>NC_133392.1:108467041-108772541 GCF_047511655.1 Castor canadensis
GACTAATAATCTGAATTGTTTGCTTGCTACTGAAAAGATTCTGGAGCAGTTCTATAATAAAAGGACTTCCTGAATAAGTGCATGAGAACGTATAGGCAAGGTGAGTTGCTTCTCTGCAGGATCTCTTTTCATCCTTGTTGATTCAATCTTTTGCAGAAATGAAGTAGTCATCCTTTTATTGAGCCTGTCTTGTTGAAGAGTTTGAGAAATACATTATAAAATGTGTTTGTTGTATTTTTGTTTGAAATATAATATGTAGAGATGTCTGTAAACTGGGGAAATTTAAAAAACTTTAAACAATACCTTTGTTATGTGGCACAAGAACTTATTTGAAACCAAACAAGTACTGGAAATGGGAAAGGCCCCAAATATAAACATCCATTCATGAAATAAGAAAAAGTATAAGACTTTAAGGAATAACAGCTAACCCATCCTTATGAATCTTACACAAGATCTTTGTGGAAGAAGAAAGTGAAACAACTCTAGGAACACTGAGAAATGTGTCATTTTCTCCAAAATTATGAATTAAAATCTGTGAATCCATTGAATACGCAATGCGCAATGATGTGCTAATGGACGTATGGTAAGAAAAAGAGACCAGAAAAAAGGAATTAATCAAATGTCCCCGAGGGGCAGTTCAGCAACAGGAGAGTAGAACTTCCAGAGAATCCAATGGCTTTGAACTTAATTTGAGCCTAACAGCCTGAAAAACAAACTTCTTGAGGAAGGCAAAAGATTCTATCTGCATCTTATGTTTGCAGAGCTCGGGCTTGCTCACTGAAGGTGGGCACTTAGCTTCTCCTCATATATGTTATAGGAAATTCTTATGTATACCATGCATATGCCAAAGATTTTGGTGAATAAGAACTTCTATGAACTAAGGAGGGCCTATGATGAACAAAACATCCACTGATTCAACACACATATGCCAGCTACTGTTCTAAGTATAGCAATAAGTCAAATGACAAGAGCTCCTGCCCTCATGGGGTTCACATGTCATTGCCTAATAATGTTCACACAATCTTAACAACAGCTGGAGAAGGTTATTATTCCTATTTTACAGATGAGGAAACTGAGATGTTTTACACAATTGAATACTTTGCCTACTCACAGAGCTAGTGACTGATGAGCCAAAATTCAAATCCAGTTCTGAGTAGCTCCAGAGTCTGAGTTCTTAATACTTTGCTTCACTATCTCCTATTAGCAGCAAAAGAAAGATTCTAATGAAAGTCAGCATACTAACTGCTTTTTGCTTGTGAGAAACAGATGACAGCTAACTAAGAAGTCAGCCCACTTCCTACCAAGTGCCCACCAATAGGAAGCACCTCAAAATCAGGTATGTGTGAAGCATTAGACCAATTCTTATGGATATAAAATAAGACAAAGTTTTACTTTCAAAAAGTCTAATGCTACACAAAAAACCATATACATGGATCATCACAATATAGCCTGGTGAGACTGAGATCAAGATAAGCATCAGATGCTAGGGAGAGGGCTGAGAACAAATAAACAGTCTGATAGGAAGGAATATGACCCCTGAGGTGAGCCTTAACCAGCTGGAGTCAGCCTGGTAAAGAAAGGGGAGTAGGATAGTACTGAAGTGCTCTTAGCAGAGGGAATGACATGCAAGGAAATGAATGACATTGTGGTATTTGAGGACTTGCAAGGATTTTAGCAGAAGGATAGAGTGTGAGAGACATGTTCCTGAAAATTGACTGTAATGCATTTTAACAATGTGTGTATTTAAGGCTAGATTACAGATGCACTTAGAGATCCAGTAGTGAATTGGCAAATTTATTTAATAGGCCAGCATTTATTTAAAATAACAACACAACAGAATGGAATGGAACAGAATAGAAAAATGTCTGGCATAACATATGTAGTAAAGATAACTATTGTTTCATAAAGCACACAGACATGTGGAAACCAAGTCTTGATGTAAAATATATGTCTTATTATGAGTCATGATAAAAAATGTTTGAAAGCTACTAATCTTGTCTATACCTTCCACAGGCCTGTGCAGGACCCCTTGGCATCTCCTATCTGTCTGTTCCTGCAGAAAACAGACAGGCTACTGGGAACAAAGTTTCTTAAACATTTTCCAGAATTCAAAGTCCATAATCTAATTTTAAATCTCCAGTGACTATACAGATAACCCCAATATCAGGAGTAGTTCTGGTAAGCAATTAATATTTCCATTTTAAAGAAATGAGAAAAAATATACACACAATGTGAACTTGCAAATCATTCCAAAGTTCTCAGACCCAGCTACGCTTTTCATCAAATGAGTCACCCAGGTACAGAACCAAGACATGAGTCACAAAACACCCAAGCTACACCTTTGTCTTCTTTTCTTTTACAGGGGGATTTCCCCTGAAATTTCCTTTTGGATTTTATTTCTCACTTTCTCTTCTAACTCAATCTCTTGCCACTTTCTCTGCTGTTTGATTTTTCTTTTTCTGTGTTTCCTCTTTTGTCTGACCTTCCTGAATTAATAAAAGTAGTTAATATACAAAGAAAATGCATACAAAATATGGCTTAAAAAGAAAGAATTCAA
Source organism: Castor canadensis (assembly GCF_047511655.1). Lineage (NCBI taxonomy): Eukaryota > Metazoa > Chordata > Mammalia > Rodentia > Castoridae > Castor > Castor canadensis. Next base: position 108,469,599 of record NC_133392.1, read on the forward strand.
GATTTATTGTTTCTTTCTTTTATCTTTATTACTGACCTGTTTGCAAAGCACAAGAAACTGAGAGAAAATTGATAAAAGTGGTTTAATAAATACTTCTTAGTACCTGGCTAATTTGGGCTTATGAAGATGAGTGGTTGATAAAAACAAGTAAAAAAATTCAGTTTGGGTCTAAACTAATTTAAATTTGGTGGCAAAGATCAAGTTTTATTTTGTGGGTCAACATACACATTTATTCGTGAATGAACAATCAGAAGTTGACAGTGGAAATTACTGATTATCACCCAAGTCCTGCTAATTTATCTTTCTCTAAGAAAGTATCTCTCTTCACTTAGCTATAAAAACACCAGCTCTATTGGGAAAAGTTGCCATAAAATCACAGACTTTCTGAACTTGAAAGAAATCATAGAGAGTATCTGGTTCAGAGTTTCTCAACCAGTTAGTTGAGAATATAAAAATATCACACACCTGGCTATTATGGAGAACCACATAGCCCCTTATCTGAGATTGCATGCTTTTTGTGTACTAACTGATTAAGAAGATTTTGTTAAATTTTATTTTTCTAAGGTGTCTGAAGAATTTTTAAAATAAATTTTATTTTAAATAAAATAAATTTTTATTTTATTTAAAATAAAAATGCAATGTTGCTTATTAAATTAAAAAACACAATGCTGATTATGGGAATTATTGATGTAAATCAAATGTGCATTTTGCAGACTGGGAGAATAATGGTAAATGAGTTCAGCCCAGGCTGCAGCCTTCACAAACCTGATAGTGTATACAATGTATACAACAGACGCTCAATAAATATTGAAATTCAACAACCTTTAAAATGCTCAAAAAAGAAAAGAATGAGCAAAGAAGAATGAACAAGAGCACTCATTGATCTGAAGTCTTAAGCCTATCGTTCTCTGGAGAAGATAATTTCCCAGAGGATTTCAGAATTTGCCCTTTATTTCTGATACAGTTTAGTCACTGCCAAGAGCCCCATAGCAAGTGGCTGCTGCACGTGAGGAGACACTTGTCCAAGCAAGTGGTGTAGAGACAAAGGGACTTTGTTTAGAAAGTCATAGTGCTCCTCCCTCCTTACTTGCCTGACCTCAAGAACCTCAGAAAAGGTCATTTTGTGAGGCGCTGGCGTGTACATGAGAAAAACCTGAGTCACTGTATGTCACAATTAGAACCACTAAGCCAAATGCCATGGCCCAAATTACCATGTCGTCCCCAAATAGGTTTATTGTGGCGGGGCTGGGCCGCTGGGACACCAGAATACTGTAGCTGGAGTTGGTTCCGACTTACCCCCAGGGAGCTCTGGCCGTTTGCAAACATCAGTACCTAAAGCCCTTGGAAAAATATCTTCATTTCATTCAAACTCACTTAGAAAGGACAGGAGAACAAGAGAAATGTTTATGTCTCTTTTAAATTCTGTAGAAAAAGAGGAGTCTTAAAAGCACAGGTCATATCTAAAAAAATAGAGAGAAGGCAGAAGTAGAGCCGATCGAGTAATTGGGTCCCTGGAAATGAGAGAAGAGTGTGTTTTATATGAGCTGAGTACTTAAGTTACAGTTGTTTACTGACTACAGTCCTCAAAATCATGACATACTTTAATCGTGACAGTCACCATTTCATGATCTTCCACTACCTGGTAGGCCTGTATTTGGAGCGTTATGTGCACTCTTTTTTTGTGTGGTACTGGGGCTTGAATTCAGGGCCTACCCTTTGAGCCAGCCCTTTTTTGTGAAGGGTGTTCTTGAGATTGGGTCTCATGAACTATTTACCCAGGCTGGCTTTGAACTGTGATCCTCCTGATCTCTGCCTCCTAAGTAGGATCACAACATGAACTGCCCTTCCCATGCCAAACTTGCATTCTTTAGGTCATTCTTACAAAAACTGGGCAAAGTTAGTATTAATGTCATCTTTCAAACTGGTAAGTGATAAGCTATAGTTTATATCCATGATCCATGGTTATCTGTCTCCAAATAATGATTTGGCTTTCAATGACTGTAGAATCATTCCAAGTCCTCATTTTACCTGTTGGTAACTGTGTGCGACCTTGGGCTAGTTGCTTAAATTGCCTTCATGTCATTTACTTTATCTTCAAAATGGGAGTAGTGATAGTCTCTGCCTGCGAATTTGTTACATATGAAATAGGAACATTATGCACTAGTGGGCACAGATTAGGCATTCAGCCAACTATTGTCTTGTATTCCTATTGTAGGGATAGCCAAGCTTGCTTGTTAGAAGATCATTTAATTACTCTCACCTTAACATGGAAAGGAGAGGAAAAGAATCAAATAACTAAATTACATTTATTCAGTGGTTCTTCAACTTTAGTTTATTCAAGAATCACCTGGGCTTGATCTTCAAATGCAGATTCCCTAGACCCTAGTACAGAAATTCAAAGCGCATATTCAATCTCAGTGTGTACCATTTGGCTCTGATTAAGTGTGGAGAGTGTGGATGATCCATGAAAATCCGTAATCCTTCATTTCCAGAAAAACCAGTTCACAAGCCATGACTACCTAATATAGGTCTTCATCAAGAGTTTGTCCATAAATAACCTAGACAGTTCAGATACCCAGATATTGACACTCAGATTTTCTTTTTGACCTCAGTCATTTGGAATTTGTCTTAGAGGTCGAATCTCAATTTGTAATTCCACAGTGGGGAAAGATTTTGCCATTGCTAATCCTTAGGCACATGGTTTCTGACTTATGCTATGTCACATGTGTTGGGACATTTCACTTTGGGGAAATTCTCCTAATGGAGGTTACCAGGCTTGCAAAAAAAATCAACAAACCATAAAATTTTCTCTTTATGAGCTGCTATGCTCAAGAAAAAAATGACATATGCATCAAAGCCATTAATTTTTGTATTATACCCAACACATTAGTCCCTCATTTCGAGAACATGGGAGAATAGAACCCAGTGTCAATATAGTTGCAAATGCAAACCATATGTTTTCTGAGTAAAATTTATAGAATGGTGGCAACATGTGATAACACATGAATATGAACTATGACTTGGTCTGGTAAGGCTGCTCTCTGATTCACAATTAGACTGTCCTTGTTAAAAGAGCCTGGATTCTGGAGTCAGAATGCTGGTTTCCACTCTTTACTTCTCTACTTGTTAGCTTCCTGACTATGGAAAAATTATTTAATCTCCCTAAAGTTCAGTTTTCTTATCGGTAATACAGAGATCATAATGATTCTTATCTCACTGGGTCGTTTCAAATATTGAGGGAGATATTGGGTATGAAGGCAGTTAACTCAGACCCCGTCAGGAACACGTGCTCAGTACATTTGCTGTTGTTCTAAATCTTTACGTGTGGAGAAATGGTTTTGCACCCCTTCCCCATTCATGAGATCTTGGCATTGGGGAAAGCTGATGGTAACCTCCTGAGTAGAGAAAAGTCTCTTCACTGAGAAAGACCTGGCAAACTGTTCAGTACATCAGCACAGAGCATCTTGCTTAGATATCTTCTAGGTATAAAGTTCAAACTCAGCCAGTCAATTTCTGACATCCTCTGGCTGGGCTGCATGCTCCATGCACCATTCTTTCATGGATACCATGGTTCCTCTCTCTGAGCTGGGGAATAAGGAGCAGCATGGTGGGCGGAAGGCGTCTTGTGTCCAAGTCTCCAAAGCAGCTTACCAAACATACATTAAGGGCTGGGATGCTAGTGCGGGGTAGTGGTGTACTCAATTATTATTCCCAGCACTGGAAATTATCCCTGCCTCTAAGCTCAACATCAATTAAATCAGGTCACTGAAGTATGATTGCAGAAGTAAATCCACTTACATTTTGTGTTAGATTCACTTTATATTTCTGATTTCAAATCTCAAATGAACTCTCAGCTCTGCCTGGAAGTCCCACTGCTTCAACGTTCCTCTCACCTACACTTTTTTACCCCAACCTAATTTATTATATACATTAAGGTAGACAAAATTTTAAGAAAGTTTGTAATTTTTTCCCCTTCATGTCTTTGTAGTGGCTTCTAATTTGCTTTAACAATTCAAAGTGCTTACCACAGCCTATAAACCCTACAAGATCTGGTTCAGGCCTACTTGCTATTAACTCCATTTTGTACCACTCATTCCCAGCAAGCTTCACTCCAGCAACACTGGTACTCTTTCTCAAATCTACCATTCTCAAAGATTTGAACATTGTGTTTCCCTGTCTGGAATACTCCTTGTTTGCCTTCTTACCGTTCTAGTTATGTAAAACTATCACCTCTTTGGAACAACCTTCTCCCATTTCTAATCTAAACAATCTTCCTTCACCTCCTATTATTTTCTGTGGCTTCACTCTCCTAATATCCTTTCAAGTACTTACCGAAATTGTCTATTTTCTTGTTCATAGTCTGTCTCTCCCTCTTGGTTCAAAAAATGTTCCTTTCCATTTTATTTACCACTGTCTAACAAAATATCTGAGATCTACATAAATACTTTCTTAATAAATGAGAATTAGTAAATAATAATTAAAATTATAAAGTATATAATAAATAACCATAAAAGTGTTAATCTGAGCAGTTGAAAGGATAGAACTAAAGCAGAGGTTTGGCCAAATTCACTTAGAAAGTTGTACTATGACCAGTTATTCTCCCAGAAGCCAGGACTAAGTCCTGTGGATGATGGAGCATCTCATGACTGACCTGACCTTCTCTTTCTAAAGTTTTTGCAGACTACATGCCCCTTCTGTGACCTTCTTGCCTCTGTCATTTAGCCCTTAACTCAGGTCTCACTTGAACTCCTTGATGAAACCCTCCCCCATACTTCTAGCTCACAAGGTCCTCTTGATCCTCAGAAAGCCTGTAGTACTCAACTAACTATACTCCTTTTTGTGTATTTATTACACTGCTTAGAAAATTGGAGACAAACACAAAATTCCTTAACATTTATTCAATATTTTTGTGACTAGCTATGTTAAGCTTTTTATAATAATAGTAATTATTAATTTTCATGGCAAATCAATTTTTATTTATTTTTATTTAATAAATATGTGCATGGAACATATTATGTACCAGACCCTAGTCTAAGAACTATAAAATGTTAATTAATTCAGTCCTAGTAACAAGCCTAAGACATAGATAGAGAGTATTATTATTCTTATTTGGTAGTCAGAAAAACTGAGGTAGAAACAAGATCAAAATCACAAGTTGATAAAGCAACAGGCCAGAATTTGGGTCCAGTCAAGGAAGTTCCAGAGTCTTGGTGGAAGCTCAACCATTCTTGGAAACCATCTTTCAACTCCTATGAAGTAGGTTGGTTATTGTTGTGTCACCAGGAGGAATCTTGACTCAGGCTAGCTTTGCTGGGGTTACACCATTAACTTATGTGTTTAACATCAAATACTTACAGAATTCTTACTGACTGTGAAGCATTGTGCTAGCTTCTGAGATATACAGTATTTAAATAGTAATCATCTTTATAGAATTTATAATCCAGCTAATACCTAGGCAGTGTGCCATTCAGATTTTTAAGTTTCTTACACCAAAACTCATGGTCTCTCTGTTATTCCTTATAAGAGTTAAATCAAAGTATTTGGGTTCAGAGATGAATTTGACTTGCTAGTGGAAGGGGTAGGACAGCTCTGAAAATCTTCATTGAGGAATAAAACACCACTTACCACTTTATTGTCATTTAAAAGTAAATGTGTCACCTTTAAATGCCATCTCCACTTGTGCTCACTATAATCTCTTTGGGGACTGAGACAGTGCCTAGGATCCTGTCACACACATAGTCAGCATCCAAGAAGGATACTTCGAGTGAGCTCTGACTGGTTGAATTCTTACAGCAGCTAACAAAGCTGGCAGTATTAGTTTTGCTACATTTAAGATTTCTCTGAGCTACTTTAAGCTTGAACATTTAATTACAATGGCAGACATATACTAGCTTTTCCTGGCTCTTTGGGGGTAGTGACTCAAAGACTGAATGTAATAAAACCAAAGGAAATTCAGAATTCTCTTTAGCACAAGGGCCAAGTCCTATGCACTTCCAGATTCAATATTGTCTTCTCTAAGGAGCCGCGCAGTCCCATTTGCTGGCAACCAAGCCCTCTGGAACAAGGAGACCTGACTCTGTGACCACAGATTGTCCAGTGTTTATGTTGCCAAAAAAGGCAAACTGTGAATTCTCACATTTTTTTTCACTAATGCAATGGGAAGCACCAGTGGCTTGGTCTGAGGAAATGATGAGAAACCAAACATACAGAGCAAACACCACTATTTGCCATGCTGTCTTATTTGTTTTGAGAAATGTGGATTTATTAATAATAAACTTTTACAATGTGGCAGGCACCTCAGTGCCACAACACTGTAATGCAGGAAAAACCCCATTAAGTCACCTAGTCCTGTATCTGCCAAGGATACTACTTTTCTACCCTTTGAATTTTAATGATATTTCAAAATAAAAGATGCAATATGAGGTCCACTTCCTCACCTGTGATTCATGATTATCATTAATGAATAGGGATTATGATTGGAAAATGCAAAACAAATATGCAAAAAGTCCAATTCCTCAAAATTTCAACTTGTAACTCTGGGTAGGCCCTTCCCCCAAATTTACACAAGGAGAAAAATCCACTAGCAGACTTCAATTACCAGAAACACATGGCATCCTCCACAGAGACTCGTGGGCCAAGGGGGAAAAACAACTACCCTTATTTATTTAGCATGTATTTATTTAACCTTCTGGCTGGGTTGGGTTGTTGGATTTGGTTTTATATCCCGAATTATAAAGTTTATGATGGGAAAGGGTGTCAGCTGTTTGCCAAAGCAAAGGAAGACCTCTGTTCTTTGTCTTCTCTTGTTCATAGAACTAACAGCTTGTTTAGAGAAGTGAACGTGTGGTAGGAGGAAGAACATAACCCTTCTTGGCTTCATCTTCCACAGCTCCTGTTCTTTCTCCTGACAGTACCCTGGGCAGACTCCTGGTACTTCCAGGCTGGACCACTGTACAGTCCTTCACATTCTTTCCTCTCCACTCCATCTGGCAAACTGCTGTCCCCATTAGAATCAGCTAAGATTTTGTTCTTGACAGTTGTCCACATGTTTGCTCTGTATGTAGTGTGAAAAAAATCATATATCTTATGCTTAATTTAATTTTCAAAACCACTTTGTTTCATAGGGAGATATGGTAGGTATGGACAGTGTCAAGGACATGAGCTCAGGATAAGGAGAAAAAATTTTGAATCCTAGCTCTACTAGTTCTTAGTGAAGACTTTGGGAAAGTCAATATTCTCATTCTACTTCACAGTCAGTTTTGGTATTTTAAATAACCTCACTGAAGCAGATTTTGTAAATCATCTACTTAAATTTTCAAGTTTACAATTCAATGATTTAGCAGATTTACTCTTTTGTGCAACCCTTACCATAAATCAGTTTAAAGTAATTTTTATCATCTTACTATCATCATCAGGTACCTTTACTGTTAACCCTATTCCCTACTTTGTTCCCAGGCAGTAAGCATTGCTTTTTCAGGTATTTCATATAAATAGAATAAGATAATATGTGGCAACCCATATCTGGATTCTTTACTGGACATAATATTTTTAAGGATCCTCTATATTGTATGTAGCATGTATCTGCGGTTTGTTTCTTATTACTGAATAATGTTTCATTGTATGGGATGACCTCTTTTGTCTAGCCAGTCACCAACTGATGGACCGATAGGTTGTTTGTAATTTTTAGCTACTATAAATAATGCTGTTAATAACATTTGTGTTCAAGACTTTGCATGCATATCTGTTTTCTGTTCTCTTGTGTGGATATTTAAGAGTGGAATTGGTGGGCCAATTTATGCTTCACTTTTTAAAGACTCCTAGAACTGTTTTGAGGTTTAAATATCAAAAAGTAATGGCCTGGTACAATGCTACTCAGAGAGTAGCAATCAGTAAAAATTGCTGTGGTTATTGTTTTTAGGGAGTGGTCTTTCTTACTGTATGCATAAGGAGACTAAGGCTCAAACATGGTTGCAAACTTGCTCACATTCACACAACTAAGTGATGGATGAACTGGGGTTCATCAACTCCCTCCCAAGTCTCCTAACGATGTCTAGTAAGTTTTCCTGTCATGGTGGCCAATGCTATCTATACTAACTGCCCAAGAATCACAGTTCTCCTAGTGTACTCTTTGCTAGACAAATATCAGTGACTCCTCACTGCACATAAAGTAATATCTCAGTTTGTGTGCTAGGTATACAAAACCCTTTAGTGGGATATGGTTGGGGCAATCTAACCAATATACAATGTAAGGTTATTGGAAATTGGCACAATGAATCCCCTTGCACAATTAATATGAGCAAATAAAAATGCAAAAAGAACCCTCTAGCTTTTTCTCACCAACCTTTCCTGTCTGGTTCCCACCTCATCTTTCCATCCTCTCCTTTCACTGATTCCTTAGGGTGACTTTGTTCCAATAACAGCCCACACTCTTTTTGGCCTCTATACCCTTATTTTATCAAGGTCTGCTTTCAATAACAGCCCACGCTCTTTTTGGCCTCTATACCCTTATTTCATCAAGGTCTGCTTTCTTAAACAGCATTTCTCACTTTGTCTTGTGAAATCCCTAAGACAGAGCTCAAATTATATTGCCTATACTTTCCTTGTCCTAGTGGGCATGATCAAAATTAATCTGTCTTCTCTCAATCCCCTTGCTTATAATAGGTGCCCAGTGAATCTGCTTATTTGAGCTGAGATATCTGGAGAACTCAACCATGTAATGAGTGGCCTAGTTTTGGGAAATACAAATTTTTAAAATAAAAAAAAACATTTCCCAGGTATAGCCCCCTATAGAGCGTTATTTGTACTCAAGCTCGGATCCTGCTTTTAACCACTTGCCTCTCTCTTTCAGAGAATTTTATTCATACTTCTGGCAAATTCATATCATACTGTATTATATATCAATTTATATTTGCCCTTCAAGCCTGTGAGCTTCCCCAGGGAGGAAACTGCCTTACTCACTCATCTCCATTACACAACACAATGCCTGATTCATGTTGTGATGACTATGCACCAGGTGCTTTTGGAGTGAATGAATTAGTAAACAAGAAGGTGAATGAATAAGAGAATCAGTCTCTCTCTTTTTCTTCTCTCTCTGTGACACAGAAAACCTACCAAAATTAGGTGATACTCTTTGTCTGACCTCAGAGTTCTAAGAGATCTTCCCTTTACAAATAAACAAATAAATTTGGTAACTTAAAAAAAAAAAAAAGAAAAAAAAAGAAAAACTCGTATCTTCCTATTAGCATGCTGTTAATCTTACTTCCTCTGGGACAGCTTACCTGATTAAGTTAGTAAGTATGCATGTGGACTACTTTGCTCCCCATTCCTTAAAGTTTTCTGAACAAGGGCCATAAAGAAGAAGGAGGAGAAGGAAAAGGAGGAGGAAAAAGATGAGGAGACAAATATAAGCTCTGTGACATGGTCTCTTTGCTAAGTAAATTGTGAGAAGTTTGGATTCTACCAAGGACCTATCAAAGAGCTTTGCAATATAATAAAATCATTGTACATATTTATTAAATAATTGGCTCCAACAAGCATTTATTAAGTGCCTGTGATCAAGACCCAGTTTCAACCTTCTAAGACTCCTGGCACAAAGGGGCTAACAAACACATAATCACAGCAGTGGCAATAACCAGAATTCAGTCATGGCTCTGTAAATGGCACTTTTTTAAGTGTATTATGTGAAATAACTCATTTCATCCTCATAACAATGCTAAGAGGAAGGATTTAAAGATGAAGAAAATGAAAATAAAGAAACCAAAGTGTGAAAAAGGTATAGGAATAGGAATAATTATCCTAAGACATAGTAGAACTGGGATCTAACTCACGGCATTCTGAATCTCCTTGTGAAAATGCCTTTAAGTTTAGGTGAAGAATCACATTCCTTTTGTTTTTGTTTCCGTAGTGATCATTAACATTTTATGAAAGTTTGCTATTGAGTTGTGCTAATTATAAGGCTAAGAGGGATTGGGAAAATAGTAGTGATCCATTCTACTACAGAATAATGGTGTGGTCACCTATTGGAGTGAGATGGGGTGGAAGAAGACCAAAGTTTAGAATCAGACCAAAGAGACCTGAACTTGAACTCCAAATTCCCAAGTTACAAGATCAGGGCCTAGTTCTTCTCTGGCAAAGAATTATCCATCCCAACACCCACACACTGTTTCTGGGCTGTAAAATTGGATTCTAGACTCGAAGACTCAAAATAGCTCAAAGTAAAGATGACTAAGTCTGGGAAGGTTAAAGGATTTACTTCAGGTCACACACCTGGTTGGTACTGGTACTAAAATTTAAGTTTCCTGAGTTCCAGCCCAGTGTTCTTTTGCTTAAGTCACATAGTTTCATTTGAGGTAGGTAGTTGAACAAAGCAAATTTTTCAAAGTGGGACTTTCCAGAGCCAGTCTAGAATTGGATGGCTGCCTCCTTGTGTTGAAGCAAGGCACACCCCGATTTCAGTATAGATCTGAAATCTGACTGTCTCTTTGTGATGTCAGAGGCTGAGAATATCTGGTGAGTAGAGCTGTGCTATGTTCCCCAAATTTTCTATACCTCCTTCCCCTGCCAGGATGGCCTATTCCAAATCCCACAGTCTGTTTGTGAAGGGGACTTGCTCCTGGAAGAGAAGGAGACATGGTCATCTTCCTGATGCCTCATTTACTCCTCAGAAGGAAATAAGAGCTTAACATATATTTTCTCCTAAATTATCTCTAGTTTCAGAATCTTGAGAAAAGAACAAATTAAATGTGGTTACAGAAATTATGAGTGTTGTTTAGAGAAAGTTAAGTGATTGGAACAGCAGATATAAACCTCATCACAAGGGGTATGTACCTTTAAGACAGGTGCATGTGTGGGCATCACCTACCTGATGACATGGTATACAGGGGTTGGAGCCAAAAGAGCCAAGGTTCAAGTCCTAGCTCTGTTACCTACTAGCAGAGTGTCTTCTTTTTTAACCACTTAACATCATCGTGGCATAGTCTGATTGGCTAAGAAAAAAGGGACCATAATATTGACATCATAAGGATCAATGTTGAGGATGACAAGAGGTCTGCAGAGTCCCCAATAGCAAATCTTGGTATGATATTATGTTGAGTCCCCCATGCCTTGTGTTTGAAGGAAAGGCTTTATGGAGAGCTCTTTGGAAACAAAACACTTTTGGGGAAAGGTCGCAGAATGCACTCAAATAGTTTTATCAAACCACAGTTCTGTCATTTACAACTGTAGCATGAAAAAATCTCAGAGTTGTCTGAGTCCACCCTTCTGCATGACAGAATTCCCTCTATGGAAACTTGAAGGGTACAGCAATATGCAATCCCACCAATACACTTAGAAAGTGAGAAGTAGAAGCATATTCCACTGCTGCAGAGAAAGTGGAAGTCAAGACAAATGTTTTTACAACTAGAATAAAACAAGTTACTCAAGACCTGAGGAAAAGCAGGATTTAAGGGGAAAGAATGTAGTGAGATGCTTATACCTTATGCCTCAGAAAGTGCCCAAGTAGTTTCAGTGTAGTAATTTGTTGAAAGCAGTTCTTTATGAAAAGATAAAGGGGAAAGAGGGAAACTGTACATGGACGGCAGATTCATTGGCCTATGAATTCAAGGCCTGTGAACTGTCTGTGGTAAGGAAGAATGCTTCAGGTGATACCATACAGGAATCTGTCTTTGAAGGTTTTCCTCTGCTGTTCTATTTACTCTCAGTTTTCTCTGGAGTCACACATTTGTTTCCAAACTACATTTAATCTGCTCTTTTCTCTTTTAAATCTCAATAGGTCTAAAACAGTACAGCCTAGAGGCAGGTAGAAGTGTCAAGTGCTATTCACAATAGCCAAGTTATGGAAACAGCCAAGATACCCCAGCACTGACGAATGGATTAAGAAAGTGTGGTATCTATACACAATGGAATTTTATGCAGCCATGAAGAAGAACGAAATGTTATCATTCGCTGGTAAATGGATGGAATTGGAGAACATCATTCTGAGTAAGGTTAGCCTGGCTCAAAAAACCAAAAATCGTATGTTCTCCCTCATATGTGGACATTAGATCAAGGGCAAACACAACAAGGGGATTGGACTATGAGCACATGATAAAAGCGAGAGCACACAAGGGAGGGGTGAGGATAGGTAAGACACCTAAAAAACTAGCGAAAATTTGTTGCCCTTAACGCAGAGAAACTAAAGCAGATACCTTAAAGCAACTGAGGCCAATAGGAAAAGGGGGACAGGTACTAGAGAAAAGGTTAGATCAAAAAGGATTAACCTAGAAGGTAACACCCACGCACAGGAAATCAATGTGAGTCAATGCCCTGTATAGCTATCCTTATCTCAACCAGCAAAAACCCTTGTTCCTTCCTATTATTGCTTATACTCTCTCTACAACAAAATTAGAGATAAGGGCAAAATAGTTTCTGCTGGGTATTGGGGGGGGAGAGGGAGGGGGCGGAGTGGGTAGTAAGGGAGAGGGTGGGGGCAGGGGGGAGAAATGAACCAAGCCTTGTATGCACATATGAATAATAAAAGAAAAATGAAAAAAAAAAAAAGAAGTGTCAAGTGCTTCAGGGATAGAAGGCTTTACTAGGATGATGGAATTCCTAGGTGAGATCAAAAGCTTGGAATTGTGATGACCAGAAGACTGGAGGGTCTCCTGGTGCCAGTATGTTCTGCAACAGCTAGAGGCATTCTCAGTGACAAGAGCATGAGACTTGGAGGGCAAATGGAAAAAAGGAAGTTCAAATATTCATGTTTGAGAAGTAAGAAATCTCAAGGATGACCTAGTGAGTTGGCATGACATTCAAATTTCCAAATTTTATTTCAAACCTCACTCTGTGAAAATCAATAATATACATACGGAAGATTCTCACCTCCCTTTTCTCCTTTCCTAAGATATTTTTGGCCAAAATTAACCTTATAAAGATAATGTTATGGGATCCAGGCAGTGGGCACAAGTCAACTGGTCTTCTTGGAAAGCTGAAGCCCAGGGTGTCTTTTCTCAGGACAGTCTGCCCAGTGATGAGAATGGTGAGAGCTTGAGCATCGTCAAGATGTCTTCTTTGTTGTTCTGGTCTTTCAAACTATCCTTTGGTTTCCAAAACAATTCTGTGAGTTGGGACAATTGGTTATTTTACTATGTTTTGAAGTAAAGACTCAGTCAGAAAGAATATAGGAATTTTTATTTTCCTGGATTTTATATATCTTATTTATAGCAGAGTGAGGCATAATGCTAATCTGACTCTGAAGTCAGGCTTTTTTGTTTGGTGGTTAGTTGGTACCTGTGATCATCAGCATGATGTATCAATTTGGCTAGACTATAGTACCCAGTTATTTAATTGTTAACATGTATCTAAGTGTTGCTGTAAAGGTATTTTATGTGTGCCATTAACATCTAAATTGAAAAATTTAGAGTAAAGGAGACATTAAAGACCATGACTGATATGGTCTTTATCTTTATGTATCTTAGTCCTTATTTCCAGGTGCTACAAACTCAAGATCAGAGTCTTAGTCTTCCTTACAAGACTGAGCCACCTCTCCCTCAGAGTTAGTCCATAATTAAATGATGCAGCTTAAGAATACATACCAACCTGAACAAATGGGTGAATGATATAGAAAAACATAGGAATGTATAGTCCAATACAATGTGAACGAGTGAGCAATTACTAACGATAGCAGGACTAGTTGTATGAGGTTTTTTAGAGCCTTTTAATGAGATTAAAAAGACAGGAAGGGTGAGGGGCATGGAAAGCTGAGTAAGTCAGTGAAGGCCTAGAATGCTCTTTAGGTAAAGACAGGTAGACAAGCTAAACTTGCAATGAGAGAGGGAAGTAGTAATGGAAAACCAGGTCATTGGGACGCAAACTCATTGTGTTGACAAAAAAAAAAAAAAACAACAAAAACATGTGAAGAACCCTTATTTTTCCCTGGAACAAAAAGTTAACAGGCCAGCATTAAGGTACAGGTGTGTATATACACACACCATGCAGAGCTGGAACACTCGGGGAGCTGGCGGATTTGCTGTTTGTCAAGACAATTAACCTGGTTAACTACATGAAGAAATAAAGGCTCTGTTGGCATGGAATACCTATAAGACTTGGAGCTTACAAACATAAGAGAACCCTCTTCCAGTGCTTATGCCCCCCACTCATGCTGCGTGTTTAGTTGCCAGGACTGAACCCTTGTTCATTTCAGGGCTTGCTAGCAATGCAGCACTAAAAAGAAAGTCGTCATGTTATGTTCTGGTAGGATGGTTGGCTCCTGTGGTGGGCCTGTCCTTCCAAAGACAACAAACAGAGGACTTCGAGGGGGTTGGGCTTGCCTTTGTCTTTCAGAGAAATAGTCACACAGCCTAAGAAAATGAAGAAGCTCTTTCACAAGCTCAAATTTCTGTTTTTGCAGATGGCAATCTAAATTGGCATTGCAGATTTAGAAATAAATTTTTGCCCTGTGGACATTGTTTCAGGCTCTCCAAAGCTGTAGCAGGTGGGTAATTGCAGTGTTATTCAGCTTCTCTGTTCTTAGAAGCTAACTCCTCCTTATCAGTATATACCCCTGACTCAAGAAACCCACTTTTCTATCAGTAGAACAGCAATTGTTCTCTCCTTTCACTTGCAATTTCTTGCACTACCTCTCTTTCCTTCATTCTTTCTTCAATAAATGCTTTTTAAGCACCTGCCCTTTGCCACTCACTGAGTTTACAGTTTAATGGCATAAAAAAATCAAGAAAATAGATAGTTACATATATTAAAAACATGTTTATTGCTTTCTGTGTACCAGCTACTGTCCTAAACACTTTGCATACAATTAACTAATTCTGTTCTCATGACAAATCCATGAGAAAAATCCTATTTTTATTCCCATTATACAGATTTGAAAAACCATTGTTGAATCATTCATCTACAATTGTAGAAAAAGAAAGGAATAGAACTGTATGTATACTCAGGCAATCTAGCTCCAGATGCTACCTTCCTAAACCACAGAGTGGATGGAAGGGGCAGGGGCTGAGAATTATGATGGATAAAATTCAGGTAAAGGGAGCATGTAGCAGGTACTAGTAAATCAGACTTGGTGCTCAGATAGAAACTCTGTATTTAAAATTCAAATTAGATCATGCTAACCTATTTATCAAAATCTTTGAATGCTACAAACTGAATTTCCAGTAAAATTTGCACATCTGCCATGAACCTAGAGATGTTCTGCTCAACGTGGGCTTTCTCTGACTCTCTGGTCTCATTCCTCACTGTTGCTCTATCAATCCAGGTTTCCCACTGAAGCATTTTTGAGGGATTGGTTACTCTCTCAGATACCAACCATCTACCTCAGCTCCTGCAGTGTTCAGGCCTCAAGTTCTCTTATTTACAGAGGTTTTCCTTATTTCCTAATCTACTTTAGTCTTCCATAGTAACACATCATCATAATAATTAGAGTAAACATTAAATAATACTGGATGTTAGATAGGGTTATAAATTATTTACAGGTAATATCTCTTTAAGTGTTACCACAATCTTAATGGTAAGTACTGGTATTATTCCCATTTTTGCAGGTGAAAAAGTGAATCAAAATCATAGCATTCTGTACTTTCCTTCATTACAATTATCAAATGCATAACCATGCATTAATTCATGTAATATTTCCTGGGCTGTAAGCTCCATGCAATCAAGATCTAAGTGCATTTTCTTTATTTTTGCAAGCTCAGCAGCTCATGTACATTTCATACATGCTTTTTGCATAAATAAATGCATGAAGAATAGATACATATGAGACATAAATTCTTTCAAGACTCATACATTTGCTTACTTGGAATAAAGGGGTCAAAAAACAAAGGACTTAGAGTCCTATCTGAGTGAATATGATCGAAGTACATTAGATACATGTATGAAAATATCATGATGAAGCCCATTAAAATGTACAAAAAAAAACCCCAATAACCAAAAATAAAAAGACAGTCCTTTCTTGTGTAGTAATTATTAAGACCCTTAATAATCCAGTAACTTTGCTGTCCTATTGTGTCATTCTCACCAACCCCTTTCCCATTGGGTTG
Organism: Castor canadensis; assembly: GCF_047511655.1. Taxonomy (NCBI): domain Eukaryota; kingdom Metazoa; phylum Chordata; class Mammalia; order Rodentia; family Castoridae; genus Castor; species Castor canadensis. The sequence continues at coordinate 108,485,627 of NC_133392.1, forward strand.
ATGTCTGAGGTTTGCAAGGACAGTGTAGTCTAGACAGTAGAGAAAAAGAGCATGGGTTTTCAAGAAACACAGACTAGATTTCAGTTCTGACTCCATCACTTGCTGACTGTGCAGTCTTGAGTAAACACCAGATTCTCCCTGAGGATCCTCTTTTCAAATCTGTGAAATTGGAACAATCATATCTACCACTATGCTTGGTAGAATTAGGGGAGAAAATGGATACCAAGAGCCTAGCACAGTGTCTAGCACAAAGCAGTTATGGAGCTTCTCTCCTTGACTGCAGGAAGAGGCAGGCATGTGGGGCTTTGGAAATTACTTGGTTTATAATACCAGGGGTGCCAGCTAGACTAGTCCCTGGAAAAGTGAAGCCCAAAGTACAACTAGGAGAGGGGGCAATGAGAAACAATGCAGAATCTGTTCTGGCTGCTTCCACAGATCAGATAAGTTAGACTACCACTATGGCCCCAGCTCACTTTGCAGACATAGCCAGAGACGGGGGTAAGGAAAAGTACACAAAACTCTGAGGGTCACTTTTGGTCCTTGTCAACAGCTCTGGTTGGGAGGAAGTCAAGACAATAAACTAAGATCCAGTGAGTTCTGTTGCCTGTTCTCTATTCAAGGGGACAGTCCCTGCTTTGTTTCTCTTCTCTCCAGTGAAAGACTGTTCCCTGAAATGCTCCCAGCTTCCGAGAACAGCTCTGGTGGCAAATTTGCAATGTGCCGGCCAGGGGTTGATCAGAAATAAGTGAGCAGAATCCACCCTGCCCCCAGGATCATGCTGCCTTGGAGATGCAGGGGGAACACAAGAGAACTTAGATGCTTCCCGTCATTCCTCTTTTTACTCCTAGGCATCTTCTACATCTATTCTTCTCCAAGCCAATCTCAAAACTTCTCCTGAAGAGAAGAGAAGGGGGTGAAGTAGATATAAAAGTGCTTTCCCCCTCCCAGCAGTAACTGGAGGGGCATGAAGTCTTTCCAGGAGTCAAAGCGCACCCCCACACTGGGCAATACCAGTAGGATTTGTCTTGTCTGCAAAGGGCAGCTCTGTGTCAACTTCAACTTCTATTCCTCCTGAGCTGCTTGGGCTGAAAAACCTGTGCCCGAACAGGTGTGTGCCAACCCTGCAGGTTGGATTTAAATGTAACTGCTAGAATTATGTTACCTTACAAAATAACATCTTCTCAGGTTTATGCAAGAGAAAGCTCTCAGTTAACTAAGGTTTGGTTTATCAGAATCTTAAATAACCTGGCATTCTTCTTTGCACTTTGCTTTTAAGAGAAATGACCATACCTAGTATCCTTTTAGGTTTGGTATCAGCTCCTTTCTTCCTCCTAAGTCCTCAGCTTTACAGAGTCCTATCTTCAGTTCTAAATCTATTTCTTCACAACCAAATTTTTATGGTTGCAGGAGGGAAGCATTTTAAACTTTAAGGAAAGATTTCTTTTTAGATTGTACAGTAGTCCCCCTTATCTGTGGGGGATGCATTCAAGACTCCCAATAGATGTATGAAACTGCAGAGAGTACTGAATCCTACATGTCTATATGCTACTTATTCATATTCATATACACCCATGATAAGGTGTAATTTATAAATTAGGGACAATAAGAGATCAACAATAACAATAAAATAGACTAGTTAGTTTATTAAGTAATATAAGGGTTACTTGAACACAAGTATGGTGATATTGCAGCAAACAATCTGATAACCAAGATGGCTACTGAGCAGCTAACGGGCAGGTGGATTATATAGCATGGGTATGCTGAAAAAGCAATGACGAGTCACTTCTGGGCAGGACGCAGCAGAACGGTGCAAGATTTCACCATGTTACTCAGAAGGACATGCAATTTAAATTTTATGAATTTTTTCTTTCTGGAATTTTCAATTTAACATCCTTGTTTGACTAAGGATAACTGCAATCATAAAAAGTGAAACTGCAGATTTTGGGGGAGCAGATTACTGTATTACTATGGAAGGGAAGTATACCAGAAAGATCTGAACAATGCTTTCTGTTTCGGTTCCCTATTGATACCAGAAGGCCTCGGCTCTTCCATATCATACAGTGACCAATCGTTTCATGCTCGTGCTGTGTGAGACATGATATATAAGACTAAGAACACCAATCCCAATGCTTGCACTTTCTGAGTACTTTATTTATGTTAAGATAGTCAATCCTTACAACTAGATATCAGATATGTAAAATTCCACCCCCCCCCCGAATTCAGAAATGAGGAAATTAAGTAATTTGTTTCAAGGTCACATAGTGATATTACTTTTCTTATTTAACCTAATAACAACTTTATGACAGAATATTAAAATTCCCATTTTACAGATAAGAAAACCAAGTCTCAGAGATGTAAGTTGTCAGAGAGATTGATCCATAGCCCTAACTTCATTCAATCTGAAGTGCTATTTAAGTACCTACTTTGTACTAGGCACTGGGCTTGCTGCTAAGAGAACATCAGTGCATCATGTGACAAAGTAGACATACTTAGTCACTTTGGTTTTTTTCCATTTCTTTTAACATTGCCACTTCTTGCTGTGTGGTATAATAAAGAGTTCACTTGAAGTGCCTTGAAAGTCACATGCAGTCAAGTTTTACTAGGGATACCAGCACCGTGCACATGCCTGGAGAGCTTGCAGATGTTTAGGCCAGCCTGAACAAAGCCAATATGCATCTCAGTTCCCTTCCAATATTTTGGATTCAGGCCTAGGCACTCACTCATTTCTATTTGTTCATTTCGTGAACATTTATTGGGCATCTATTATGTTTTATGATATAAATTAGGGCTATAAAAAAGAGGATGAGTATTTGAACTCGGGATGCTCTTGGTTTAGAATGGGAGAAAATTAAAGGATTACAACACAATATGACAATAATCAAGACTTTTGAGATAATCATTAAGAGTAAGAGTTGAGGTGGAATGTCCTAAAGATGGCAAACTGGCTGAATCTTGTAACTTGAAAAAGGCACTTTCCAGATGGGCATGGTTGAGGCAAGTGGTGTTCTTAAAACACACACTGTGTACTAGACCTGGATTGAGATGACATATTTATTTTAATCCTGACCCCAGGGTCCAAGACGCAGAGAGAACATAAAGAACTTGTTCACAGTGTCAGTGTAAGAAAATCCCTAAGTTGAAGGTGTGAATGACATTTTCAGGAAAGGGCAACCCAGGGAGAGAGAGCTGTATGTAAAAAGACAGAAGGGCAGAAGAGCCTGCCTTACTCAGGAACAGCACACTCAGCGCACCCTAGCCATTGGCTCTGTAGATGGGGGGACGAGGCTGTCATAACAAGGGAGATGAGGGCAGAGGGGTTAGGTGCGAAATTCTGAGGGTGTTGGCATGCCTGGTTTCTTAGCCTAAAAGCCAAGGGTAGCTAAATGCAACAAGAACATAACCATAACTTGGTTTAAATGAGAAATTCTAGAACCAGAATGGTTTAGAGTGGGGAAAGACAATAATCCAAGGTGGCCATAATGGTTTAGGTACAGGATGATAAAGCACTGAACTATAGGAAAGGCAGTTGGTGAAAAACAGAGGTGCAAAGCCTAGAAAAAAGGCTAAAGGAATTGACCACAGTAGGTGATAAGAGAGATAAAAGGGAGCATGGTACCCTGTTCCTCAAAGCCAGGACTGTAAGAAATGGTGTGATACATCTGGGTCTCCAGGTGAACCAAAAGAGGTTCCCAAAGGTGTCCAGATGTCTGGCATTTATATATATATACTCAGTGATAAGTAAGGGGAGCGGACAGTCCGTGGTGTGGAGGGACAAGGATTGAAGTGGATTTTATAACCAGTGCAGTAGACTGCGAAAGCCAGACCGATGAGGATGGTGCTCTAATGCACCATCAGCTGGCAGGTGGAAGAGCCCAGGTGAGGGCTGGGTCTTGGCTCTCACTCCTAGGTCTACCCAGGTAAATAGAGCTGTCAAGAATACCCAGGAAGAGGCAGCTGTTTCCTGGAGGGCTTTCTCTGACACGCCTGGGAGCTGCATGACCAGGCTTGAAGCAGGCAGCAGCTGGGGTTTGGGAGGACACAGGCACGTGGACAGCCTCTTGCAGGATTGCTGCAGATGAACAGCCAAGAGAAGCGATGCCTTCTTCCCAGCCTCCTCCTCCACCCTTTGCTACAGAGCACTGGTGCCACAGCAGGGTGCTGGCTGCATAGGTTGATTCATAGACAAGGGATTGTAGCTTAGAGTCACGCAGAAGTGGCAGAAGGGAAAAATTGTGTGTGTGTGTGTGTGTGTGCATGTGTGCATGTAGGGAATGTTTATTCATTCAACTGTATGTCAAACACAACCTCACTAGCAGACAACAGTGATTTGCCAAATAAACATCAAGATAGGCTGTATAGAGCAAGAGGTGAGACTCATTTTTCAAAGTAGGGCACCTCCCTTCATGGTTTCAATTACAGGAGGTGCTTTTGCACACAAAACATTCAGGCAACAATATCTGGGTATCTTTCTGAGCCTACTGTAACTAAAGAGAAAGAAAGGCCGGAACTAAAATGCAGAAGAAAGAAAGAAACTGTTTGGAGATAGGTCTGCTACAGTATAAACTTTTCTTTTCTCTGGCTTACTGCTATAGCAAAACCTGATGGTTGTCTTTGTAAAAAACGTGTCTGTATCTAGGTCCCTGGCAGTGATTTGCCTCTGGGAGGGCCAGCAATCTATTTAATGACTCCATTGACGTCAATAGCATAACTGAAATACTTACTAACATGCATGATTCCAACTTTCAAGGGGGGGTGGGTGGATGGTGTTTCTCAGCAGTACAAAAACATGAAGTGGAGTCGACATGGAATGAACTCAAGTCTTTAGGAAGCTAGTGAGAGATTAGATGCTGCAAGTCTCATTGGTTCCATTTAATATGAAAAAATATTCATGCCAATTTAGAAATTAATTTTGAACTAATGAAACTAGCCATTATTGAGCAAGGCGCCATTTTTGGCATTGGTTTCTGAAGGGTAACATTTTAACTATTCACACTGTAGCTGACTTGTTAATGATTTTGCAACTACCCACTTTTGATTTTAGACATACATGAAATAATTGTAAATCAATATAAACAATTCAGTGTTGCTGCTCTGGGGTAAATTTTCACAAGGGGGCTATTTTTGACAAAAGAAATTCATACAAAACAATCATTTGGGGAACTATTCTCAGAATTACTGGGGGTTTTCTATTGCATTTTCCCTATCATTTTATATGCAGGCTGCCTAAACATTCAATTATTTGAGCCAATTATCCAAATACTTTAGGTCACACAACATTCAAACCACTGAAGAAAACAGTCTATATTTCTATTTTTCCTGCTTTTTTTCTTTTTCTTTTCCTCTTTTGTTTTCCTTCTCTTTTATTTTTCCCTTTTTGCAATTTCCTTCAATTCCTCCTTCATTAGGAGTGGTCACAACCTTTGGTAACAAGATTGATTTTGTTCGTATTTGCCCATAAGTGTTGCAATTCTGCCTGACAGTTCTTGCTTAACGCAGAAACTAAGCAAAGGTTGTGCTTGTGCTGGGCTTCGTTTCCAGTCATCTGGCACAGATCAGCTTTCAGGCCATTGCTGCTTTCTCAGAGAGCATTCTGCCTATGTATATACCCTGTCCTCTGATCCCAGGCTCTGGGAGCTCCGGCAAAAAATGAGACCAATGTCTTGAAATTCTGAATCACAGATTACTCACTGAGCCCCCTGCCCACTCCTTGAACAGATTTCTGCATCTCATCCACCCACTGAACCTCAGAAATAGACATAATCAAGTAATGACATGGAAGGGACCCACATAGAGAAATAGAGTGCCTAAGAGAAAGCCTCTTCTTTCATTTTATCAACTGATATAGTCATCCTCCCCCAGAATGGCCGACACACAGTTTAGAAGAAATGGATTCCTGGGAGCACTGGAAAAACCTTAATTAAGTCTGTTTCTCACTTAGGCCAACCCATTTCAGACTTTACTGGAAAGCCCTATACTACCTCATCCCATTTCTCTGAATACCGTCTTTTCTTGAAATGCATTGTAATTGACTGATGTTCAAAACCAACACACATAAAGGCTGTGGATACCCAGGCTGAGAGAGACTTTGTGTCTGCACCCATCTGAACTAATGTCCTCAAGGCAGTCTTCTAGTTATCTTGGGGGTGTAGTTGGCTGCCATTTCCAAAGACCCACAGACTTGTGGGTTATTCTTCATAATAACTGATCCATTGCAAGTGGAGATGTTCCTACTAAGAATGTTATCAGTAAATTTTATAGCAAACAAAAATTAGTGTAGAACACCCCACCGCACACATCAATTTGGCGGCTAAAATATTATATATTTGATATATCTTATTAAAAAGCAAGACATTTATATGACTCAGAGATGATGGCTATTAAGGCAGTGCTTTTCTAATACTTTTCGTAAAGCAAAGAATCATTTTGCAAATCCATGACTACTTGGTAATTTATCTTCTCAGTAAGATTGGACTTTAAGACATAAAATTACTCAGGAAATGCATGTAAAAGCGAAGGACAGATGGGGTGGGAGAACTGGACAATGGTCACACAACAAGTGCACACGCACATACACACACACACACACACACAAGACTGTTGATTTTTTTATCTGGTTTTTTTTCTATTGAAAAAAGTTTAGGGGAGCGAAATCCTGAAATTTTAGTTTGACATTTTGAATATATACTGGTGACAGAATTTAAGTCCCTGTCTCATGAAAAAGCTTTCTTTCTTTTATTCTTTTTTTCTCCTTTCTGTTTTAATCCCTGAGAAACAGAGAAAAAGCCTGGAACTGACGCTTCTGAAAAGGCAAAGTGTAATACAAATTGAGCGGTTCCCCTACGCTCCTCCGCAATAGCACTTTCAACAGTCCTAGGAAGACTTCCTGCCTCTTTCTCAACCTGGGAGAGCATGGCTTCCACACTGCTCTTTCTGAATTTACTTTACCTTGGCTTCCCTACTCAGAGGACAACATTCCCACTTCTTAGTTATTTTATTTAAAACCTATCTGAACACACCAGCATACATAAGCAGTAATAGAAAGCACTTCAAGCCTCTTTTAATTCCAATGCAACTGCTGATTTTTTAATATAAAAGAGAAACATACCAAATACTTTTCCTAGCCACAAAGATAAAAATATTGTTAAAATCTAATTTTATAAGAATTTTCCATCAGATAAAGTTCAGATGTTATATAGTTCTCCTGGTGGATCCAACATTCACTGTGTTGCTACTCTGTGCAAATCATTATGCTAAATGTGAAAGACAAAGAGATGAACAAGATGTAGGCCCCGGCTTTAAGAACCAAAACTCCAACGGAGGAGAAATATCAGCCAGGAATTGCAAGGTATGCTAGAATTAAATTGTTGGCTACAGCACAAAAAAGGAGCAATTACTTCCCCCACCCCCCAATTTTTAATGGCATGTCTTTTCAAAGGAGGGAAATTTATGTTGAGCCAGGATGCCTTTGATTTGCCTTGGTTCAACAGTGAGGAAAGATATTTTAGATTGAGAGATTTTCCCCATTGAATGTTTCAGTTGATCAGTTTGTAAGAGTGTGTACCAACTTAACCTTGGTTTCTCACAATTAGCCTTTATAATAAATTATATTTCTTTTGTTTATGTGGACAAATAAGTTAAAGAAGGAAGAAGAAGAAGGAGGAGGAGGAGGAAGAAAAGAAACGGAGAACGAGGAGGAGAATGAGGAGGAGGAGAAGCAGTTAGCTTTTAAGATTTAGCTTTCTCTCATTTGCTTCTATAGAGATTGAAGTTATCTAACTCAGCCAGACTTTGCTAGCAAACTACATTGTTGTTAAATCTGTTTAAATTATTATGAATTTCTTGTACCTTTTATCTTAGATTTTAATTCAAATACATGAGTTCAACTTAAGTACTTATCATAAATGAAAACCTGATCTTATTATCACAAAAAATTAGTTTTTAAAACAGCATTCTGATTCTCTATTCTGCTTGCGCTGAGCCATTTATTTTTCATTCCCCTTTAAAGTTTCTATTCAAACACACCTCTTTGTCATATGCTGATAAATATTAAAATAACAGGAAAAATCTGCCCGACTTATTTAAGCTGATAATAAGAACAAAACACGGGATGTGTGTCTCCTCCTTCCTTTTCTGACTGTGGTTAACCGTTAAGAAGATTTTGAAACCCATAATTATGTAATAATTGGTACCACTACAGTCTCTTCCCAATGAAGAGCCAGGATTTTTGTAGTTTGCCATAAAGACAGACAAAAACAAATTGCCTAAGTGGTATTGCCATTTCTTTGCTTCATTGTTTTAAAAGAATTTAGCAAAAGAACTTCTAGTTGCCAAGCAGTAGTAACTGTGCCAATGTTCACAAAATGGTCTTTTCAGCAGCATCTTTTAGCTAATGATTTAATTTATAGATCCATAAATATCATATATTTTCCTAATGTTTGCCAGTATTTATTATAAGAAAAAGAAAACAAAGCAGAAAATATTCAAATTGGTGTCAAAAACATCTTAGTAAATTAAGCAAACAGTCCCTCACTGGTAGGCCAGGAAGATGAAATTATAAAAGTTTCAAAACCAGCTCCTTTCATCTCCAAGTATGCAACACCAGCTATATGTTAAGATACTCTATTTTGTTTCTTTTTGTAAAATTTCTAAAGGAAATAGTACATCCAGCACATTAGGTTTTTGAAGTCCAAAGATAGAGTGCTATTTATTTCTTTTTATTTCATATCATAGGGCTCTGGAGTAAACTCACCTTTACTTAATGTCTTTCTTTCACTTTTATTCTTGTTCTCAATCTTTTCTTATAAAAACATTTTTAAAAGCATATGCTATAAATATGTCAGAAGCCAATGAGCCAAAGGAATCCACTACCTTTGATTCTTTCTTTCAGAAGTTGGATTTTTATAACACTTCCGTGCTACTTGGGGTCATAATATGAGCAGCAGACAACATCCAAGTAAGGAAGACAGTAAGTCTAAAGGAAAGAGAATAGCTTCGCTGGAAATAGAAAATTGTGCAGACAGCATTAGCTATCAGATGATCTTGGTATGATTTCATCTCAATTGTTTCTCCTGGTGTGTTGCTGAAATCCACTGCTACAGTAATGGGGCAGGTTCAAGGCAAAACCTTGCATTTGGACTTTAAAAAGATCATCCAACTGGTGTATTTTTATGTCAAGAACACTGTATACTGAGCACATCTCCATGGTATTCCCTCAAGGTGGCCTTTCCTCTCAGCAGCTCTCTATACTACATGAAAAGCAGATGCACAGAACTGAAAGATGAGGTGAGGTTCTTTAAAACACACACACACACACACACACACACACACACTGAAGGAACAAAGTTGGATAACCTCCAAGAGAAATGATTTGTGACCTGGAAAGAACCTTTGGTTTCACACCTGGCAAGGATGTAGATTCAAGTGGGATCTACAGTTGACTCTAAGAGGAAAACCACTAGCATGCCCTTGGGGGCCCTTGGGCCAAGGTGGACACCTCAGAGCTTTTGAGGTTAGCTCTCCCAGAGTTTACTGGGGCCAGCAAGCTGAGGTCAAGTATTCTCCACAGAGCTCTGCCTCCTGCTCCTCCTGTAGAAGCAGCAGTAGCACAGTTTGGTCACATTCTGAAAGCCTGGGCATACAACAGGCAAATTATTTTATACTGTTTTTAATTTGGCTTCACATGGAGTAAAGTGAAGCTCTCACACACCTTTGATGAAAGTCCAAGCAACATGCTTCTGAGGGCCATGGTGGGTAAGCAAACATTCTTATCCTATAACCAGTTTTGAATACACGGCACATGTATTATTTTGAAACACGAGATGGATCTCGGGGCATGGCCTACCTTGCAGGTTGGCTCTGGAGACAGGAGGCTGACTAGCCGCTGGGGACCTCCTGTGGGGAACAGGAAAAGAAGGCCTGAGTTTGTGCATTAATGCCGCCCACCCCTAGGATCCCTGAGGAGGTTTCCAGGTCATAATGAGCAATCAAGTGACATAATGCTATCTCCGGAAGGCAGGCTCCTGTAACGTGGGTAGATGACTGCAATTCTCTCACATCCAGATGGTCTGGAATTTCCCTCCACACAGCCTCAGGATGCTCCAGCTAGCCAGGAAGGAAGTTGTTTACTCCAGGTCCCTAGACAGTCCCTGTGTTTCAGGTTTTGTTGTCTCAGGAGTCTCTCAGAAGAGGAGACACTTGCTCAGGCATCACTCCAAATGTCAGAGTGAATCCCTGTTCCTTTGGGCAGTGCTGTAGAAAGCTATATCCAGAAGAACCCTTAGAGATCAATCAGATCACGACCCACATTGTTTGCATCTCTGGAAATAGAGACCCAGAGAGGTGAAGTCACTTGTCAAAAGTCAAACAGCCAATAGCAACAGTAATCCAGTTTGCTTAACCTGGGGGACTGTCATTTCATGGAGGTATGTCTGCTGATGTCAAGAATAAATGAAACAAGCAAACAAGCCCATGTTCTGCAACATACTGGGGTTCCTTCTTTTCTTTCTTGTTTGTTTTTCTTTCTCCATACTTCTCCAATTTTGCTGGTCTCACAATCCTTTTCATGTTTTCTAGGACTTCCTCTGCCAGACTCTCTCAGATTCCCAGTGCATTGCTGGAGGCCCTCCCAGGAATAGTACAGTGTAGGGAGCTCAAACTTTCAGGTACACCAGGATCATCTGGGTGTCCCTCCTTCTCTCTGGAGTTTCTGATTCAGTAGAGCTTGGCTGTGCTTGAGAGTTTGCATTTATAAGTTTCCAGGTGCCACTGATGCTGCTGGTCTGGGGACCACATCTTTACAACTACTCGTTTTAGGGAGTCTGGGCTCCACTACAGACCAACAGGACAGACAATGAGCAAAAACGTGGGAATGTAGGCCAGTGTTTTTCAAACATGGTAAGCACAAAACTCACTGGGAGAGCTACAAAATTCCTTTCCCCCATCCATGAAGAATACATTTCAGTATATCTGGCAAAAGGCCTGGGAATCTATTTGTACTCCTTTGTCAATTTCCATACATAGGCAATTTTGAGAAAGAAGCCAAATTCTAAATGACAGAGAAAGGCCTGCAAAGTTCTACTAAGGAGGGTTATTCCAATTAGTTTGGCCACATAATTATTTTCTTGGTTGTCAAGTCCTCCAGATCAATCTCTGATCTCTTAGGGATAATCTAGCTTCTATGTAACCACACATTATAGCTGCAGAGTCTGTGGATAGTGCTCACAGCCACTGCTAATTTAATAGCTGGGAGATCCTAGCCAAGGTACTTTTAAGTCCTCTGTAGTATCAAATTTTCATGCGTGACAAAAGCAGGGAAATTGTCATCTAATGATTGGTTTTCTCTGCTAGGCATTGGTTAGAGACTTCTCAGCTTCCATTGGGAGTATTATCATTTCATTTTAAGGATAAGGAACCTGGAGCTCAGAGAAGCTAAGAAATCTATGAAGCACACATGGCTTCTAACTGGCAGGGCAGGAGATTCAAAGGCAAGTCTTTCTGAATCCAAATGCAATTTCTTTTTACTATACCATCTGCACTGAAGACTGTGTTTTAGGAGAATTAAGAAGTTAAATTTTGAACTCCTCAGCCTGGCATTCAAAGTTCTTCGTTCTTTAGTTTCAATATCATTTTTCTAGCATATCTCTTAGAATTCCTCTCCACCTGACACCTCATCGCAAACCACTGATTGGCTGTGCACTCTCATGCAGCTTGTACTTCTCCTTTGTAGAACTTCAAAATTGTAATTAAAATAGGCACTGTCTAATTAGTGGTCCACATATGATTTCTTAGATTAAAGGCAAACTTTCTGTAGGCAGGGAACAACTTGTTCACTGCTGGATTCCAAGATGTCCTTTCATATGCTAAGTACTCAGTAATACTGAATGGAAGGATGAATACATGAATGGATGGAGGGATGGAGAGATGGAGGGATGGGTAGATGGATGGATGGATGGAGGGAGGCTAAACTCCATCACTTCATTTGCCTTGAATATGTGTTATTCCTTTCCTGCCATTGCTCAGTTCATTCCTCTGTCAGGGAAGCTCTCCCCACATGAAATATCATCTACCCTTCAAAGAATTAAGCATCTTCTCCAAAGAACATCATCTTCTTAATTGAGACAATGATACTTGAGCTGTATCTATAGATTCATCCCTTGTGTTACAACTCATTTGGGTGCATATTATCTCCACCACTCATCTGTGACCTACTCATTGCAGGATTCAGTTCTGACTTCTTTCCTTAGGTCCTCTGGAGGACCCACCAACTTCCTAATAAATAGGAATTCCAGAATGTTGATGTTATTAACTGGATGAACCACTGTTGGGAACATGGTTTGAGGAACCAAATACTCTATATGAAAGTTTTATCTAGCTTCCTTTCCACATGGAGTCTTGGTTCTACATGTTACTCACTGTTCATGCTCTTTTGTTGCTGTGCTTTTGCAGATATTTTGTTAAAGAATATTTTTCTCCTCCTCTTTAAGCTGCTAACTCTTTCATATGACTTAGGACTGCACTCAGGCATCACCCCTTCGGGGAGCCTTCCCTCCTGTGATTGACCCTTACCTGTGGAACATTGTTTCCTACACCTACTAATCACTGCACTGCTCGTGCTGTATTGCAATTCCCATTTTCTTGTCTGTGTCCTCACTCATTTCTGAGAAATGGAAGCAGATTCTCATTTCAAGCTGCACCCTTGCAAGCTGGTATAGTATTTGGTATGAGGCAGGTATTCAATGCATGTTCATTGGATTCTTAACATATTTTAGTAATTTTATTTTGCATCTCTCCCTGAGTTCCAAGGAATGCTTTTGTGAAAGACACTGAACTAAGTCTAAACGTTGGAGATCTCTACTTTCTTAGTTCATGGCTATTCACAGAACCCCAATTCTCTCAATGACTTCTTGGAAATCACACATATTATATAAATTCCTATTTCCTGCAAGATATTTTTGAATATGTGGCTTTATTTAGAGTTATTAGTTCAGATACACATCACTGTGTGGAAACTCTGAAAGGCAGGGACCATGTTTATTGGGTTTATCACTTATTCTAGTGCAAAGAAAAAGCTCAATACATCACAAATAAATGGATAACTTCTGGAAGCCATGCTGCTGCTTGTAAGGCATGAGACTGCCATTTAGAAAATTGTGATGAGTTCAGGGGAAAATAATATTGGTTGCCCGGTTTCCAGCAGTCCTTAACTTATGGAAGAATCATAAGAATCTGTATGCTGGCTGTTAGAGCTGGTGATATGAATAGGAGGGTAATATGGTTCCAGAAGTTAGCACTTTCCAGACCCGAATTGCGCAGAGGAGAGAGAACTGGACTATGAATAATAGACAAAAATCCTAATCCTGGCTCTGGCACCTTCCAACTATGTAGCCTTCGGCAATTCTCTGAGCCTCTCAGTTTCTTCCTCACTTGGGGAAAGTAAGCAGCACCTAACGTTTACTGCTGATTTACAATGTGCTAGGTCCTGTGTGAGGGGTTTTCCATATATTTCCTCACTTACTCTGAGGAAATTTGACTATGTTTTTTCCAGTTCTGAATGCTCAAGATTTTATGATTCTCAGCTAATTTAAATCCCCTGCCAAAGTATATAAAGCAGTGAAAGACATTTCATATACACTAAAAAAAAGTGGTTATTAATTCTTTTCCAAAGATTGCATACCTTTTGACTAAGCTATGCTTTGAAAGAATGTTAATACAAAGATATTACATGATCCCTGATAGCCACACATGGTATTCATAATGTTAGTCACAGAGTGGGATGATAAAAGAGGACACTTTTCTCTGAGCTCCACTTTGGTTGCAGACTATTGAATGATGGGGCATTCTTACCCACATGCCTTAGTATGCCATCAGTCTGCTGGAAGCCAGCAAATGTTTCAAGGATGCTTATCTGAATTAACAACTCTAAATGAAAGCCAGATTTTCAAAATCAACTCCTGGGACAAAGGAAATGTAGATTTTAATTTGCAGCCAAGAAATACAGATTCGTTGACTACTCCTCAATGGGATATTTCATGAAGGTGTGAGGAAATCACCTCAACAGGAACATTGAGATTTTCACCTTTTGGGTGGCAAAGCTCAAGCACAATGGACCACTTTTATGCAGAGCAAAGAGCCAAAAGATAAAAGAAGCCTTAACTTATAAGCAGCATAGTTCGATGTGGGAGTTCCTTTTCATATAATAAACCACTCTAACCAGATGTCTCATGAAAACTACTCCAAGGACATAATTATTGCTTAAATGTTACATTCAAGACAGGGTGTGGCACCCTGGAACCTCAGTTAAATATCCCAGAAAGCAACTTCTGAATTCCATAAATCTTATAGTTTCAATTGCTAACATAAGTTAACATAGTGGGGGAATGCTCTTAGTATGCTGTGTCTACAGCTGGCTGATAATTTTTATCTTCAGTTCCTTCTCTTGGATTTTTTTTTCTAGTTGTTTGGGGATAGTGACCATGTTGGAATGGACAGGGATGTGGTTCTCCAACCTTCCCTTGCCAGGCTATTCCATTTGTAGCTGATACCTTTCATTCAGGTCTCAGCCTGAGTTATACTGAGGCAATCTCAACTCAGTTTGGCGAAGTTCTAGGGGAATTTGCCCAGCTTTATGTTTTTGTTGTTTGATATTGGTTATAAAGAAATACTTGAAATCAAGAACAGAATCAGCACTGTACAAATATGGGTATGGATTTGAAGAAGATAAGTAGATACAGCTATCTTACTGCTGGAGACCTATTCTGCTTGATAAGTGTGGTTTGCTTTGGACAAAAGATGACACCAAGGGCCATGATTTGAGGGATGGTTCTCAACCAGAGTGTGAGAATGGGCTCTTGGTCAGTTCTGTGGATGACAATTATAGTCTCAGGGTACTTAGTTCCTAGAAGTTTAGAGGGCCAAAACCCCCCAAGACTATCTAAAGTTCTGATTCTTGAGAAAGTAGTTTCAGCTGACATAGATTATAAGTCACAGGGTTAGGCTGAATGCCAAAACATCACTAACAGAGGAGGAGCCCCCAAGCCTATGGTAACAAATAAGACTGAAAACCTGTTGTCTACCCCACTTTCTACTTGGAGCAATGCAGTGCAGTGATTCTGAGTCCAGTTGCACTAAAGAAGTCTTTGAAATTTGTCCTCATTCACGCCTTCCTCCCCATTCTACATCATTCTGGTCACATTTTAATTCCTGAAGACACTGTCTTAACTAATGCTTCTGCCTTTAGGCTCTATGACCTTCATCTAGTCCATAAGTTCTCCCTAAGTGTCTTTCTGTTCCTAAGGCTTCCAGGGACTTCTCTCCCAAACTCAGAGGACATAGCAGTTGTGGTAAAAGGGAAGAACATTGCATTGAGAGTCAGGATGCCAGGTTTCAAGTATGATTATATGGTCACATGCAAGTCATTTAATCTCCTTAAGCTTTGTTTTCTTATCCATAGACTTGAGGTAACAATACCTGTCATGAGTATTGTTTTTGGTAATCAGCACTGAGAAAATGAATGTGAAAACCCCAAAGTGTTGTGTTGTTTCTGAATTCAGCAAGAGAAATGGACTATCACCTTTAATAGCTCAACTTTACTGTGCTTACTGTTTTAAGTGTTAAATAAATATCAACTCGTTTAATTTTTACAACAACCTTATTTTATAGATTAGGGAACTGAGACATAGGGAAGGTGTTAACATGCCCAAGTAATAATTTCCAAGTAGTGGAATTGAATTATAAAGCCAGTATGTATGGCTCTAGAAGCCTTATTCTATAAAAATGAAAAGGCAGAGATAAGGAAGGAATCACTTCCCAAAAGGAATTTTCTAAAGAATTGGTGATCTTTCCTCCAATAATTATTTACTCAGAAATTCATAGTACCATGGATATTTATAGAGCATAAACTATGTGCCAGGCAGTTTACTAATTCTTGAGAACTCAAAGAAAAATAAACACATAGTGTATGTGATAGGCTGTGATCCATAAAGAGCATTCTATAGGGTCTTTAAATTGCCCTTAAGTCAAATGAGGACCACTCAGCCAAGACAGACAGGGTCAGGGAAAATATCTTGATGAAGTGACACTAGAGATAACATCAGATTGTAAGAGTCAGCATCTGGCCAGGCAGTCACTGGCAGGTGGAAAGAGACATTTCAGAAAGACAGAACGGTAAGTCCCTAATTAGATGGAGAGAACAGCACACAGGGAACTACTGGACCACAACTGTTGAACATAATCTCATGTGGCTAAAGATCTGGTCTGATTCACAACAGTATCTCCAGGCACTTCTTATAAAATGCCCTGGAAGGGCAGAGAATTTCTCTGTTTTTATCACTAGTATATCATCAGTGCATGATATAAACTGGAAACTTAGTAAATATTTGTTAATGCACATATGAATACATGTATGAATGAAGAGTATGTGCTCAATAAACACTTATTGGATGAATTAATGAATGAGTAGACAGGAAACACCACTCCAAAATAGGTATGGACAAGCCTCTCGTTTTCATATATTAGCTGAGTGTTCCCTATCCAAAATGCTTGAGCCAAAAGGGTTTCAGAATTTTTAGGGACAGGACTCAAATCTAAACACACAATTCACTTATGTTTCATATACATTTTATACATATTACATGAAAGTAATTTTATGTAATATTTTTAGTATACCTCCAATTTGATAATGGTCTATCCCATGAGATCAGGTGTGAAACTTTGCATTGGTTAGTGCTCAAAACTTTTGAACTTTGGATTTTTAGATTAGGAATGCTCAACCTGTACATTATACTAAACACAAACCCAATCAAATGTCAATCGAGTTAACTTGATCTGGGTCATGAGGTACCTTGGGTGCCAAGCACTACCATTTAAACTTTATCTTAATTAAAAGAAAATGCCCCAAGTAGGAAAGTGACATGATCAAAAGGCATGTGAGAAAGTACTGTGGTAGGTGTTTGGAGAGTAGTGTAGAAGAGAGAGCCCAGTGGTGAGGAAAATTCCACTGCAGTACTTGATGTCATCCCATGGGAAAGCCTAAAAACAAGTTATAGGACAGTGAAAGGAAAAGCAATCACTTAAAGTTGGTTTTACTCTCTTTTGACAAGCCACTCTATTAAAATTTGAACTAAAGCAAAATTGAGCGCTCATGAATAACTGACTAGAGAGAAAGAGAACTCTGCAGTGAACATTGGCTGAAAAATCAGGAGATTTGAGTTTTGGCCCCAGTGAATCTTTAATTTATGGTGTGGACATTATCTGGTTGCCTGGGTTTTTGGGTGCTTGGGTTTATGCTTCTGTGAGACAGAGGTTGAATGAATGGCCTTACAGGCCAACACTAGCTTACCATTCCAGGAGCATAGATTCTATAGTCCATGGAGCCAGTAGTGATCTTTTAAACTATGAAGACATCTAATTGCATAGCACTTAGATCAGGCACATAGATTGAAATGATTTTGGAGGAGAAAGTTACTGCAGGGAATAACACCTCTGTTATAATATTCACCTCTGTTGTTTCACATGGGAGGAATTGAAATGACCAAGGGCATATATTTAGATGGTTGCAGAGGAGAACATAATTCTACTTTTCTTCATCAAGCTACATGAACTGGTTTATATATTATTAAAAAGCAGGCAGCTCAGATTTGAATTGTTGGAATCATTAAGTTTGAATTTCTGAACTCATTAGTAGCTTATTCAAAAGGAATTTTACTAGCATTTATGGCCATTTGCACACAGTGGCAAATATAAAAGTCAACAAAATAACCTCATCCATTCCATTTGTTGAACTTCTGCTATGTACTCTGCTAAGGGTATGAAATTAATAAAACTCAGTCTATACAATTTCTAATGTGTTACCAATTCTAAAATATGTTCAAATTTTATTGTGTATCCTAACTTAGCATGGGAACTAAATATCTATGCAATAGTTTTTTTAAAATAATGTTATTAAATGTTTTGTGCTTTTATGAGAGGGATTTGTTACTCAACAAAAGTTATTGCTTACTTGTTAGATGTTCCGTGCAGGTTTGTGAGTAGAGTGAAGTTGTTTCTCACACTTCGCAAGCTGGCGAGGACCTAAAGGAAAATGTTTCAAATTTGGTTAGGGACAAAATGACCAAGTTTAGAGGCCACGTTTAGAAACCACACCCAGGAACAGAGTGGGAGCAAGCAAGGGCCAGCAAAATACATACCTGGGCAAAAGGAGTGACAATCAAGTCATCGCCATGTCTGTTGAAAAGAAAGGAGACATTTAAAAATGCAGTTGAATTATAACACACAAGCTGTAATACTAAACTTTATCAGTGATAGCAGCACAAATGTTCTGCCGGTTTCTCTACATGGATAGAAAGCAGGACCCGCAATTAGGCAAAAAATGGAGAGCCCAAGAGTTGAAAGAAAAAAAAATAGCAGCAGGTTGATGAATTCTAGATTTGCAGTGATTCTACATAAAAGCGTTTGCAAGTAAGCATGTTTCCTCAGGGTATATGAATAGTAGACACAGACTACTGTAATTCAAAGTGACTTGTGGATTTTGGTTGCCAGAGCCAGGAAATTCAAAGGGAGGGTTGTTCACAGGCACACACAGAGTTGGAAAAAATGGTATAACAGTCTGGATAAAGGTTAACTTTGGATTTCCTGGCTTTTGTTGATTTTAACCACAGCTTTAATGCCTTTTAAACACAGATTTCTGTCTGGGAATCCCATTACTTTTTGTTTTTAATATACTTTTTTTTTTTTCTTAAAGTACCCAAGGAAAAGGTTTTAACGCGAGAGTCAGACTAAACCTACTAAAACCATAACATTGTCACTCATTTGGTCCCAAAGACCTAATTAAGCTGTACTCTGTGTTTGTGTTTTCAGGCGAGTACTGTCTCTCTGACACTTGTCTTAATAAGTGTACTAAGCCTTCCTTCAGCAAGATCTCATTTAATGATATTAGAAGATAGGTCAGCCTGAGCTGCAGTCACAATATCAGGTCAATTTGCTGTCATTTTGTGACTCATAACAGTAGCACAGGAGCTTGTGACAGTGAGCTCCCCAGCCCCTCTGTCTTCATGATGGCCACAAAAATGCAGCACCTAATCCATTAACTACGTGAGGGTAACCTATAATCATTAAGGACATGCCCCATATCAAGTACTAGGTGAGGCCTGAGCATCCAGACTTGAACAACACCTACATCTACCTGGGCTTCTTCAGCATAGGTGTTAACATGGGGTCTTACTTAATATGATACTTTCTACCTTTCTCTTTAATTAGAAATCCTTGCCCAGTAATCTATGCCTACTTTGTACAATAACAACAACAACAAAATACTGACAAAGAGTAAGCATTCTTTGTGTGATTACTATATGTCAAGCCTTTGCATGCATTATCTTATTTAATTTTTGAACAAGGCTATGAGGCAAGTACTCTTGATATTCCCGTGTTACAGATGATATCAAACTGCAGACTGGTTAAGCGGTTGCTTAACTAGCACATAGCTAGTACATGGAAGAACTAGACTAATCCCCAAATCTGTGCTTTTAAATACCATGCTTCCTGTTTTATGATGATACTGCACCATTGACAAATGAATCCATGAGCTCCCAAATTAGAACCAAAGTAGGGGAGACTGCAAGATACTTAAGAAAACCATACAGTAAGCTCACTTTATTCACAGATTTATTACATGTGGTTTTGACTAAGTGTGATAAAAAGAAGAAAGAAAAAAAATCAAAGAAATTTCAACAACAAAAATTTTACAGTTCTGTGTGTACTTGCATTACTTATGCGGTTTAGATGATGGGAGAAGCTCAGTCATCCCATGTTATCTTCAGTTGTGTTTAAATCTTTGCATGATCTGCTGAGAATTTCCTAGTCCTTAATTTTGTGACAATATGCCTTCCAAAAAGCAAATGGCACCCCCCAATCCAAGATAAATGTCAATGTGCTTAACTGAAGGGATAAAGTGAAAATTTTAGGTTTATTGAAAGGCAGGCAGCATGTCTTTAGCAGAAGCTGGTGATGTTATGGGAAAAATGAGTCAAGTATCTGTGGTGCAGCACTGAACTCCATGCCTACTGAGCATGCATGGTTTTCCTCAGTGTTGGTCTCTTTGGAATCATATATCCACAGATACCAAGAGTCTACTGTAGTAAACATAAACACAGAATGAGAAATACAAACAATATCTACCTAATGGAGTTCAAAGGAGAGGTTAAGTACAGTTAGGAAAGGCCTGATTGAGTGAGTGGTATTGGAGATGAGCTCTGAAGGTCAGGGTTGAAAAAGGCAGGGAGAGTGGATACCACCAATGAGAGAAATGGCAAGAGCAAAAGGACTGATATGTTAAAATATCGTATAAGCTAATTATGATACTGGTGGCTGTTGTTGGGGTGGAGCCTAGCATGTTAACTATAGAAATGTGTACAGAATAAGGCTCGAAGGTCCCCACACCCATATTATAGTCAGGACAGACTATGAAATTGGTGCAGTTTTAACTAAGTAAGAAGAAATGATCCAGTGGAGGTTTTTAGTGACATAGGAAGTGAGATGGGAAAACAGAAAAGTATTTTAGAAAGTAAAATACTATGGATGCCAATGGATGAAATAGAGAGGGGATAGATCCAGAAGGACTGATTAAAGGGATATTGTCCATGAGAAGGAACAGATACCACCAAGAAAGAAACAGCAAGCAGTAAGGTGAAGACTCTAGAGGTCTTGCCAGGACTCATACAGTATTTAACCATATAAAGAAATACTATGTTCAATTTAAGAAATGAATACCTGCGAAGTCATGAGTAAACCTAAGAAAGTGAGGAGGAGTACTTAAGGTACTCACTGACATCTTTAAAGACATGGAGTACAAGGCACTCGTTGACATCCAGATGAAGACTGAAATAAGGGAGGTTAGAGCTATGGATTTAGGATTGTTTAGGCAATGGCAGGAGATGACTTCTTTAAGTGGCAGTAAGTATAGATAAGGAGCCTAAGGAAGAAGCTTAGGATCCTTGGAAGAGGAGAGACTAGTTAAGATTAGGAGAGAAGCAGCTGTGACAAATGTAGTGAGGTGACCCAAAAATTGCCCCTTCCAAAGCTATTTGTTGTAAGATCAACTTTGAGATGGGTGCGAGATCTTGCTGTATGTTCATATCTCTGAAGTTTACATTGTACATGAGGTATCAAGGTAAGTTGAGGGGCCAGGTAATAGGTTTAGACTCAAACAGATTATCTATGGCTGATGGATTTCCTGAGTCTAAATATCTGATGAAAGTCAAATAAGATAAGCAGAGATCTACATATGTAGTACAGTGGTGCTTAGAGCTTATGTATTGATGAATGAGTTGTGGAGTTATTAAAACTGCACACACTAAGGAAAGGGAGGTAAACAAACATTAACAAGGCACATGTCCACATGAATTCATCATGGAACTTCAGAAGTTTAGATGAGCCAGATATTCAGAAGCAGACAATAGATTTTCAGATTCTTTGTACTGGCTCCCTAAAATATTTGGGCTGCAAAAGTTAATGATGTATGTCAAAGAATAGTTGAGCTGCTAGAGAAATTATTAGATAATTTATAGTATCAGGAAAGAAACAAAATAAAATGAAAAGAAACGCTCACCAGTTATGGAAGTATTCTGAATGTTTTTAAAATAAAGATTTGATATCTTACCAGTGAAGAGTAAACCATCATGGAAATAACAAACACTTTGTGAAAGCTGATATATTTCTTAATTTTTCAAATCACTGAAGAAAGCAGAGTATTCAGAACCATTGCACGAGCGACCTCTAGTGACAGAATTAGAACATTACAATTTCACATAAAAATTAAGAACTCAAATCTTAGAACTGAGTCTCTCTCATCTTGAAGTTGAATATAGGTCTGATTTAAACAATGGAATAGTTTTCCAGCAAGAAAAATGTGGCCTCTCATTGCTACCCTCTGAATTTCATTAATCACTTTTACTTTGTTTCCTCCCTACACATAGAATTGCATTTATGCTTTTCTTTAACTGATTTTGGTCTGTCTTATAGGGAGATGTATACTATAATAATTAAAAGCACAGATTTTGGGGCTGGACAGCACTGGTTTGCTTCTCAGCTATTATTAAAGCTGGGAGACTTTAGACAATCTCTTCATGTACCAATTTCTTCATCTGTAAAATTGGTTTGATGAGAATAAAATGAGTGGCAATACTTGTGTAATTTTTAGTGACAGTGCTTGGCACAGAAAAAAATGGATTTATTTAGTCATAGTTATTCATATTAGTAGTAGATATCTTTACATTTGACCTGATCTTAGTCAAAAGGCCGAGAAGTAGTAGTAATATTCATGCCTGGTACTATTGCAGTCCAGAGAACTCATGGTTCTATTGTACATTCCAGTTTGCAAAGTGCTTTTGTAGACATTTTTTCAAGTGATAAAAGAAAGCTCCTGGTCTCAGGGAATAATGCAACCAATTTTGTTGGCCCAGCTTGAAATTTCCCTCTTCATCACCCCACAAGCTACAACCAATGCCTGTTGATCTTAAATTGCAAACATCTACAAATCTGAATCTGCTCTGGTAGAGATCACCTTACTCTGCTCTGTGGATTACCAAAGCAGCCTTTCATTTGGTTCTTTAGGGCTGTCCATTCTCAAAACTGTCCTTCACACTGGAATTAGAATCATCAATTATCATTCACAAACAAACATCTAATTATGTATCTTCCTGCTTAAAAGGCCTTTGGCGGCTCCCCACTGCTTGCCTGCAGCATAAAGAACAGCTCCTAGGTTTTTCATGCTTATTCCTTCTACACACTTTGCTTTCAACACTTCCCTAGCCTCACATTCACTGCTTCAGCCATCCTGACTGGGTCTCGCCACAGTGTCTCCCACCAACTGGAGTTAGTTAGCACATGTCCTTCTCTCTTGCACACCCTCCCATCCCTATTAAAGCCACCTACTGTCTTAGAAATCTTTTAGTTCCTTTGAAGGCACAGAAACTCTTATTTATTAATAAAGTGCCTAAATTTAAGTGAATACTTATGAAAAGAAAGAATGTATGTTATCCTCACAACATCTGGAAAGGTGGGCAGTCAGAAGTTAATATTATTATTTTTATTTTTCAGCCTCTTATGGAGTTTATGTCCTGGGTATTCACATGGTTTAGCTCCCTGGACTGTTTGGATTCAAACTTTGGTTCTTCAATGCCCTCATCTTTCTTTCTTTATTTGTTATTATTGTTTTGCTAGGGGTACATTGTGGCATTTGCAGAAGTTCTTAAAATATATCAAATATATCATAGTTTAATTCACATCCTCCACATTCTCCTTCAACTCCCCCCGCCATTCCTGGACCAGTTTCAACAGTATCATTTTTCCATTTGTATACATGTGTACACAATATTTGCACCATGTTCACTCTCCTACATTCTCTCCCCACACTCTCCCCTCCACCGTACCAACCCCCAGGCAGGACCTAATCTGCCCTCCTGTTCTCTAATTTTAAAAAAAAAGACATTTTTTGCTTGTTTAAGATAGCTATACAGGGAGTTTCCTTATGACATTTCCACGTATACATGTATTATAACCTGAATAGGTTCATCTCCTCTATTTTTCTCCTTTCTACCTTAGTCCCCTTCTTATGGTGATTTCAACAGACTTAAAGATCCTATATTCATTCTTGTATACATCACCCATATTCACCTTCTTAACTTCCTTCTTTTATCCTCCCTCTCTCGTATGTGACCTCCCCTTAAGGTGACCTGTTTTTCATAATAACCCCAATGCCCTCATCTTTAAATGGGAAAATTATAGTACCTACCACATTGGGGATAGAGTGAATTAATATATGTAAAGTACTTTAAATAGTACATAGCACACGGGAAATGTTTAAGAAATGTGTGCTTTTAATGATAGATAATTCACACTATCTAAAAGATTCGATGTCTTTGCAGCCATAGTGCTAGCAAGTGGAATGGTTGTAAGTCAAACTTAACTCACAGAATCCACATTGTACTTTTTGGCAGTTCATTAATAAACAGGTCTTAAATTTGAGTGAGCCATTATTTGTGCTTTTCACCTTGGTTCTTAGGTCTCATTTCCCTTGACGATTCTCTCTAGAAATTATATTGTCTTCATGTAAAATGTCAGCTTTAAAAAACTCCTTATCCATGTATGTCTTTGCAAATGGAATGACCAAATGAAAAACAAACAAACAAACGAGCTGTCTTCTCTGTGGTTGTGTGGTGGATAATCAAAATGGCTTCTTGTCCAGGACAGTTCCTGCCACAGTTTTGGGCAATAAAACTGCCCTTGCCAATTCCTAGTACGTTATGTCCACATTGGGAAATCTGTGCCTCCATCTGCCAAGGCACTACAGTAGAGATGACTACAATCCAGGAAAAGAACAGAAACC
The DNA here is from genome assembly GCF_047511655.1 of Castor canadensis. Classification (NCBI taxonomy): domain Eukaryota; kingdom Metazoa; phylum Chordata; class Mammalia; order Rodentia; family Castoridae; genus Castor; species Castor canadensis. The sequence continues at coordinate 108,510,003 of NC_133392.1, forward strand.
AGCAGATCATTGCAACATCTAGGAAAGCACCTAACATTTCCTTTGGGGATCCTGTGGAAACCTTGTTTCCTTTTACTAGAAAGCTTTACTTTCATCTCTCCTTTGATGTAAAAGTTGAAGCCATTTTTAATTTTCCATTCCCCTTTCATCCTTAATATCTTTTACTTTCCCTATCCATAATTTTCACTTATTCTTCTGAGAGAATTCAGACAATAAATGTTTACAAGTCAGCATTTCCTCTATTGTTAAGATTTGGTTCAGCAGAATTATGCAAAGTTTTTTGCCTTTTATATAAATTCATGGCTGCTGTATGCTGGATTTGAGGAGTTCCTGGACAGGGAACATCTTGTAGCCTACCTGTATGGGTGTTTTGGTTTGTCATGACCCCTCTTCTTCCTGATCTATTGGTAGAAGTGAGGAAGGGAAGGGGAAGCACAAGGACTCCTGTGGAGAGTGCTAATCTGGAGAAACAGCTCTATGAGCACTACTTCAGTTTAGGTTTGGATGCCTGGGCGAAATTGGCTTCTCCAACATGGGCCTGATGAAGTGAAATGCCAAAGAACTTGGATATTATGAAAACTATAATTTTGGTTATACTTTATATTAATAAACATAAATTCCTAAATTGATAAACATGAGATCTTTTATTGTACTGTTGAATATTTTCAAAAAATATCTTGTGCTATTTTTATTCACAAATATTTTAATACATACTCTCAGTATTTTAGATGGGGTGGTATATTGCCAACTGTGTTCTTAGGGAAGGCTCTTCTTTATTTTATAAGTGTATCCGTAATATTTATGTGAAAATTATTTATCTTTATAAACTGAGAGAGATGCTAAATAATTTACTATGCAATTCTTACTTGCCTAAATTTAAAATTGGCAACATTGCACAGTTTCTAAAGGGAGGGGGAAGATTTTACTGATCAGTAAAATTGTGAAGGAGTAAAGAAGTAGTGACAGGGGTCTAGATACAGAGTCACCAACTCTACAACTCTTATTTCATCTCCTATACACTGAGTTGGATTGTAATATTTGCATTCTCTTCAAGTTCAAAATTTCTGCATTCTTTTGCTTCTAAGTAAGGAAACACCAGAGTTTTGTCAGGAGTTTGTTTAGTGTCGTCTACACAGGCTCTGAATAACCTGAAGGAGCGTAATGTTGTTTAGAATGAGTTTGGGTAATTATTAGCTGGAATGTGAATAAATTTGGTGAATGCCTGTCTTCCAAAGCTAGTCTGTTGTCTATAAAATACCATGTAAATGAAGCTCAATTGCTTTGAACTCACCACATTTCCTATGCCCTTCCATGATAAAATCTAGGAAGTTGTTTATCTTGGTAGAGGAGCTAATTGGTGGTGCATTCCCTGACCAAGCCCACCATCCAAATCTTAGTCAGAAACTGCTAACTCTACATGATCTATAGCAAAATTTCTATCTTCCTTCCAGCCTCAGCTACCTCTATCCTGCTTTCAACTGTTTCTTACCTGGTAACAGAGATGCTACTTTGCAGTTTGAAGAACATGGACAAAAAAAAAAAAATCCAAAAGTTTTAAATATGGTCATTGTTACAGTTTGGAATTGGTTGGACTGTGTCCTCAATAGTTCACGTGTTAGATGTTTGTTCTCCAGGGTGGTGAGGTGGTAGAACCTTTAAGAAGTAGAGTGTAGTGTGAGTGTTAGGTCATCGGAAGCCTTGCCCTTAGAAAAGACTAATGTAGGTCTTTCAAAGTGAGTTAGTGCTCATGAGAGTGACTTGTTACAACACAATGTGATTCTATTCGCTTGGCCCTTCTGCACATGGCTGGCTCCCTTTCCATTTCTCTGCCATGGATAAATGCAGGCAAGAGGGCAATGCCATGCTGTTGGGACGCTACAGTCACCCGCCAGAATCATGAGCCACATAAATCTCTTGTTTATAAAGTACCCAGTCTCAGGTATTCTGTCATAACAACATAAAATGGAAGAATACAGTCATCCTTAGCTACAGCATGGGATATGGCATGAGACACAGTTGTGGAATAAGGACAAGTTTCTCAATGTCACAGTCACAAATACATCTTCTACAGAGTGGAACCTACCTGACAGGATGGCTAGGATGATTAACAGAGATAACAGACGGAAAGGAATCTGAACCCGTGGAAGGTGCACATTAAATATTAGTTTCCTTCTGCTCTGTAGAGTTATGTGTGCATGTACATATTCCTCTTACCCTTCCTATCAGCTGTACTGTCCCTGAGAGCATGCAAACTGGGCAAATGAAATCTGTGTTCACTCATCTGTGATTTTTTCCTCTGTTCTGTTCACCTTTCATCCCCAAAGCCTGACATACTCTGTGGTGCATAGGATAATCTCAGTAAAGATTTTCCAAATGAGTAAAAAATGAACTTTGGCCTACACAATGCTTGAAATATTTTAGGGCTGGGTTGCTTCTATTATTGCTTTCTATTCTGGTAGAAATGGTCCAAGGAATATTTTCTTGCTGCTAGCTTTAAAATGTTCCTTGCCCTTCTCACAAGAAGGGAAACCTTTTTGTTTTCCTTTCTAATAGAGGAAGAGAGTCCAGTGGAATTTTTAAGCTGGAGAATTTTGGGAGTTACTGATTTTTTTTTTTATAACATATGATGTTAAAAACAATTGTATGTGTGCCCAGAAACCTTTTAAGGCATGGATTTCAGCATCCAATTTTATTTGATTTCAGAAATTTAATAAACAGGCAACATAAACCAGTCATTGTTCTTTAAAAAAAATTTGAAATCTACAATTAATAGCAGCAAAACAAAAATATCATCTGTGCTTCATAGGGCAGGGAGTGTGTTGTGTTTCACCAGGGAGCGAGGCAACAAGTGAGTATTGTGTTAATGTTCCAGGAAAGGGCCACAGGCATGTGACTGATGACACCTTAGTTAGATGTCACCAGGCAAAGGCCAGTGAGAGAGAATGCAGGTAACCAACTACCATTTTTCTTCTCTGCTGGAGCCTCAAGCAAACTGCATATGCAGCTGAAAATTCAAGTGTGATTTGCAAAAATGTGTTAAGGTTCTCATTCTATAAACGTTTGATTTAGCAGTTCAGGAATGAAGCCCAACGAAAATGTTTTTAAAAATATCAATAGCAGATGTGAACTGAACACTGTGCCTGAGGATTCTAAGGCCCATGACGATCCGAGCTACAAATCACATGCTATAGAGCATTGATGTCTTTAAGATGGTCATACTTGCCACCTTTGTTCATGTCCATTTTTTTTCTTCCTTTTTCCCTCAGGTTAAAAGGGAGAAGTTGCTGCTGTTGTGACAGGGTTAAAGATGAGGTAAGTGCTAGACTGGAAGGAAGACAAGAAGTGCTTTACTTACTGCTCGCTTGGAAGTGATGAGTTTCTTGACATTGCCTTTGGTGACAAGTCATAGTCGCTGTCTGATCTGTACAGAAAGGACTCTCTGCGCTGGCTGTGCCCAGGGAAGGTGGCATGAAGAACCAGTCCAGAGGATGAACTGGCCTGGGGGTCCAGTGGGCTCCGACCTGGGGAAGGGCCATTTTCCACATCGAAGCTTAAAGAGAAAGCAGAAAACTCTGGTCACATAAGAGTTGTGAAGGAGGACAACTAACATACATCCAGAAACCATATGTGACAGGTACTGTGTATCAGACACATTACATAAAACATCACACTTTACAGAAAGTTTTAATTCTTGAAGCAGCTCTGAATTTCAGACATTATCATTCCCATTTTATACAAAGAAAACTGAGTCTCACACAAGTTCAGTCATTCACCCAAGTCCACCATTAATAAATAGTAAACCCCATGACTTTTCAGCAGCAAGAACAACTTTGACAAATTTAGATTTGGGAGCCAAGAGTGAAATAATTTTGGCAGTAATAAACACTCCAGAGGGGATATAGAGCACTGCTCTAGGTGTCAGACACTGAGCTATGAGAATGAGTCTTTCTAGCTGGAAGATTTCTTCCTGCCATAAATAAATATCATGGTCTCATTAAAGATACAATATGCATATTTCTAAATGTTTTGGGAACAAAGTGTTATCCTGAAAACATCCACTGCCTTATTAGATTGGAGGCCTAGCCTGAGATTTAATAATAACATGCAAATTTAATCACAAAATGATTTAATTAATCTGATAACACCAAATTACTCTCCAAGGCTGCAGAGCTGGGTCTGTGGAGGATGATGGCCTTGTGGGCTCCACAGAGGGGTGCCAGTGAGGTTTCTGACCAGTATCCTTCACTTTAGGACATACCCTCCAGCCCAGAATTATGCAAATAGCTCTGATCAATGAACATGCAGACACTAGACATTTTGTGTCTTGTTTGCTCTCCCCATCCTGGTACTACCCTAGGCACTGAGTCCTTCCCACATCCTCTTTTATCGTTCCATATTCATTTTTCCTGTACACACAACTTGTCTTAGCCTTGTATCAGCAATAATCACCTTGCCTTCAGTTCTCTGAAATACTCACTGCTCCCCAGCTCAAGATTGCAGAGAGGTATTGTGAAAGGAGTATGGGGCTGGAGATGCTCTTTTTTCCATGTTAGATCACAATAGTCAGCTTCCTTTATACTCATCCAGTGGCCATAATTTATTTCTACATCCTTAGTTCTTTTCTTTCACTAATTCTGCTTCCTTCAGGTAGATTTTGATTATATTTCTTTACTTTACAAGGTGCCTTCTGGCATATTGTTTCATTTAATCCTAACAATCTTGTAAAGTATATAATCTGATTCTACTCTACAGTTGTGGTAACAAAGTCTAGGGAGATGTAAATACCTTGATTAAAGTATCAATCTAGAATAGCAGTTCCCCAATCCCCTTATCTGAATGCAGGGGATATATTCCAAGACTTCCAGTGGGTACCTGAAACAGCAGATGGTACCAAACCTATATAAACGTATACTCTGTTCTCTCCTACACATACATAGTAATGCTAAATCTTAATTTATAAGTCAAAGAGATTAACAGAAACTAATAACATAACAATTATAAAAATAAACCATAATAAAAATTATTTAAAAACTAATGAATTATTTATTTACAGAATTTTCCATTTAATATTTTAGAGCTACAGTTGATCATAGGTAAATGAATCTGCACCACACCAAGTAAAACTGCAGATATGAGGGAACTATTAAAATTTGTAAATGGAGCCTTGGAAGACCCAAGTCTTCCAATTCATTTCTTTAGAACCTCTGAGTTCATTAATCATAGAGTTCCAGAATGGCCCCTTGGATAATGGAATGTGATTTCCTTTCAGTTTCTGGATTCAAAAGAAAGTTATGGTTAGTATGCAAAGAGTCAATCAGACTATGAGCAACAATCTTGGGTACTATCTTGAATTAACACAGGGGTGGCAGCAAGTTACCCTGAAGCTATAGCTGCTCTTGAAACAAATGTCAAAGAAGGAACAGAATGCACAATGCTAATGTTTTTCTGGAGACCATTCTGAGAAGCTTCTTTTATATAACTACAAACAGGTATTCAATAAGAAGCAGGAAGTGAGAATCTCTGGGTAAAAGACCAAGGAAGAGACACGACAACCCAATATGTATTTGAGCTTTCAAGATGCCACAGATGGATTTTCTCAACAGGCCAAAGGTCTGGAATGGGCTGCCTTTTGAAGACTGTAGACACCAAGGAAATCACTCATATGCTTGCCAGCCTACCTGGAAGTGGAGTTATGTTGTAAGCCACACACATTGCAACAAGGAAAAATATAATAAAGCAGACTGCAGACTTCCCTTGTACTAGTTGTTGAGCAAAATAAAGAGCTCCTTTGTAGAGAAAAGCTCTTTTGTGTCACCTGAATCTTGTAGAACCTGTACGTCCTGATGTTGGGTCTAAATCCTTCTTCAGAACAAAAAGGGCAAGGTTCTTAATAGGTGAAAGTCTAACAGTGGAATGAGCTTTGAAATTTCATGAGCATTCATGTATCTGGTATGTATCCGTACAGATTCTGGATATTTAAACAACAAAATGCTTTTTCTAAAACTTGGCATCCAGCCATTGTCCCAGGCCCCCTAGTATAGCCTGAACTTCATAATGATGCAGTTACCAAAGAGTTGGCATCTAGAATAGCAGGGTATCTTGAGTTCCAGCACTGTGGCCTGAGTTCACTTAATTGGTCAGTGCTCATGTGGTACTAGTCATTAAAGGGTATGAATATCATTGCTGTGTGTATCTGTGCTAACCTCTTAGAAGAGGCGCCAAGTGGGTATGCCTAGCAAGCTCTCAGAACTTTTTCCATTGAGGGTTTCAGCAGGCCTCACTTTGCTCTCTTTTCTGCAAAAGGCATTTCTAGTGGGCAGAGGGTACATCCCAACTCTGAAAGTAAATGTCTGAAGGATGTTCACCCTTGCCAGAGAAGCTGTGACTAGACCCAGGCACCCAAACTCTCCCCATGTACTCCTCTTGGTTTTTGTTTTCTTTCTTTCTTACCATGTCTAATCTCATAGGAGAGTTTGCTGGAATTTAGAAGCTGGGGAAGAATTCTCTGGTGCAAAGAAGCAGTCTTAGGGAGACAAATGGCCTTTTATATTCCCTGGGGCACTATTTCAAAGCAACCAACACAGATGTACAACTTTGGAACAAACATGAATCACCAACCAGACACCAGCCCCAGTCACAGCAAAATTAGTGGGCAGACATCACAATACATCCCACAGATCTAGGGAACAAGGGGTGGGGGTGTGGGTAAGAGGAAGGCTAAGATAGACTTAACAAGCAAAATGAATATACCACACAAACTGAAATACAATTAGAAAGAAAACTGAATCTGCAATGGCAGAATCAAAGACTATTATAAATAGGGTCATTAGTTATTTAGGGTAATTTTTGTTTTTCCCTTAATCAGCATGCACATTTCATCTTTATAACTTCTTTAGATTAAAAACTCAGGATAAAAGTAATCTAAGAATGTTCTATGAGGCAGACAAAGGAGAAGAGAAGGGCATCATCACTAGCAAGTTAGTATTTTTCCATCTGAATTTTTTTTTCCCCTGCAAGTTTGGATCTTGACTTTTTCACAAGATTTTACCATGTCCTGCAATTTCCAGAGTTACCATTTTCCATGGGCTACTTGATAGTTCATCCAGGAGCTGTACCACAATTTTCTTAACATTTCCTTACCTTCTTCATAATATTTATAATTCTTAGTGTGGCCGTTGCTGTCTTTGTCTCATAATGACTTCAGTAATTTAGATGAAGAAATTTCAGATAGATTCAGAGAGGATGTCCTTCACAAGTTTCTGAATGTTTGACTAGGACATATACCTGGAAAAGGTGGCCTATATCCAACATGCAGGCAGAAACAACCTTGAACACTGTCTTTTTTTGTGGGACAGATCCTCTTGTCCTGTTCTATGACCTCCAGGATTCTGTATGCTGCTTCCCCACATGGATCTGCTTGCTTCTCCTGCTGGGGCTGACCTCAGTGCACTAAATCAATGGCTTGTTGTCTCAGACCTAATGTTTTACCCACTTACTTCTGCTTTGTATCCAGAGTTCTCAGCTTCTTCAGGCAGTGATGGTGGGTGATGCTCTGTACGAGAAGAGATGGTCTCTGCAAGTGGAAAACCCTTACCATCACTGTCTCCATTCAGACACTATTCCTAAATTCAGCTTGGACAATCTTCTCCAGTAAGTTCTCTGTCACCACAGCCCCAAGTCTATTTAGATATACACTCCTCCTCTGTGCTTTCTCACATTCCTTCACACCACATAGTATAGTCCTCTGTCCCTTCATCTATAAGAGATTGGGTCCAGCCCCACCTCCAGAATACCAAAATTCACAGATGCTCAAGTCCCTTATATGAAATGGCTTATCCCAGGCATCTGGATCAGAGCCTGGTAAATGCTAGGTCCTCAAAATATGTCAAATGAACCAACTAAAGGCTGTTGTGACTTACTAAGTTACTGTGACAAGTTTGCTCCCTTCCCTGCCTCTTTCTGACTTCCCACACACCTCAATTCCCACCAGCACGAATTTCTGCTGTTTCCTTCAAATGAGCCTTATAGAGATGTGACTTTAATTTCTTTGATTAGTCTTGTGAAGCAATGATCTAAAAATAAAAATTTTTTAAAGCACAGCTGTGTCCTTCCTGAGCAAAACAAACCTGCATAGAAATATCCTAGCTCAGATGTCTGAAATAGTGACGTGTTAACACCACCTCCAGGAGAGGAAAAGCTCTCTCACACCAGCTTCCCTCTGTCCTCTTCTAGTCTCTCTCACTCTCTCTCTCTCTCTCTCTCTCTTCAAATAAAGGCAGGGACATCCTTTTCTCCACACCTACTCTCCCAGTGGTTTTCTTTGCCCAGAAATCCTTGCAAACCAGTTTTGCAGTGGTGATAGGAGGTAGCCAGCAGATGGCGGAAGACTGCCACAGCTTCCTCGGCCTCCAGGACCTCCAATCTAGCAGGCTGGGGCTGTGTGGCAGGCTTGGATGGAGAAATATGACTAAAGCCTTCTTCATAAGCCTGGGAGGAAAAATCAGGGATAAAGAACAGAACCACAAGGTGCACATGAAACCTTTGATTAAACTAAGGGAAGCTTTACTTCCAGTAATTCAAGCTAAGCTGGGTGGTCACAGAATTGCCTGCAGTTGTCCCCAGGATGGTTGTTTCCTGATCCCTAATTACCTGTGCAAACCCCAGATTCTGTAACAAAGAATCACAAAGCAGTATCCTAAGAATAATAGGAATAATTAATTTCTGAACCAGTAGAGATTTTTCTTTTTCAACCCAGCCATTCTCCAGCTGAACTTTTTTGGCTTATTCTAACAAACAGCACCACTGAAACGACACCAAATTCTACCGAGAGGTTTAAACTGCTATGTCAGCAGATCTGGCCACTGCCATTTGGGAAGAGAGCGCTGCTGTCTCCTTTGCCTGTCTTTCTTAAAAATGACTTGCTGAGGATCTTCTGCATCGTGGAATTCTCATAACTCTGGCAGTCTGATTCTCTTCACCTTATTTTATGGAGGAGAAAAATGGAGACTCCAAAATGTGAAACTTCATTTGAGAAATCCCAAAGTATGAGCTTTTTTTTTTTTCAGCACTGAGGATTGAACCCAGGTCCTCTAGCAAGTATGGTATCACTTGAGAGATGCCCCCAGCTTTTTCTGAGATAGGGTCTCTTGCTATCTCAAGCCTGGCCTTGAACTTGCAAACCTCTTGCCTTTGCCTCCCAAGTAGCTACAATTACAGGCATGTAACACCATGCCCTGCTAATTATGATCTTTAAATAAAAATCATAACCTGCAGTGACCAGGGTCCTTTCTTCCATGATCCCACAATCGCATCTTGATCTCAGAATCTGCATTTCATACTATAGTTCTCTCTTACTCCCTTAGACTATTAAGTAGCAATTTAATTCATTTCTGTATTCCCACCATCTGAAACTGAGTCTCACAAATGCTTGACTACACAAATACTTGTTGACTGAATGCAAGAATCTCACAGTTTACATCTCTCATGTGTCAAAAAGCCAGTTCCATTTGGATAAAAACCCCTGGTAGCTGAAGACCACAGGGTGATTCCTTAAGGGAGCCACTACTATCTTCAAATCTTCTTTCACGCCCTGGAACTCCACCCCAGGAGGTTTTGCTTAGGAGGACTGAAGTGTCGATCATAAGGTACATATTTGTATATAGATTGTGCGTGTATGTTGGGGGTGTTGTTCGTAATGAAATACTGTTCCTAAATGTTCTATTTATTAGAAAATATTCTCCTCAATTGTATGTAGAAACTAACCTCTTCAAATACTTGTCATTTCTGAGATGAGATAAATAACCATTTATCTATTTGCTTTTGTTCTTGTCTTGGATATCCTCTCACTGTGCTAACTAGTCTCTGTAGAAGAGAAGCTGGGTAGGGCATGCACTTTACCTGCAATGACAGTGACCTACCTTTATATAACTAATGGCTGCAACCACAGCCAGTCCTAATTCCTAATGAAGACTTAACTGTGCAAAATCACAGCCAGCACGATGGAGAGACCATGCCCCAGCTAAAGGCAGACAGACCACCCCTGGTCACAGCTACAGCAATCTTGCAAATCTGCACCAAGAATCCAGTTCTGAAGTCCACCACTTTTCTTCCACAGATCAGGAAGAAGAACACTGATGTTCAGCTCATCGGAATTCTAGAAGCAGTTTCCTATTACATTTTTTTTCTTCCCAGGGGTTTTAAAAATTACATTCATGGCAATAATCCCAAACTGCTTTCTTTACAGAAAGGCTTAACCAGAGGTAGTGCTGGAATGATGACGAACTCTGGGGCTCTGGGGTTCTGGCTTCCAGTTCCTGCTCTGTAGGGAACAAACTCAAAACAGAGACTCCTTGTACCCTTCCCCCAACACCTCAGTCTTTTTGGCCACTGAAATGAGCTATAGGGTAGAAAACCTCTAAGAAAGATTAAATATCTTACAGACATTTTGGAGATAGAAAAAGATGGGTTCTCACATGTGGTTTTATGTTAATGGTGATGACCTCCCATTCATTTGATGAATATTTAGCAAGCATTCATTCTGAACAAGGCACTGTTCTTTGCTTGATAATACAGAAATGTACAAGAAAAAAAAATATCCTGGGGGGAGAATGGATTATAGATAATCAAACAAGACAATTTCAGATTATGATAAATACGATGAAGAAACCAAATGATACGTGTGGTACAGAAGGGAGAAGAATGCCTCTCTAGTTTGGGTGGTCAGCAGATCCACCTATATAATTACATGGACTACCTACTGCTTTATATCAGGAAGCACCACCACCTTGCTCAGAGGGTGTCATTTAGAGGATCTGTTGGAGGTAGTGGTAAAAGTTGTCCTTGGATTCTTTTCTAGTTCCATTTCTACACTCCCTTTAATCAAAGAATTAAAGTGCTTGAGTTTGCATTTGGTAATAATCATTAAGCCTGCAACTTAATTTTCCTCATCTCTTTCCTGCTTTCTGAGCTGAGTTACTTGTTCCACCATGCCATATAGGTATATCTGTTTGGATACCTAGGTATTTATTTTTTTCTAACATGGCACTTACCCAGCATCATTGTTAGTTGTTCACTAGTCTGCTCCCCAAGGTCTGTGTTCAGATAATGATAAATGAACCCAGAACACCTTTTCCATATTTTTTACCTCACTGCTCAGGGTCATGGCTGTCAGAGTATAGGCACTTAATAAATGTCTGGTGAATAAGCAAATGAAAGAATGAATGCTTTGGAACCAAGAAAATTTGGCCAACACCCCTTGATAACCATCATAAACAGCACAGACATCCTCCAACAAAAGGATTGTGAGTGGTATGGGAACACTGAGTTATCTCATGCTCTCTGCTCTGACCAGCACCTAAATGTTACTTGCATAAAGAAGAACTAAAGGTTTTCTACTGAATACCATGCATAGAGAGGGATGAGAAGGCCTTCCATAGTTCATTGTACCCAAAAAAAAGGCCAGTGACCACACATGTCAGCAACCATTCCCATCTCCGGTGTTGGTGGTGTGAGAGATGAAAATACCACAAATATTCCTCTTGATATTCCTTTGGTAGAAAACTTTACTTTTGCAGAGGATTTTGTCTTTTAAATTGCTTTATTTTTATCACTTGAGATCCTTTCTATGGTTGCAAGCATTTCACCAAAGAAACGGAAGAACTGAAAAAGAACTACCAACACCAACTTTTTAAAAATGAGATTGCAAGGTGAGGGCCATTTTTAAAATTATTCATTTATTCACATGTGCATACATTGTTTTGAGTCATTTCTCCCCCCTGCCTCCCTCCCCCACCCTCTTCTCCCTTCCCCCCTCAGTTCCAGGCAGGTCCTGCTCTGCCTTTATCACTAATTTTGCTGAAGAAAAGAGACAAGCATAATAAGAAAGGCAAAGTGTTTTTGTTAGTTGAGTTAAGGATAGCTATACAGAAATATTCCTAGCATTGCTTTCATGTACATGTATTATGACCCATATTGATTCATCTCTAACTGATCTTTACACTGGTTACTGATCCCCTTCTCATGATAACCTCTGTTGCTTTAAGGTTTCTGTATTAGCTCCGGTGAGGGCCATTTGTAAAAAGCTTTGTTTCAAATGCTTTTGAACATATTTTGTTGTGATCCTTTAATAACTTTATGTTGTGTCATTCCTATGGCATGCTATTTAATGCACAAAGAAAGCAAGACCAGATATAAAAGGTCCTACTTCCTAATTATAAAACATTATTTCTCATAAGTTTACAAAATGCTTTGTCCATCTATTTTCAGAAAAAATGTTTTCAGAAATAAGAATGCTATAAAGTACATGTTTCTCTATGTTTTCTAATTGTGACAGAAAATTCACCAACCTACTTTCAAACTTTCATGTATCAAATCCCTTAAGGAAGAAGACAGTTCTGAACAGTAAAAGTCACTTTATGTAAGATAGCCATTCTCAGGAATTGTAGGGGTTCCCTGAATGAGAATAATTTTATGTGGAAATGTACTTTGTATAAAGATGTTACGTGTGTGTGTAGGGAGGAAATTTTGTGGTTTTGCACCCTAGAGTGCATCATAGGTAAACAAATTACTAGCTCAGTATTTTTCAGACTATATTCTCCACTTAAAAAAACAAAGTTGTCCTGAGATATATTCAAGTGCTCTATTAACAAGATATAGACACTCCAATTTATAAGTTAAGTAGTCTTGCCAATAGCAAAATCTATTAATTAAATAAAATACTTATTAAGAAATATGGTGCCAACTTTCATTAGCTCACAGGCAATTAAGGAGATGGAATTGATCTGGGGGAAAAAAGCAAACTAATTCTCAAGCAGTGATGACTTCAAGGCATTGCTGTGTTCTTTTATAAGTTCGCAAAAATCATCTGACATCAGTTCTAGAAATCAATTTGAAAACAATATGTAAAATATGGCACAAGATAGCCTCTGTAGGGGTCATTAAAATTTTTATTATTATAAATTAATTGTACAAAGGGATTTTCTTGTGATAGTTACATACATGTATATAATGTACCCTGATCAAGTTCACCCCACCCATATTACTTTCTTAGCCTATGTATATATACATATATCAAAAAAAATAACCCATCTGAATCTTCCTCTTCCTACTCTTCACCCTCATTCTGTCCTCCAAGCCCTTCTCCACATAACAGCAAGATCAGTCTTTTAGCACAAAAATAAAACATGGCATTCCCCTTAGAGTAAAATCCTTTCCATGGATTGCAAATCCTCATAGAATCTTGCTCCTGACACCCCAGCACGTCCTCTTACACCACACTGCCCTCTGCTCAGTGTGGCTCAGCCTCAGGGACTTTTCTGTTTCAAAACCATGTCAAGCCCCTTCCTACTTCAGTGACTTTGCACATGTATGTTTTGTTCACGGGTGTATCTTTTTTACGTCTTACAGTTTCTAGTTCAAAGAAAGTGCTAAAATGAATACTTGTTGAATGAATAAATAGATGCTGGTCTCTCTGCTTATATTCTATTCTGCTCTTTGTATGGCTACCTTTTTCTCATTCTTTAAGCTTTGAATTAAGTCACTTAATAGAAAAATTTCTTCCCCAAACCAATATTTAAGTAGGTCTCCTTTTCCTTACAGAATCTATTATAGCTTGTGCTTTATTTATTTGTCTTAAAAAAAAAGACTTCCATTTTGTAAGACACTAAGTCCCACGAGGACCATCAGTTGTATTTACCAGTGTATTAGCTATCACTGTCCAGCACTTACCTGGGACACACTGCTAGTTCTGAACAAATATCTTCATTGATTAATGAATGAATAATTGATTATGTGAATATAACTCACCAACAATGTCCTCAGTAATCCACAGCAAACCAAGTTTTTCTTAATTTTTAAAAACATTTCTCATTTTGAGAAGGAATGACTTACCTATTTCCTAACTTTGGGCTAGCTACCAAACATCTGTAAGGAAAGTCAAATTTAAAATACCAGTTGATATAAAAGCTTGTCACAGGTCTGAAATGTTTTCTGTGATTATTACTATGGGCTGATTGCAGAAAATGAGACTGGTTTTCAGATTACATCTCATAAGCCATTGGCCTTTCAGAGAGAGCCGTGATGAAGTGTTGAGGTCTACATCAAGGAAACATTTCCAGTCCTGGGTTTGTAAAATGCCATTACTTCACATTGTAGGAATTTTGTGTTTAAAAGCTGATTTATTTTCTTTTGGGAAGAATAGGCCATATATCTCCTTTTTGGTTGAGGAAGAAGGGGTAGAAGGAGGGCAGTAACTCAAATAATAATCATAAAATTGGAAATCAATGCTTCAGCCTCCGGTCCACATAGCATTTAATAGTGTTTACGTCAGTTAACATCTGGCCTCCAAATGTTATCAGTCTTGAACACTGCACCTGCAGACAGCCTGGCATTTGGATTTTAAATATGTGCTTTAGGGAGGAAGAAGGGGTGAGAGAAGGGGGAGAAGAGAAAGTGAAGGTGGAAAAATGAGATCCCAGAATCTTTTCTCCCTTACTGAGGCAATAAGCATAGAAAAGCTGCTATTTTTTTTCTTTTTTCTCAAAGGTACTGAGCACATACACTGTGCCACACAAGTACTAAACATTTGGATTACCTCATTTCATTGCTTTAATCACTTTGTGAGGAAGGAAGGAACTTGTTTTCATGCATGCGAAAACTGGTCCAAAGTATTGAAATAACTTGTTGACAACCACTCAGCAATTTCATGGTAGATCCTGGATTTAAATCCAGTTTGATTGGATACATTAACAAATCAATCACCTGTAAACATGTATTCTGTCTTTCTTCTTGTTACTACAGAGAAATTTCCACAATTTTGTTTGAAGTCAATCTCTGTTCTGAACTCTGACCTTTTGTTCCTAAAGAAATCACATGAACCTGGTTATACCGTATATTTGCTCTCTCCTGCATTACCCTTTTCCATTTTGCACACCAGCAAACAATCAAACTGTAAAGATTTGTCGAAAGCAAACCAACCCACAAATAAAAAATAGCATCCAACAAGACTTCCATCAGGCATGTGAAAGTTGAAAAAATTCGCCACCAGCAAACCTGAAGTGCAAGAAATGTTAAAGGAAATCCTTCAGGCAGAAGAAAAATGATACCAGATGGAAAATTGGTTCTACACAAAGGAATGAAAAGGTTTTTTCTTCTTATTATTATTAATATATCTTTAAAAGATAATTGACTCAAAAGTAAAAAATGTTAATGTGTTCTCAGGTTTATGACACATGTAGATGTAAATTGTGTGGCAGTAAGAGCACAAAGGCAGTTTTCCTCCTATTTCATGGACTTCCCTGTGTCTTTAGTCACTTCCCAAACTCCAAAAATTGGAGACTCCCTGGGCTCAGCTCTTAGCTCTCCTTTCTTTATCTATACTCATTTCCTAAGTGATTTTATCATCAATTCACCAAATGACTCCCTAGTACGATCGAGTCAATAAGAACTACAAGAAAAATACCATGATTTATCATCTAACTGGACAGATGAAGCCAGCATACTGACATCTCAAGAAGAGCAAACAATTCAAAGGGTAAAGAGTAGAGACATAGCACAGATGCCACATGCTGCCAGAGAGGCTCCCAGAGCATCTTCCCAGGGTATTTGAAGGCTTTGTCTCTGATGCTTTTGTTACTGTCCTCAGGTCTGGTGGTAACCTTACGTAAATTGCCTCCAGTTTTTAGAAAACTACTTAGCATTGATTTTGCATCTGAAGAGTTTCAGAAACATCAAAGTTCCAAAAATAAATCCTATCGTGATTGTATTAGGGCTCAAGCAAAGTCTCCAGGCTTTGTTGGTATTTGCCATTATTTTTAGAAATTCAATCTTCCTGTAATTTAAACCAAATGCCTATGGCTGGTCACTGCTTGCCCTTTGCCAGGGTAGGCAATCCCCCACTTTATGTCCCAATGGCTAAGGTAAGAAGGAAACAGGTAAGTTTTTAGGATGGTTTCACTATTCCTGTTTTCTTAGGGAACTATGACAATCCTTCACCTTGCACCTGGCCCTTGCATGGAGTATAAAAACCCTAATTCACTATGACAGGCTGCAGTTTTTCTTTGTAGACCAATCTTTTCAAAAGTGTCAGTGTTCTGAAGTGGACAGAGAAGTCTTCACTTTTTAACCAATGTGAATTCATTTTCTTTTTCAGTTGTCAATTCCTATTGAGACTCTTATTCTGGAAACTCATTGTCCTTTTGCAAATTCATCTTTTCAATAACAGAAACAGTGACTGCCTTCAAATCTAAGCACTTGAGGAAACACATTTGCAAAGCATTGCTTTCAACTGCTTCTCCTACATGCTTCTCTTCACTCACAGTTAAACAATTCATTTGAAGGGTTGATTTGTTTCATAAAGTCACCCCTGAATACTTCTTATCTCTGTCAATAATTCCATTTCCTTGTTTTATCTTTTCATGACTCATTCTCTCCACATGGATTTCCTCTTTAATAATCAAATTATCTTAATTTACTGGTAAATTACCTAGTCTAACCAAAACCGTCACTTTCAGTAATCAAAAGGACGGAGGGCTCCTCACACAGTGCTTCTTGGCCCACATATTTCTGACTCACAGGTAGATGTACTATTTTCTGAGCCACTTCAACAACGTGGCATTAGTTGCACAAATAAAAACCATCTTAAACAGTCTAGCTGTATTTATTTATGCTGCTTATCAATTTTATATGAGTCACTTAACTTCTTTACGATTCTTTCATATGCTTTAAAAATTGTGTTCTGAAATATGACTATTCTATTCTGGACGAGGAAGCCATCATCCTCATTCCACTTTGCCAGTTTTGCAATTTAGAAACGATTTTAACAGAGAATTGGGTTAACATAAATACTCAAGGTCATTTTTTATTTAACATAAGCAGCAGCAGTAACTTTTATTAGTTGGAAGACTGTTTGGAGACAGTTGATTTTGTGTTTTGTCAGTTTACAGACTAAGAGTTGTTTTATGTAAAAGCTGCATGTCTCATTAATATTTTGTGAAAAATACTGTAACCACAGTGGAGGCAAAACTCTTTAATCACCCACATGAATTCCTGTGTAGGATTATCATGTTTTCTTGTTACTCAAAGCAATTTTTTAAAAAAAATTAAAGTTGTAGCACAAATCACAAAGTGCCATTGAACTCGCCTATGTTAAAACCTCTAATTTATCACCATTGCTGACTAAAGAAAGTTCAAATGTATCTACCTGTCAGTCAGGGTTCTAATAGTAGGTCTGAACTAAGCCTATCTACCCCACGGCTTATAGTCTAACCAAGCTGAGTCACGCACTCTTCCACAGCTATGTTTATTTACTTTTGCTTCCTATTTCTGCTTCTAAGCAGTTTAATGCAAGAGATCAGGGTTTTTGTTAAGGAAGGCCTAGGTCTGAGTTGAAGCTCTGCTGTTTGCTAGCTAATGGTCCTTGGATCTAATGTCTCTGAAACATAGTTTCCTCATGTATAAAATAGTGATAGAAGAGAAAGCTAAAAAAAAGCTTGTTATGATGACTAAATTAAGTAACAAATGTAAAGATTTAAATGTTCATTCAGCTCTGTAGTTTTCTAGCCATGCCAGCATAGGGCAAATGTGGTAGAACAGAAATGGCTGGATGGTTTATTTAGACAGAAAGCCTGAGATATTGCCATTACAGTCCCACTCCCTGAAATGTAATTCCTCAAGATATGTAGATATGATAGACAAGACCCAAGAGTTCTTGTATGGCCAGGGAAGCTACTGAGTTATGAAGCAGGAACTTAGTAGAGAAGGCTCAGGTCTTTGAAGGTGTCATGGTCTCCATATAACAGAAGATCCTGGAAGATGACTTGAAGCCAGGAGAGAATAAATTTTCTGAAAGATTACTAACTCAAGAGAAGCCAAACTGTTTATGGCAGTCAGTGACGGAAGTAGCTTCCTCAAAGGCTCACACAAATTTTGTCTCCTACTTTTCTTAAAACTAAGAGTGTCTTAAGGACATAGTTTCAGCCAATGAGATATAGGTGGAAGTATTTGGGGAAGATGTTCCTTTCAGATATTAGGCCAGATCTTAAGAAATTGCCAGTTTTAGTACCTTGAATCCCTTCTCCTTTATTTTTTTTTGTCTTTTTCAACTTTTTTCTGCCTAGAAGAGGATATTGATGCATAGACAATAAGTAGCAATGTTACACCTTTAAGGTAGATACTAGCATGGTGGAAAACAAAGATAAAAGGATATCAAACCTTTGGTGAACTACTGAGTGATGGAATGCCTTAGACTATATACACCTGAAATTCAAATACAGCCCTAATTGTTTAGTCCCTTCCATCGGGTAGCTTAATACTGCAGGTAGAAACAACCCTAATTGATCCAAGGTGCTGGGTCTGCTTGAAGATGACCAGTAAACCTTTACTGGATGAAAGCGCTCACTCCAGAAATCTGGCTTCCAGAATTGAAGCTCCCCTCTGAAAAAGCAAACCATTTGAATAGGAACACACTTGCTATCTTTGGAGGGAACTTGGTATGATTGAAAGGTAGTGAAACAAAGGAAAGAGGAGGCAAAGAGTAGCAGGAGAGCTTCTAGTTTAAGCAGGTTAGCAAAGCAGGGACACTATTTGGATATTTGGGTGTCAGGTTGAAGAAAGTGTAAAGGGAAGTACATGTTTGGAACATTGGAATAGCATCAGGTAGGCAGGGTGGCTACAGCAAAATGTTTGAGAGGGAGAGTAGCAAGAGGTAGCATAAAGCCATTTCACGTGAAGACTTCATCAACTATGTATGAGAAAGACAGGGATCAATGATAGCTACAAGATATTATACCAGAGTAATTAGAAGGCCCAAGATACCGTCAACTGACATGAAGAAGATAGCAACGGAGGAAGTCTGGTTTTGGAGCATAAAGCTAGATCATGTTAAGTTTGAGATAACAGATATCAAAGAAGAGATGTCATATATGCAGCCCAATATAAGAATCTGGATTTCAGTGGAGGTATACATATTTCAGGTTCATTGGAATGTCTCCTAGGTGGATAAGTTTGGTAGTTTCTGCCAGTATGAGCTGTGAAGCATAAATCTATGTTTGTATCAATCAATGTACTTTTAGTCTCTAGGAGACTGATACTTAGTTGACAGTGCTGATTTGAGGTGTTTAGGAAGGTTAGGATCCTACAAAGGGTATATTTCATGGAAGATGGTCAATAAATGATACTTAATATATATTGTGTACTTATATTTTCTAGGCACTTTGTTAAGTACTTTACAAAGATTAACTTATATAATATTTATAAGCCTTTTAATATTTTAACCTCATTATATAAATGAAGATTCAGAAGTCTAGACAATGTAAGAAACTTGCCCAAGGTCACAGGGTTGGTGAATACAAGAACTTGGATTCAAACTCTTGAACTCATGTCTTTTCACTCTATACTATACAATACCTACAAACTCAGAAGCCTTAGGGGTAATATGAATGTATGCAGTGATTCCTAAATGTAACACCCACTAGACATTTACACATGAGTGTCTAATGTGCATCTTCCAGTTATACATGGCCACACAGAATTAGTTTCCCAACTCAATCTATTCCTTTTTCATTCTTTCTCATTTCAATAAATGGCTCTGTTAACCTGACACTTGCTCAAATCAAAACCTGTCCTTGATTCCTCTCTTTCTCTCATCCTATGTGTCCTTCTCATCAGCACACTTATCTACTCTGTTCCTATTAATAGTGACAAGCTTTATTTAAACTGCTGTTGTCTATTATCTGATGTTTCCGTAGTTATTGGTTTTCTTGTTTCCATTCTTGGATCCTATAAACTATTTTATTCACATTACCCAGTATGAAGTTTAAAAATTATAAACACTAGATCAGCCTTTAAAATCTTCTAGAGCTCTCTATCATATTTAGAATAAAACCCAAGATCCTTCATGATCAGCTCTCTTGCTACCTTCTGGCCTCATTTTATACCACCACCCTTTTGCTCATATTTCTACTGACCTTCTTGTCCTTGAGCAAACCAAACTCTTCTTGCCATAGGCTTTTGGCCTTGGCTCCTTTGGCTTGCTCTATTTGGCATCCCCTCCCTGTTCTTCACACAGTGGCTTGTTCATTTTATACAGGCCTCAGAGCAAATGTCAACTCTTAGGAAAACTCCTGTTTTCCTAGTCAATATTATCACTGCTACTGCAAATAGTCCACACTTCTTCATCTTATTTTATTTATATCATTGCACTTAACCATTATTTGCAAGTTACTTCTACATTTATTTGTGTGCTCATTTTTATCTGTCTCCCTTCATTAGAGCAAGGCCTTTATAAGATCTGGAATTTTGTCTTATCTTGATCCCTGTTATATCTCCATGGCCTCATATATTGCCTGACACATAGAGAGCCTTCAATAAAGATTTATTTAACAAAATTGGTTGGATATATGATAATAGGAAGTGATTACTAGGATCTCATTGAACTTGATTCATGCTTAGCTTATCTTTAAAACAGTTTGCTTGCCAAATCAAAAGATCTATTAGGCTTTATAATCACTATTCTCTACTATTTCACCTCCCAACCTACCCTCACCAATTTTATTAGGTTTAAGACCCAAAAAATACAGAGGCAGAATGAAAATAAATTTCAGTTTGCAAATTAATAACTCTTTCTCAGCAAAATATTTTTGTGCAATAACCGATATTTTTGTGCTGGTACTAACAGAAGAAATTATCTAGCTAC
The DNA here is from genome assembly GCF_047511655.1 of Castor canadensis. NCBI lineage: Eukaryota > Metazoa > Chordata > Mammalia > Rodentia > Castoridae > Castor > Castor canadensis. The sequence continues at coordinate 108,530,692 of NC_133392.1, forward strand.
CTAGGCTTTCTTTAAAAAAAATATGATGCAGAAAATGAATACGTTACTTCCCCATAGTGGGAACTTATTGATGAGAAATTCTTACAAATCTCTGACAATAAATTCATTTTCAAACAAACAAACAAAAGAATTGGAACTTCTAATCACCAGGAAAACAAAATAAAATGGAGTATTTTAAAAGCACTATGAATTTGCATAAGTAAAACAGAGAGTGATTTTAAAATATTCACAGCCTGGTTAAGTCTCAAATATTTCCATACTGGTTCTTGGATCCAAGTATTCGGTTTATAATGTCTAGAAACCAAGTCTAGATGAATTTTGGCTGGGACTGTGCCTAAGAAGTCTTGCTTCAAAGTCCGTAAGGAAAATGCCATGGGAGCTGGTGTACCTGTATCCAAGGAGAAACAGACCCTCTTCACCTAATTCAGTTCAAAATTTACTTAATGAGTATAAAGAAACTCATGTTCCTTAGGGACTCTTACTACAAAATGTAAAAGTGGAAAAATATTTGAGTTTACATTAAGAATGCAGTAATCCTTAGACCTATATACTGAGGAGAGTGAGATGAGGGTTAATAATATGTTATAGGTTTGGGCAGAGGGAAGGGTACTAATGATGCAGTTTGCTTTAGCGTAAAGAAGGAAAAGGCCTCATTGACCTGGGTTGAGTTGAAAATGAGAAATGAGGAAACAAACACAAAGCTTTTCAAAGAGCTTTGTTATAAAAGGGAGAGAAGATGTGGGTCAGTGACAAGAGGGGCCTGTGGAATCCATTTAAAGTTTTTTATTGTCACACTTGAGAGGCACCAATTGATGATCAAAGCATAAGAAGGAAAGGGTGCAGGTACAAGATTGTGAGGAGGCAAGATGGAATGGGATCAAGAGTAGAGGGGACAGGATTCCAAGATGGCGGCTAAGGGAGGAAGCAGAAAGCGAGCCTTCTATAGTGAAATCTTGGAGAGAAGCCAGAGACACACTTTGCAGGCATAATCACTGAGAAGAGGCATAACTTTGACCCCTCCACACCTCCAGCCGGCGCAGAGAATCTCCACTTCACGTTAAATGGAGAAACAAGGAGGGCCCCCGGCCGCCAGTCACTGGCGTCCAGACGGCTTGGGAAGACGCAGACCAGGTGAGCTTCGCAATACCGTGGTACTCCCACAGACAAGCCTGGGCCAGAGCAGCATAGCCCCCTGGACAGACTGAACCTCCACCCGGGGAAAAAAAGAGAAACTGAGTAATAAGCAATAAGAGCAATAAAGACACGCAGGAAAGAGGGTGGGGCTCACTGAGCGCCGAAGATTGGGGGAAGGGAATCCTTCCTGGGACTGTAAATAAACAAGCCGGGTGGGCTGGAGAGGCTCTGGCGGGAGCGGGGGCACGGTGCACGCCCAGCAACCAGGAGCGGGGAAGCTGGTGAGAGTGGCGGAGGGAGGAAAACTCCACAGGAGAGGAGGGAAGACCCACTTCCCACGTGAACTGTAAACAAACATGGCGGCCGGCAGGAGCAGCAGCACTGCCCAGTAATCAGGAGCAGGAAAGCTTGTGAAAGTGGCAGTGGGAGGAAAACTTCACAGGAGAGGGGGGAAGACCCACCTCCCACATGAACTGTAAATAAACACGCAGGCCTGACAACGCGGGTGCAGTGTCACCTTTCCCAGTGCTTGGAAAGGGGAAAGCCTGTAGCAGAGTCTCCCGCACAGGAGAACTCTGAGCAAACAAAGCCTGTGGGACCAGGTGAGTGCTAAGTTCACCCCAGATATCTGCATAAATAACGCCTCCAGCAACAGCAGGCTGACATCAGTGGGCAGGCAAGCCTCAGCTGCAGATACCATTCTTAGAACTGTCTCCGGACTCTTTTTTTCTTTTTCTCCCTACCTTTGATGAGAGAACAACTGAATTACACCTGCAAGCTGAAAAACTTACTGAAACTGTATTGCATTTGAACTTGGGACACTTGGTGGGTTTTTTTTTGTGTGTGTGTGTGTGTGTGTAGTATTGTTCTATTTTATGCATCCCCTTTGATGAGACAACTACAGAACAACATCTGAGGCACCATCTCCAGGACTGGAGACTGAGACAGACACCCAAATTATTAAGACTGAAACTTCACTGCATTTGAACTGGGAGGTTTTTTGGTTTTTTTTTTTTTTAATTTTCTATTTTCCATTTTATTTTAATTCATTTTTATATAAAGATACTTGTTTCATTTACTTATTTTTTATTTTTATTCTTATCTTTATTTTTTTTATTTTTGATTTTCAATTCTCTCTCTGTCTCTCTAATGTCTGTTCAGCTTACTGTCAATTAGTACACTAACAATCCCTGTTTATACCTTTGAAACTTTCTTGTCTGAAACCTTGTTCTGCTTTCTCCCTCTTGTCTGTGTATTTGTTTTCCCCTTTTCTTTAACTTCTTGCTTTCCATCTCAGCTCACCCTTCCATTCTAAATATTACCATTGTTATTATTACAAGCTAGAAAATACTTAATTGCACACAGTACAGGGACAGTAACAACAACAAAGACAATGACAGGAAGACAGAAAAAACAGGGAAACCAGTTTCCCCACAGCAAAAAATTAGTACAGGAACCAGAGGGGAATGAAGAAAACAGAAACTCAGATACAGACTCCAACAAAATGAAGATAAACTATGCTAAAGGACCCAATGAAGCCCACAAGAATAATTTAAAAGAAGACATACTACAAGCACTCAATGAGAATTTTATAGAGATCATACAGGATAGGGTCAACCAAAATGTACAGGAGACACTCAAGAAATTCCAAGACAACAAAAATAGAGAATTTGAAAAAGCAAAAGAAGAAATAAAGGAAACCATAGAAGCACTGTATAAACACCAAAGTGAAAGAGAGAACATGATGAATAAATGGATAAATGAACTCAGGACAAAAATAGACAACATTAAAGAGGAAACCAGCCAGGATATGGAAAACCTCAGAAAAAAGAACGAAACAGAACTGCAAAACAAAACGGAAGGCCAATCCAGCAGAATAGAACAAACAGAAGACAGAATCTCAGAACTTGAAGATGAAATGGTAATTAAAGGAAAAACTGAAGAACTATTAATTAAACAACTCAAGACCTGTGAAAAGAAAATGCAAGAACTCACCGACTCCATCAAAAGACCAAACTTGAGAATCATGGGCATCGAAGAAGAAGAAGAGGTGCAAGCGAAGGGAATGCTTAATCTATTCAACAAAATAACAACAGAAAATTTCCCAAATCTAGAGAAAGATATTCCCATACAGATGCAAGAGGACTCCAGGACACCAAACAGACCAGATCAAAATAGAACTACTCCATGACATATCATCATTAAAATAACAAGTTCAGAAACTAAGGAAAGAATATTGAAGGCTGTAAGAGAGAAAAAACAAGTAACATACAAAGGTAAACCCATCAAAATCACAGCAGACTTCTCAACAGAAACAGAAAAAGCAAGAAGAGTGTGGGGTGAGATCTTCTGGGCACTGAATGAAAATAACTTCAACCCCAGGATATTCTACCCAGCAAAACTATCATTCGAAATAGATGGAGCAATAAAAGTCTTCCATGATAAGCAGAAACTAAAACAATATGTGACCACAAAGCCACCACTACAAAAGATTCTGCAAGGGATTCTGCACACAGAAAGTGAAACCCAACTTAACCATGAAAAGGCAGGCAGCACCTAACCACAGGATAAGAAAAAGCAAGACAGTAGAGAGTAATCTCAACTTAGGTACACACAATCAAACCTTCAAACAACTAAGACAACTAAATGACAGGAATCACCACATACCTATTAGTACTAACACTTAATGTTAACAGATAAATTCACCCATCAAAAGGCACCGCTTGACGAAATGGATTAAAAAGGAAGATCCAACAATTTGTTGCTTACAGGAGACCCATCTCACTGACAGAAATAAGCATAGGCTTAGGATGAAAGGCTGGAAGAAGATTTACCAAGCCAATAGCCCCCAAAAACAGGACATTCCATACTAATAAAAGGGGAAATAGACCAAAAGGAAATAATAATCATCAATCTGTATGCACCCAATATCAACGCACCCAATTTCATCAAACATACCCTGAAAGACCTAAAAGCATAAATAAACGCCAACACCGTGCTTGTGGGGGACTTTAACACCCCATTATCATCAATAGATCGGTCATCCAAACAAAAAATCAATAAAGAAATCCAAGATCTAAAATGTGCAATAGATCAAATGGACCTAGTAGATGTCTACAGAACATTTCATCCAACCTCTACACAATATACATTCTTCTCAGCAGCCCATTGTACCTTCTCCAAAATAGATCATATCCTAGGGCACAAAGCAAGTCTCAGCAAATATAAGAAAATAGAAATTATACCGTGCATACTATCTGATCACAATGCAGTAAAAGTAGAACTCAACAACAAAAATAAAGACAAAAAACATACAAACAGCTGGAAACTAAATAACTCATTATTTAATGAAGAATGGATCATCGATGCAATAAAAGAGGAAATTAAAAAGTTCCTAGAAGTCAATGAAAATGAAAACACAACCTACTGGGTCCTATGGGACACAGCAAACGCAGTCCTGAGAGGAAAGTTTATAGCCATGAGTGCATATATTAAAAACACTGAATGATCCCAAATCAAAGACCTAATGATACATCTCAAACTCCTAGAAAAACAAGAACAAGCAAATCCCAAAACAAATAGGAGAGAAATAAAAATAAGAGCTGAAACCACGAAATAGAAACCAAAAAAAGCCATACAAAGAATTAATGAAACAAAATGTTGGTTCTTTGAAAAAATAAACAAGATCGATAGACCCCTGGCAAACCTGACTAAAATGAGGGGAGAAAAATCCCAAATTAGTAGAATCAGGAATGCAAAAGGGGAGATAACAACAAACACCATGGAAGTCCAGGAAATCATCAGAGACTACTTTGAGAACCTATATTCAAATAAATTTGAAAATCTTAAAGAAATGGACAGATTTCTAGATACATATGATCATCCAAAACTGAACCAAGAGGAAATTAATCCTCTTGGATTGAAGCAGCAATCAATAGTCTCCCCAAAAAGAAAAGTCCAGGGCCTGATGGATTCTTTGCTGAATTCTATCAGACCTTTAAAGAAGAATTGATACCAACCCTCCTTAAACTGTTCCACGAATAGAAAGGGAAGTAAAACTGCCTAACACATTTTATGAAGCCAGTATTACACTTATCCCCAAACCAGGCAAAGACACCTCCAAAAAGGAGAACTATAGGCCAATCTCCTTAATGAACATTGATGCAAAAATCCCCAACAAAATAATGGCAAATCAAATTCAGCAACACATCAAAAAGATTATTCACCACGACCAAGTAGGCTTCATCCCAGGGATGCAGGGGTGGTTCAACATACGAAAATCAATAAACGTAATAAACCACATTAACAGAAGCAAAGACAAAAACCACTTGATCATCTCAATAGATGCAGAAAAAGCCTTTGATAAGATCCAACATCATTTCATGATAAAAGCTCTAAGAAAACTAGGAATAGAAGGAAAGTACCTCAACATTATAAAAGCTATATATGACAAACCTACAGCCAGCATTATACTTAACGGTGAAAAACTGAAACCATTCCCTCTAAAATCAGGAACCAGACAAGGATGCCCACTATCTCCACTCCTATTCAACATAGTACTGGAATTCCTAGCCAGAGCAATTAGGCAAGAAGAAGGAATAATGGGAATACAAATAGGTAAAGAAATTGTCAAAATATCCCTATTTGCAGATGACATGATCCTATATCTTAAAGACCCAAAAAAACTCTACTCAGAAGCTTCTAGACATCATCAATAGCTATAGCAAGGTAGCAGGATATAAAATCAACATAGAAAAATCATTAGCATTTCTATACACTAACAATGAGCAAACTGAAAAAGAATGTATGAAAACAATTCCATTTACAATAGCCTCAAAAAAAAATCAAATACCTAGGTGTAAACCTAACAAAAGATGTGAAAGACCTCTACAAGGAAAACTATACACTTCTGAAGAAAGAGATTGAGGAAGACTATAGAAAGTGGAGAGATCTCCCATGCTCATGGATTGGTAGAATCAACATAGTAAAAATGTCGATACTCCCCAAAGTAATCTACATGTTTAATGCAATTCCCATCAAAATTCCAATGACATTCATTAAAGAGATTGAAAAATCTACTGTGAAATTTATATGGAAACACAAGAGGCCACGAATAGCCAAGGCAATACTCAGTCAAAAGAACAATGCAGGAGGTATCACGATACCTGACTTCAAACTATATTACAAAGCAATAACAATAAAAACAGCATGGTACTGGCACAAAAACAGACATGAAGACCAGTGGAACAGAATAGAGGACCCAGATATGAAGCCACACAACTATAACCAAGTTGTCTTCGACAAAGGAGCTAAAAGTATACGATGGAGAAATAGCAGCCTCTTCAACAAAAACTGCTGGGAAAACTGGTTAGTAGTCTGCAAAAAACTGAAACTAGATCCATGTATATCACCCTATACCAAGATTAACTCAAAATGGATCAAGGATCTTAATATCAGACCCCAAACTCTTAAGTTGATACAAGAAAGAGTAGGAAATACTCTGGAGTTAGTAGGTATAGGTAAGAACTTTCTCAACGAAACCCCAGCAGCACAGCAACTAAGAGATAGCATAGATAAATGGGACTTCATAAAACTAAAAAGCTTCCGTTCATCAAAAGAAATGGTCTCTAAACTGAAGAGAACACCCACAGAGTGGGAGAAAATATTTGCCAACTATACATCAGACAAAGGACTGATAACCAGAATATATAGGGAACTTAAAAAACTATATTCTCCCAAAACTAATGAACCAATAAAGAAATGGGCAAGTGAATTAAACAGAACTTTCTCAAAAGAAGAAATTCAAATGGCCGAAAAACACATGAAAAAATGCTCACCATCTCTAGCAATAAAGGAAATGCAAATTAAAACCACACTAAGATTCCACCTCACCCCTGTTAGAATAGCCATCATTAGCAACACCACCAACAACAGGTGTTGGCGAGGATGCGGGGAAAAAGGAACCCTCTTACACTGTTGGTAGGGATGTAGACTAGTACACCCATTCTGGAAAAAAATTTGGAGGCTACTTAAATAGCTAGACATCGATCTACCATTTGATCCAGCAATACCACTCTTGGGGATATACCCAAAAGACTGTGACACAGGTTACTCCAGAGGCACCTGCACACCCATGTTTATTGCGGCACTATTCACAATAGCCAAGTTATGGAAACAACCAAGTTGCCCCACCACTGACGAATGGATTAAGAAAATGTCTTATTATACACAATGGAATTTTATGCAGCCATGAAGAAGAACGAAATGTTATCATTCGCTGGTAAATGGATGGAATTGGAGAACATCATTCTGAGTGAGGTTAGCCAGACCCAAAAGACCAAAAATCGTATGTTCTCCCTCATATGTGGACATTAGATCAAGGGCAAACACAACAAGGGGATTGGACTTTGAACACATGATAAAAGCGAGTGCACACAAGGGAGGGGTGAGGATAGGTAAGACACCTAAAAAATTAGCTAGCATTTGTTGCCCTTAACGCAGAGAAACTAAAGCAGATATCTTAAAAGCAACTGAGGCCAATAGGAAAAGGGGACCAGGAACTAGAGAAAAGGTTAGATCAAAAAGAATTAACCTAGAAGGTAACACCCACGCACAGGAAATCAATGTGAGTCAATGCCCTGTATAGCTATCCTTATCTCAACCAGCAAAAACCCTTGTTCCTTCCTATTATTGCTTATACTCTCTCTTCAACAAAATTAGAGATAAGGGCAAAATAGTTTCTGCTGGGTATTGAGGGGGTGGGGGTAGAGGGAGTGGGCGGAATGCGTGGTAAGGGAGGGGGTGGGGGCAGGGGGAGAAATGACCCAAACCTTGTATGCAAATATGAATAATAAAAGAAAAAAAAAGGGTATGGGGGAGACACTGGACTCAGTTCATGAATTGTCTCCAACGAAAAGGCAGAACACATTGGTAGATGTTGTGACAGATAACTTAGCTGTCCTGTGATTTCTTCCATTTTCTCAGCATGAGTGACACAGAAGAACATGGTTGGGGAGATGTAAGGAGAGGTTAGATGGGGCAAAATCATTGTTTTGGGGATTGGAACATGCAACAAAGCTGTGACATGAAGCTGGCATCTTAGCTCAGACTCACGGTCGTTAATACAGAATGAGCCCAAGCAGCATGGTTGAGCATTTTTCTCCAGCCACGTTTAGTTGCTCTTCTGCTGATTCTCAGTAGGTGAGAACTGATTTAATCAGCTCTGAAAGTTTGTTCAGAATTTTGGTGGACAGCTAAAGATGCTCCTAAAGGAACAGTTTTAAATATAAACACTGAAATCTAACCTAGGTAAGGAAAGAAATGGGGGATGTGGATGAAAGAGGCAGAGGGGAACAAGGGAAAAGTGGTAAGAGAGTGAATTGGAAGTCATAGAAAGTAGAAGTGTCAGAAATGTGGAAGAGAAAATGAGTGAAGTGGGGGGGCAGATAGTAAAATGTTTGATGACAACATTTTGGAGTCAGTTCAGTTTTTGGCAACTAAAAGGTCCTGGATAAACATTGGAGAGAAGATTTCTTAGTGTGGAAGAAAAGATTGTTCAAAGTGATGGTGGATAACAATTGGCCAGGGTGTAGAATCAATCATCTACATGGATATAAAAATGATCACAAACAATGACACAACTTATTGTGGAGACAAAAAGTGAGACAGATGCAGCTATATTTGGTGACTAGAGTGGCCCAGAGATCTGTGAGTGATTACAGCAAGGAGAGGTACAGAGTTGTGTAGTCTGTTGGCCTGCACTTCTAGGGAGCCAGTTTTTTTATTTTTAAGGGAAAAAATGATCTCAAGCCATAAAGACAAGTAAGCAAGAGGCTCTTCTCCCTCCAGGATCTATACACATTGAATATGGAAGAAAAAATTAGGAGTTATTTTTATGAACATGGCAAGGATGGCTCAGAGGTTGGCCAGAAATCAGTTTGAGCAAGCAAAGGGAACCATCAGCTAAGAGATTGAGATGGAAGAAATCCTGATGATTCCCAGATTAGGATCCCAGCATCCTGGTGGAAAAGTTAGAGGAGATTATATTATGGTATGTATCAGATCATATGGAGAAACAGTCAGGGAGGCATGGACTTGTGATGTAACTGAGGGAAGAAGGAATCAAAGGCAAGTTGGAGTTAGTTCTGATGGTCTTTTAGGAAAACAGTAATCAGCTTAAATACAGCCTTTTCTTAACAAGGGTCCCTTAGGCTATTTGTTGTGGTAGGTAAGAGTTCAAACATCTCTTCCTTGAAGATTACATCTCTGAGAATATCATCTAAAATGATACCTGCCATCCTCCTCTATCTCCCTTTCTCCTTTGTTTTCATAGCATCCTTAAATTATATTATTCATAATTATATCATAACTTTATATTATTCATAATTTGTAACTATTTATAACTCTAAATTGTGTTTCAGGCAAGAAAGAAACCTTGTCAGCTTTTGTTTACTGCTGAATCCCTATTATTTGGAACATATCTCGCACACAGGTGTTGAGCATGTACACAATGAATATATGTGAAGTTAATGTAGTCTTTAAAAAAGGCTAATGAGGAAACAGGAGCTTATAAGTCAAAATTACGCCCTTCAGCCCCACAGGTAAATGTCTGTATGAGTGACTGTGAATCTTCGTAAGGTCAAGAGGGCTAAAGCAACAAATCTCATTTTTTGATCACTTATTCTTATGCCAGGAACTGTGTTGGGGATATATTTTTACATTAAATCACACATGCTTAAAATTCCACAAGGTAGGTTTTATTCCTTACATTAATCTGTGAATTAATCAGCAAATGTAAGATCAGAGAGATTGAATAATTTGTTCAAGATTAATCTTTGTATGAAGTCCTCACCTATTTAGAAACTCCTATCTTCTCTTTCAGTCCATAAGTTTCCACAAAAAGCAAAGGGACGTGAAGCACAAGATGGGTGCCCTGAACTCCAGACCTCAGGAGAGCTTAGAAAGGAATTGTCTTGGTGTTTATTATTTGTCAAGGCTTTTGTTAGGAGGTACACACATTATTCCATTTAATCCTCACAATAGCAAGAATTCCATGTCTTCATTAATTAAAGGTAAGGAAACCTTGGCTCAGAAAGAGATTTCACTTTCTCTTGGACTAGGTGTAGCTGGGTGACTAAGTTCAGGCTAATGATATAAGCACAAGCTGTTGGGAGGGACTTCCAAGAGCCTTCTAGGAGTTGGGAGCACCTGGGCTGCTGGCTAGAGTGCCAAAAGTAATGATGACTAATAAGAAGGTTTTGAAATCAGAAGACAGAGCCAAGAAGGTAGAACAGAAAGACAGAAAGAAGCTGGGATGCTGATGACTTCCCAGAGCCACCATACTATACCAGGTTTTTTTTTTTTTTTTTGGTGGCACTAGGGTTTGAACTCAGGGCCTCACACTTTCTAGTCAGGTGGTCTTACTGCTTGAGCCACTCCACCAACACTTTTTTTAGTTGGATATTTTTAGAGATAGGGTCTCACAAACTATTTCCCCAGGGCTGGCTCACCTTGGATTTTATGTGAGAGAATAATGCTTTTCATGTTTAAGCAACTATTGTTTTAGAATTTCTAGCAAATTTAGACAAAACTCATCCTGATTCATATACACACTTCAGTATCTGACATCTGTCTGACCTGAAGTCAAGTCCAAATGACTTAAGGAAATGAATTCAATACACTTCTAATCACATTAACCAAACTGGTGGGAACATGAAAGTAATGATGACGGAGAGTGGGAGGCACAGAGGGAGGAAAGGAGAATAGATTTGGGAATGGAAGTTCCTCAAGGATTTTATCTATTTGCACATTAAAGCCCCAAGGAATAGAAGAGACAACAGAGAAAGAACATAAGACATATAACAGAGACTTGTTCTTGGACATTATTGTTACTTAATTGGTATATGACTTGGAAGAATACATCTAACAAATTGAATACTAAATTACCTGATCTATAAAATAGTTATAATGTCTTTCTACTTCAAAATGTTGTTATATAGTCAAGTTAGAGATTGTCATATACTCTTTATGAAAAACAAAACAAAATGAATTTAGTTTTTGATTGCCAAGCATTCATTTTTCCACTTTTAATAACATCTGAAATTTTTGTTAAGTAATTCTGTTTTCCTTGTTAAAATTTACTGGCATAATGAATAATTAGGTGTCCTGCATAACCAGTCAAGGAGCCTACACATGATCCAAGATAGGCCAAACAAGAGACCCTATCCCTGGAATTTAATACACGTTAGAGGGATGTTCTCCATCTTAGAGAGGTGCTCACTTTCAGATGGTTCTGATTGGAGGCTTATCAGCAGAGTACTAATTTTGTCCCTGGGGTTGCCTTGGGTCCTGCTTGTTTTCAGGGCTTCCAATGATTGTAAGAGCTCCCAATATCTTTTCTGTAAATTCCCTTTAATTTAAATTAGTCAAAATCACTATCTGTTGTGAGAAACCAAACCACCATAACAGATATATTAATGTATATATAAACATTGGTATTGCTACTGTTATTACTAATAACAGTAAAAATAATATGTCTGCTTACCACTTTTGACATAAATAGACAAGACTTAATTGGAAAAATAAATGAAGATATCAACTTCATGTCATTCTCTGGAGCCTTGGCAACATTTTCAACTTATTCTCCTTCAAGAGACTATCAATTCCAATCAATGTTATTACCAATCTCCAGAAACCTCTTGGCAATAATTTTAAGACACCTTTCTAAAGCTCTAAATTTGCCAAATCAGTCACAGTAAATCCAAGCCTAGGCCATTAAGAGAGAGTAGCAGGGGAAAAGGCAATTTAAGAATGTGAGTGGGGAAGGATAAATCATGTATAAAAAGATAAATTAGCAACCTGAAAGAGCAATGGCTTAAAAAGAGAGCATCCATTCTAATTTATAATGCAAAAGGCTCTGCTGTCATCATCCATCTTAGCCAGTAAGCCTCCTACAAGGCCTCTTTGCAATTTCAATAATCAGTTTTGATAACTAATATCCACATTAAAAGCCCCTCAACTTCATACTACATTAAGAGGATGCTAATGTACCAGGCTCCTGAATGTCTCCCACTTTATCCCTTTGAACTTATGAAGATACAATTTGGAAACTATAAAATGTTTTTTTCACTGTAATGGAAGGGAGGTAAGGCTAAGAGAAAAGTTTCTGAACAAAGGAGTACTGAATATTAATCTGGAGCTATAATGCTTTGACGTCAAAGGGATTCAAAGATCATTCTTGTTATCAACTAATCTGCTTTTCTGTCTCCCAAATAGTGTACAAAACATCCAATATTCTTGGGATAATTTTGGTTGCTCAGTCCCATGCCACTACCTCCAAGTTCCAAATAGTTCTTGACCCACTTTCCTTCGTCCTTTCCTTTTATTCTCCCTCTCTTCCTTTTACTTAGTTTGTCCTGTCATTAAGTAGCTTCTCCCATTTCTTGGGAATGTTCCCTTAGCCTTCAATTCCCTGTTGCATTGGAAGGTAAGTAAGCAGGCTCTTCTAATTTTATGAGCTGTCATGCTAATCACTATAGGAAAAATGCCAAGAAATAAGTAAAATAATAAACCAGAAAAGTGGCAAAGTTTTCCAGAATTGTACAAAATATGTAATCTTTGGCCTTTTATTTTTAACTCACTACAGATGAGGTGACCAAAAGTGTTTTTACGTCTTTTTCTCTGATTTTATTATTAAGGATGACTGTAGCTCTATTTCTATACTCTATGTGATACTGTTTCTCTGGAAGGTCACACAGAATTCTTCCTCAACAATAGTCTTCTTGCAGGTGTGTTTGACCAGAAGATTCTAATCAAGTAGTTTCATTTAAACAATTTGATTTATGTGTTGGTCAACTAAAGTAACACCTCTTCAAATGCCATTGTTTGACTAAGCAATCATTAAACTACGTTAAAAGTGCATTAGAAGCATAAAAATGGGAATTAGTTTCTAAAGGTATATCAGGGACAACAAGAAGAGAATATTGGACTTCATGCATTTATCTGGATTTCAATTTTCCCTATGACTTTTTCTCCAACACTAGGAAGAACAGAGACAGTACAACTTGTGAGCACAACTGAAACCATAATTTAGGAAAATGATACTATGTGGGGAATAACTTGTATCACCTACAAAATCTTTCTATGAGGATTTACTAATCTGGATTTATGGACATCTGTGAAACTTCTGTGACAAACCTTTAAGAGTAAAAGCATTCTCAGTTGCCAATAGAGCTGGATGAGCAACCTACCACCTTGATTGTTATATATTACATGTCCACTGATTCCTTCTAACAACCCATGCTATCATGCTGCCCTAGCCACTGGTCCATGCTCCAGGAAAAACCATATTAGAGTAATTTTGATAGTGACTTATCTTTCCTGAGCCCATGTTTGAGAGGTTACATAGGACTAAGTTCACTGTAGTGGAATCATGCAAGAATGGGACTTCTTTCATGTGATCACTTGATGAGAGGTAATTTGACTTCATTTGTTCAGCCTGAGAAGACAGAAAAACTGATACTATCTAGTTCTATTGGCAGAAATAATCCAATTAGCAAATGTAATGAAAGAATGGTATTTCTATGAGGAAAAACATAATCAAACATCACAATTAAAATATAAAATAGACTTTTAAAAGATTGCTATTGCTATCCTTATGACTATATGCAACTATTCAGCCGGCATTTATTTAATGCTAATAGGCTATATGTTATGTGCTAATGGTGTTCAGGATGTAAAGCAACCTGCAGCAAGCAGCAGCACCTGGTACACAAAGAAGGAAAACTTCTATAGTGAAAGAAGCCCAGAAGCAGACAACCAACTATTTTGCAAGAGACTCCAGCTAGTCTACCTTAATCAGGCCCCGAGCCCTGAGAACATGGGCAAATACTTGGTTACCGAGCTATAGTGTCAGTCCCTGGTGAGAAACAGTACACAGCTGGTCTAAATATTTTGACTGAAGGACTAAAGGTGATTAAAACTTCCAGTCAATGACGTCGTGGCTTCAGAGGCACAAATCCGAATGCAAAAAACACAAGAAATATGAAAAAACAAGCCGATGCAACTCTTCAAAACTCAACAACTCCACAATAACAAATATCAATGACAGTGAAGTGAATGAAATCTCAAAGAATTTTTAAAAAATTAGGATGATCAATGATATTAAAAAGAACATGAATAAATACCAAGAAAACTCAAAGAGCTGAATTAAATAAAGATGTAAATGCAGGAAATGAAAGAAGAATTCAATAAAGATAAAAAACTGCTGAAAAAGCATCAAATTGAAATTTTGGAAATGAAAAGCTCAATAAATCTACAACAACAAAAAACATTTAAAAGTCTCTCCAGTAGACTAGATCAAATTGAAGACAGAATGTCAGGACTTGAAAACAAGGTAGATGAGTTAGAATATGAAGATGAAGATAAATAAAATAAACCTTAAGAGATACTAATGAAACATTCAGAACATGTGGGAAACCATTAAAAGAGCAAACATGAATCAGGGGCATAGGAGAAGGAAAAGAGGTGAAAGCTAAAGCACTGAAAATATAATAGACAAAATAATAGCAGAAAACATCTCCAATCCTGAGAAAGGGATGGTTATGCAGGTACAGGAGAATTTTAGGATTCCAAAGAGATAAGACCAGAAAGAACCTCACCATGTCATATTATAGTTAAAATGTTAGTCATACCAAATAAGGAAAGAATATTGAAAGCGGCAAGAAAGTACTGCCAATCACTATAAAGGCAAACCCATCAGAATAACAGCACATTTCTCAACAGAAACTTTAAAAGTAAAGAGGGCATGGGATGATGTATTTCAAGCCATGGGAGAAAATAATTGCCACCCTAGATTACTGTATCCAGCAAAGCTGTCCTTCAAAATTGAAGGAGAAATAAAAATCTTCCATGGTAAACAAAAGCTAAAGCAACTCACAAACACTAAACCAGTGCTGCAGAAGATACTTAAAGGAAACTTATACACAGAAGAAGATACATACAAACCACAAAAAAAGACTTAATCTCACTAGACAAGTAAATAAGCAAATGAGAAGTAAAGAAGAACCAAGCACCATAAAACCAATGAAATGGTAGATATCACTGCATACCTTCCAATAATAACTCTGAATGTTAATGGTCTCAATTATCCTATGAAAAGACATAGACTGGCAGATTGGATTAAAAAACAAGCCCCATCCAATCTTTGCGTACAAGAAATGCAGCTCACTGGCAAAGACAAACATAGGCTTAGAGTGAAAGAATGGAAAAAGATTTTCCAAGAAAATGGAGCCCAAGCAATAATAGCTATACTCATATTTCACAAAGAAGACTCCAAATCAAAATTAGTCAGAAGTCACAAAGACTATCATGTCATATTAATAAAGAGAACAATCTAGGAGAAGAAAATAACAACTGTAAACAAATACACACTGACTATCAGCACACTAAATTTAATAAAGCAGAAACTATTGTACATAAAAAACCAGATAGACTTCAATACAGTAATAGAAGTGACTTTAATACCCCACTCTCACTAATAGAAAGGTCATCCACATAAAAAAATTCAATAAGAAAACTTCAGAATTAAATGATACTATGCATCAAAAGGACTTAATAGTAATCTACAGAATATTACACCCAACAGCTGCAGAATGCACATTTTTCTCAGCAGTCCATGGAACTTTCTCTAAAATACATCATATCTTAGGACATAAGGAAAGTCTTAAAGAAAACTGAAATAACTTCTGGTACTTTCCTGACCACAATGGAATAAAACTAGAAATCAACAAGAGAAATGACAGAAAGTATTCAAATATGTGGAGACTGAACAATTTACTCTTGAATGATCACTGGGTCATTGAACAAATAACAGCAGAAATAAAAAAAAATCTTAGAATCAAATGAAAATAAATTCACAATTTACCAGAACTTTTGGGGCACACCAAGGGCAGTATTAAGCATAAAATTTCACTTATGAGGGTTTTCATTAAAAAATCACCTATCAAGTTCTTAGAAAAACAAGAACAAGCCAAACCCAAAAGCAGTAGATGGAAAGAAATAATGAAGATGAGGACAGAAATTGACAAAATGGAGACAAAAGGACAACACAAAGAATCAATGAAACAAAAAAATTGGTTCTTTGAAAAGATAAGCAAGATTAACAACCCCTAACAAAATTAACCAAAAGAAAGAGGAAATGACCCAAATTAATAAAATTAGAGATGAGAAAAGAGGCTACAAAAGCAACACCAATGAGATTTAGAACATCATTATGGAATACTTCAAAAATTTATATTCTAATAAATTGGGAAATCTGGAAGAAATGGATACATTTCTAGATGCATATGACCTACCAAACTTGAACCAGGAGGATATAAACCACCTAAACAGATCTATAACAAGCAATGAAATTAAAACAGTAATAAGTAATCTCCTAACAAAAAAAGCCCAGGACCAGATGGAGTCACTGCTCAATTCTACTAGATCTTTAATGAATAACTAATATCAATGCTCCTTAAACTAGTCCATAAAGGAAAGGAGCACTATCAAACTCATTCTAAACAGCCAATATTATCCTGATACCAAAACTGGATAGGGACACAACAAAACAGAGAACTGTAGAGCAATTTCCATGATGATCATAGATGCTAAATTCTCAATAAAATACTTTCAAACTAAATTCAACAACATATTAAATGATCATACACCATAATCA
The DNA here is from genome assembly GCF_047511655.1 of Castor canadensis. NCBI lineage: Eukaryota > Metazoa > Chordata > Mammalia > Rodentia > Castoridae > Castor > Castor canadensis. Next base: position 108,547,541 of record NC_133392.1, read on the forward strand.
AGTTGGATTCATTTTAGGGATGATAGGATGGTTTGACATATGCAAATCAATAAACATAATAGAGCACATAAACAGAATAAACAAGAAAAATCACATGATCAACTGAATAGATGCAAAAAAAGCCTTTGTTGACAAAATTCAACATCTTTTCATGAAAAAAGACCCTGAAGAAACTAAGAATAGAAGAAATGTATCTCAACATAATAAAGGCTATATATGACAAACCTATAGCCAACATCATACTAAATGCTGAAAGACAAACCATTTCTCTAAAGTCAGGAATAAGACAAGAGTGTCCAGTCTCCACTCTTGCTTATATAATGCTTGAACTCTTAGCCAGAGAAATAAGATAAGAGAATAAAATAACAGGGATACAAATGGGAAAGGAAGAAGTCAACTTATCCCTATTTACAGAAAGTATGATACATCAAAAAACCCTTAGATCTGATAATACTTTCCACAAGGTAGCAGGATACAAAATCAACATATGAAAATGAGTAGCTTTTCCATATATCAATAATGAACATGCTGAGAAAGAAATTAGGAAAGCATTCTCATTAACAATAGCCTAAAAAAAAAAATTCAATACCTAGCAGTAAACCTAACAAAAGAGGTGAAAAATCTTTCTCAGATAAATAAACATCATCTCTGCTTTCAAGAACATTACAGTCAAGAAGAGAAATGTCATCCGCACAAGAATCTGCCAACACATTTCTTTCAAGAATAGTATTTCTGAATACTAGGGAAGAGGTTCTAGAAGGGTCAGAGAAGGATTAAAATTTGCTGTTCTGGGCATGGTTGGTGAACACAAGCATTGAAAGAAAGATAACTTTTTGACAAATAGAATTGAATAGAATTGAGACCATTAAGGAGAAGTAGCAGTAATCACTGAACCAAAAATATGGTGAGTGAGTCATCACCTTACCTCTCTCCTTCGTACTTTGAAAGCAGGAGAGAGATTGAGAGAGAGAGAGAGAGAGAGAGAGAGAGAGAGAGAGAGAGAGATTGAGAATTTCTGTCTTTATGACTCTGACCTTGGACTTCATAAGAATGTTTCTACACTGACCAAGATTTCAGGGGAAACCATATTAGAAGAATTTTCTAGTGTCTTATCGTTCTTCAACCTATGTTGGAGAGGTTATTCTAGGACTTCAGGACGAAGTTCACTATAGTGGAATTGTGTGAGAATGGGATTTCTACATGTTGTATCCTCTAAGTGAAAGGTAGTTAGGCTTTATTTATTCAGTCTGAGAAGGCAGGAACACCGATGCTATCAATACAATTGTACTGAATAAGAGAAGGCAGTCTCAAAAAATTTTAGAAAAAGAAAGAGTTCAATTAGTAAATTCAATGATAGCACCATTTTTATATATGAAAAACATAATTGAATCCTACAATTAAAATCTGATAATTAAAACCTCCTTGTCCTCAATCTGGTAATTAGGAACTACTATTTCTGATGGGCACTGAAGCTTCCTGTATTTTTCATGCACTGAATGGTAAACCACCAACTATGCACCTATCAGCCCAACAGTGGTGTTGTGGAGGAATTTTTATCTGGTAAATACTATGTTGCTTCCTCCATTGTTCTCCGTGCTTTTAATTTCTCCCCCACCAATTTATCTGATATAATTTCATCAGCTTAATCATTCTATAATCCATTTATTTTATTTTATTGTTGTACTGGGTAGGGGTGCATTGTGGCATTTACAAAGGTTCTTACAATATATCAAATATATCATAGTTGAATTCACCTCCTCCATCATTCTCCTTTATCCTCCACCCCCTGCATTTGAGAAATAGTTTCATCAAGTATCTTTTTTCCATTTACATTCATGTGTATGCAGCATTTGTACCATATTTGCCCTCTAACACCCTTTTCCCACCTCCTCTCCCTCCCACTGGTATCAACCCCCCTCAATCCCAGGTAGTGCCTGTTCACCCTCCTGTTCTCTGATTTTGCAAAAGAAAGGAAAAAGAAATGACAGTTTTACATGTTTAAGATAGCTACACAGGGAATTTGTTTGTGGCACTTCCATGTGTATTATAGCCCAATTTGGCTCATTTCCTCTATTGGGACATGCCAAGGAGAGGTTACACAAGAGAGGGGGAGGGTAAAAGAAGGATGTTAAGGTGAGTATGGTTGATGTACTCTTTATACAGGAATGAATATAGGATTTTAAAACTGATTGAAACAACCATAAGAAAGGGTCTAAAGTAGAAAGAAGAAAAATAGAGGAAATGAACTAAATCAGGCTATAGTCCATTTCTAAGGGTTATCCCTTTCATGAACAACCTTCAATGTTTTTCCATTACTTATCAAAATTCTCACTAGACAATGGACTTTTTCAATGATTTGGCCTTAAACTATTTTCCAGGATATGTTTTCATATCTTTTCTTCTTAAACCCTAACCCAGCAAATAAACAGAATTTCTCTAGTACAATTCACATTTGAGAATCTAGATTTTGCCTGTTGTTCCATTGCTTGGAGAGCACTTATTTCCCACACTTCAAAACCCAGCCATCCTCCAAGGATTTTTCCACATGCAGCTCCAGAAAGCTTATGAGTTATATGCATAATAACCTTTCAAAACATATTCAACAAGCATGACATGTGCATCGTACTATTCATGATACTTAGGATTAAAATAGTTAATGTTAAGAAATCCACCACCTCATGGGGGTGTGATACAAATAGTTTTCAGCATAAATTTATTCAGCATGTATGATTACTGTAGCTACTTGATGCCAGGCATATACAAAATTAAATATTTTTAAAGTTGAAATGCAATTTCCTTTTATTTTTTTCTTATTTGGGTCATGGTAGCAGCCTTCTTATTGGTTGTATTTTGAAAAAAATGCACCACTATAGTTTGAGGATGAGGAAAATATAATCATACAGGGTAGAGTGTAATAAATTTAGGTTTGGAAAAAAATCAAGTGACTTCACAAATTGAGCCAAAACCCACTAATTTAAGAAGTTAAAAACATCCTCTTTTCCTTTATCCTCTGGAAATGATAGCCAGGGTGTTGTCATTAATTGCTGCAGAAAATATGGCCAGGAAAGCTCATTCTGCTCTTTTGTCTACACAGTGCAGGGAGAGCAATTACAGACCCCCACACTTCTAGAGAGTTGGATTGGATCTTAGAGATCAGGAGTGACCTAGTAGTTGGCCAATTTCAGTCAACAAGAGACCCCTGAGGATGAATCCAGGTAAAACCAGAATCCAGGAAAACACTTAGAAAATTTCTCTAGGAGACTTCTCTTCATGCTTTATCTACAGAACTGCACTTTGACTAATTTTGCTTAAATTTCTCAGTAGGATATTATTTTTTAAAAAGTTACTGTAGTTAAAGTAATAAATTTGAAACAATTAAACTGCCCAACACTTATTTGCTGATGAGTTAACTCAAATAGTTAACAGGTCTGCTATAGGTCACACAAAGGATATACAGAGGAAGTACTCAGTAACTTAATGTCCATTCCTTCCTTCCTTCCAGAATACTCTAAAAAGAAATAAATGCATGGATGGATAGACGGATAGTTGAGTAAATGTAAACATGTATACAAGTAATTTCTTCTCATTTCTTAGTGATAAGAACTTGGGGGAGATTTCACCTCCTTCGGCTTCAATTTCTTTCGTGTGCAAAATAGAGTTAAGAGAATATTCCCCTCCTGTTCACAGTAATGAATAAATGACACATGGGAGGTCCCAGATGCAGTTTCAGAACCAGGAATGTTAATAGATAATAAATAATAATTGTATGACAAAACTGAGGTCTTGACAGAAATTAAAGTTTTTGATGAAATATCATCTCAATAAGAAATTAAATACTGGTAAAACTAATAAATCAAATCATTTAAATACTCAAAATAACTGAGTCGATTACTCTCTACCTGCCTTTCTCTAATCTCACCCTTTAATCCATCCTTTAACCTTCTCTGTGATCAAGGGGGCTGTGACTTACCCTCTGACATTTGAGTTCAGCCAGTGGGAGCGACCAACAGGAGACCATCAGGCAGGAGGAACGAGGTGTAGGTACAGTTGTTCTCTTCTTCTTCCTGCTTGGCACTATAGTTCTGGAGGCTGCTGCATTCTCTACTACATTAATCTTGGCTCCCCCTGTTATTCTTCAGGGCTAGCACTAGTAATGACTTCCTACTGGTCTTTGGGCATTTCAACATCTCTTCTTGGTTCCCTTAACTTTGCCAATTCTTCTGTGAATAAATCTTTACCAAGTGCCATTTACAATCCCAGCTGGTTGTATTTTTTGTTCCCTGCCTAGCCAATGACTGCTACAATGTTGGAGTAAAAGTTCAATGAAGATAATGGCCTCTTATGGTTCTCAAAAATGCAATCACTTCTTATGGACTTCAAAAATCAATAAGGTTGAACTGATCCAATGGACTAAAAATGATGCCAATGACACACATGGGGAGGGAGTAGGAAAAGGTAATCTTAGACCACTATAAACCTCTGAATTCCCCCTCTTATTCTTAATTTACTGCCATAGTTTTCATGTTGGAAGAATAAACTTGGAGCAAATGAAGCAGGTAGGATGGCATAAAAAGAGAATAATTTAAGTCTGAGGCTTCATTCAATTTCAAAGCAATAGATTTTATAGCTGGAGCTGGAGTTTAGGGACATGATCTGTCCTCAATTCACCCTGCTGTGCATAAATTGTAAAGGCTCAGATTGAGAACATGCTATCCAGAGAGTCATAGTCAAGTCCAGAAAGAATTGGGCAAATTAATGACTGTGTTACTGCCAAGACTGCCTTCTTCTCCAAGCAGCCTCGCCTTTCCTGTGGCTAAAATGAGTGGTTTTAGCCTCCTTTTTCCTTTATTCCCTTGCTTACCATGAACTGGCTAGTTTGGAAGTAAACATATCAAATTCTGACCCTAGCTAATAGTTATTGCTTTCAAACATTTTCAGAGATGTTTTAAGAAAGTAGCCTCATGGTCAACATGCCTTGCTTTGTCTAATAAAATGATAGGCTTTTGTTAAAAATAATACATTGTATTCAAAGAATAATTGGATAGAGGTGCTTGAACTGAACCCACAAAAGGAATGCAGATAATTCAAAGACGTAGCCAAATATTCATACCTATGTGCAGTGATACTTTTTAAAAATACTACTGCAACCAATTTATTACAAAATCTCAACTCTCTTAGGAATGAACTAGGAATCATTTTTTAAAATACACTTTTAGCCTGGATTCTCAGAGGGAAACAAAGCCAATAGAAAATGAGGCCACCTAGATGGGGAGACTAAACTACTTCACCCAAACTACCAAGAAAAATGTTAATTTCACACAGAAACATCCTCATAGACACACCCAGAATAGTGATCAAATATTGGGGTCCCTAAGGGTTCTGTAAAATGGACACATAAAATGAACTATCAAATACAGAGCTTGAATGTCCCTTATCCAAAATGATTGGGGCCAGAAGTTTTTCAGATTCAGAGCTTTTCAGATTTTGCAAAAGCTGCATAGACTTTACTTACATGAGGATTTCAAGAACTTCAGTTCTTTGCATTTGGAATAGTCACTCTCTATTTTTTTATTTACTTGTTTGCTTGTTTGTTTCTCTTTGCGGTGTCTTCTTAATAACATCCCAAGCCAAGCCCGTAGCACTGTCAGTTTAGGAGTGCAAGCCATATTGCTTTAAGACTCCAATCTCACATCAGATGTCATATGTTCCCCCATTACTGGCTAGACATGCTCTTTCACATCTCCTCCCAGCCCAGCACTTTGTGAGATGGGGCAGCATTTGATACTATGTCATCTTTTCACTTCTTTCAGTGCCTAACTCCTGTGGGGCAAAGGAGAAGCAGAGTTATACTTAGGTAACTGGACACTTATTGGTCCAGGAGAATAATCTCTGGTCTCACTCTAGCTCATTCTGATGAGCTGTTTCTGAATGTGGATGGGGTGTGTAGTTTTCCTGTGGCATATTCAGCTTTGAGTCAATCCCCTGTCTTTAATAACTCCAGCAGAGATAAGCCATCATATTAATTTTTGGCCTCAAAAGGAATCTATGCCCTTTTAGAATATAGGAAGTAGAATACCATATTGCTTGACCAGCAGTAACCTGGCCACTTTACAGTTCATAAGTTTCTGTCTTAACCTTCTTCATGTACTTTCCTGAGCACAATTCTTCTTTTTAACAAAGCATAGCTAGAAACTAGGAGTCCCAATGTCAAGCCAAGGCTCTTTGCATTATGCTACTTTAGTTCTCTAATCTCTTAGCATCTCCTAGCCTCAGGTTTTTGTCCCATGTATCATCCTAGAAAAATCACATCCATCACTGGTTGTCAAAATGATTTGCCTCTAGTGTGAAAACATTTGTTGGCATCAGTTTATGCTATAATTGTTCCTTGGACTTGTTGCCTCCGAATTGCTACCTGCTGAGAGAGACCTCTGAGGCTTTCTGACTGCATCTTCACTTAATGTCTGGGCTGATCTTTCCACCTCCTTGCTCTGTCTGCCTGTCAAAACACTACATTGTCTCTTATTAAAACTTTCCTCTCTGGTCACAGCAAGTTTCCACTGCCTTATCCATTGATGTTAATTTTTAACCCCTATACAGCCCTAGTACCTGTCCGACTCCAGTAGGAGTAGGCGTGTTAATACTTTCTTTACCTAAACTCTCCCATTGGTACTTATTCCTTCAAGCCCTGTAATGTTATAAGAGACAATCACCTTCACCTTCAGTTAGTTTGTCTTGGAATGGCCTCACCAATTGTGATTACTTTCGACTCTGAATTTGTCTAATGAATAGAAGGCATTTATTCCAAATCTGAAGTAATGCCTATACTATGTCAATGGTTTGGGGTTATCCAGACTTTAGCTTGTTTCTGCCACTTGTGATTTAGGGTAAATAATCTCCCAAATCTACATATTCCTGACCTGTAAAGTTAATAAGCTGATACTCAGACTAAGCTAGGCATATTTCATCAAATATAAGACCCTTTGGGTTTTAACACATTTCTGACATATTAATAAATAAGAGTGAGACAAGCTGTTTCTGTTTCCCAAAAAAATCATTCAGGGGCAACATGATGAAGTGTTGAATGAATCAAAGTAGAGGTGCTCTAAATCTGCATTGGAGCCAAAATCCACAAGGGTTTTAAATTTCAAGTACAAGTAAATATGTGATGGGGGAGCAGCAGAACAAACCAAATTAACATAGGGAACACCAACCACGCATGCGGTCTTCCATCAAGAAAGAAGAAGAACCATGAAGAACGAAATGTTATCATTCGCTGGTAAATGGATGGAATTGGAGAACATCATTCTGAGTGAGGTTAGCCTGGCCCAAAAGACCACAAATCGTATGTTCTCCCTCATATGCGGACATTAGATCAAGGGCAAACACAACAAGGGGATTGGACTATGAGCACATGATAAAAGCGAGAGCACACAAGGGAGGGGTGAGGATAGGTAAGACACCTAAAAAATTAGCTAGCATTTGTTGCCCTTAACGCAGAGAAACTAAAGCAGATACCTTAAAGCAACTGAGGCCAATAGGAAAAGGGGAACAGGTACTAGAGAAAAGGTTAGATCAAAAAGAATTAACCTAGAAGGTAACACCCACGCACAGGAAATCAATGTGAGTCAATGCCCTGTATAGCTATCCTTATCTCAACCAGCAGAAACCCTTGTTCCTTCCTATTATTGCTTATACTCTCTCTACAACAAAATTAGAAATAAGGGCAAAATAGTTTCTGCTGGGTATTGGGGGGGGAGAGGGAGGGGGTAGAGTGGGTGGTAAGGGAGGGGGTGGGGGCAGGGGGGAGAAATGAACCAAGCCTTGTATGCACATATGAATAATAAAAGAAAAATGAAAAAAAAAGAACGAAGAAGAAAACACAAATTAACTTCAAAATATACAGTTGGTGATTGCTTACATAGTTAAGTAACAGAAAGGAGATCCAAGAAGGAATAAAAAGACATTAAGTCAGTTCAAGAGACTCTGTACAGCCTATGATTTTTCAGTAACAATGATCATGGTGCTTAGTTAAAAGTTTGTATGCAATGGAAGTGCTGTGAGTACGTAGTACAAATCTAGGGATAAAGATGGAAGGTCTGGGCACCAAAAATTCTATGTGCAGATATAACAGGCCTCTTAGGGTAAGTGTTGGAAGGGATTTTAATTAATTGTATTAACTTTAATATCTGGAAGAAAATACCTGGCAAGGTGTTCCCTGTGAGGACAACAAAATCACTCTGAAGAAAAAATTCAAGGTACCTTGATCATTTCTGATGATACTTATTCATTTTGTGCCATTGAAATATCTGGGTTAGTCTCAAGAAGCTTTCTACTGCTTTCTGAGAGAAGAGAGTTCCTTTTGAAGTTTAATGATGCGCAATAAAAGAATACAGGGTAATTAGTCATATATCTCTAGGGCAGAACCTGACTAGGGAAAAAAGAAAAGAAGAGGAAGGAAAAGAAAAATTCAGGTCCAGAAAACAAGATTTGGCTGACTACTACCAAGAAAGAAGAACAAAATTGGGTGGGTCTTTATGGCCTAGGAGGAAATACATCCCACATATGGTGTGCTGTCCAGACTTCCTCATTAGGTGTACTAAGAGGCTTTTAGCTTTGAGGAGGACCCAGAGCAAGAGAGGTCCTTACTGCTGTGCTGTGCTGCACTGCAAGCAGCTATTCCACTTTGTCCTTATTACTGAGCCTATTCAGTGATGCCGTGAGTGTCAGCACAGACTAGAGGACTGCAAGTAGACTACAGTACATCTTAGAGAGAGTATCAGGATGGAGGTTTCTAGGATTTGTATCAATTCAACAAATATTTAACAATAGCCTAATATGTGCCACAATTGCTCAAGGTGCTTGTGATATGTTGCTGAAAACAAAAGAAATGACATCAAAGAGTTTATATTCTAATAGGGGGAGAAGACAATAAAATGAAAAATAACAAGCAAGTAAATTATATAGTGTATTAGAAAGTGATAAATGCTAGGAACAAGTGAACATAGTAGAGTAAGATCAGGAGTTCTACTGGGAGAGGAAGACAAAGCTGGGCTTCCTTGAGAACATGCAATTCAGTCACAGCTTTGGAAGAGAAGAGGGAGTTAGCCTCTTGGATGTGATTTGTTTGAAGAGCAGCAGAGAGGCCTACATAGCTGAACAGACAGGAATAAGAAGAGAACGAGAAGTCAGAGAAATAACGTGAGGCCACATCAATAGGAACTTTAGTTAGGTTATGACAGAAAGAAGATCCAAATGTTTGGTATCTATGCTAGTAACTTGGAATCTATGGAAGTCCCCAACATATAGCCTCAATTTATTAAGTAAATTAGAAAGAAGAAACTATTAATTGAGCATGGGGGTGGGAAAGGATGTATGAAGTGTTCAAAGGAAGTGAAGTTGCATAATGCTCACCCAGAATTTTAAAGAAAAAGTGGACTTAAAATATACAGTGTGATTGCTAGCAGAAAGCTAGCCTTTTGAACAAGTAAGAAGTTGCATCTGATCAGTGTCTGAGTCTTAAGGGGCACTAGGTCCACAAACTATGTAATATCGTGTTCATATCACATGAGATTCAGGTGACCCTTTGGCCATGTTATCCACCATGAATGGTATATCTTATCTTCCTAGCCTTAAAGTCAGTCACACACTGCCCTTGGGGTTCTGTCATTAGAAAAAAGTGCTCAAACAAATCTTGATATCTTAACTAGAAGGCAAGGACTTTTGGCCCATATCCCAAGTGTGCTTCTGCTGATCTGCCATTCCTGCCCAACCCAGATCAATAGACTCACTGCAAGTTTCTTAGGTGTCATCTGAAGGCAAACAGGAAATGGAATAGGTACTGGAAAGTGAGTCATGCATAACTAATTACAGTCTTATCATCATCAGCAGAAATGAGAGGCTAATGTCAGTGGCAGTATCAGCAATAGACTGGCTTTAAGATATGACCTTGACTGTGGTCCTGGCAACTGTGTAGCTTTCCTTGCTCCCGCTTGTTTGCTAAACCATTTTCAGGTTCCTGCTGATTGTATGAATTATCCTAGATCGTACAAATAAAACCACCTACTGTCAAAGAGATTCAGGATTGGCCTCAGTTGTTTGGAACTAAGAAGCCTGACTGATACTGTGATGAAAATGACTTGCATGGGAAGTAAAAAGGTCACTGACCCTAAAAGCAATGTAATCTACTAGAAGGATATATTGCAATGTAAATGACAGTTAATGTACATGTGTAACAAGGTACGTGAAAGAAAAGTGCCTGCAAATAACAAGTTTCAGAAATCAACTGGAATCCATGAGATTGGGCTGTAACTTTGGGAAAACTACTACATATGATTGAAAATTGGTATATCCATCCATTTTATAAGGTTAAAGGAAATAACACACGAAAGTGCCCACCACGTAGTAGAAATTCAATAAACAATAGTTTAAAAAAACCGAATTGGACTCATGGTGCTATAACTAATAGTACACACATGCTTCCTTCTGAACAAAGCAGGGATTAGCAATTGCTTGTGTGTTGATTGCAGTAGACAAGAAATCATCATTAATGCCAAAGACTACTATATGAAACACATGGAAATGATCTAAGTCTTATGAGGTAGTCTCGAATGGAACTAAGGATTCATATCCTGGTGTACATTATTGAGCATCACTAGTGTTGATGAAAGAATCCAAATTTGTGTAAAGCTAGAACATTTTTTGAAGTCAACACAGTCTTGGTCTGCCCCTTACTAGTTAAAAAATTGGGGTATGCAAGTCTGTTTCCTAATTTCAGTTTTTCATTTGCAGATGGGAATATATACTATACTATTTCAAAGAGTTGCTGTGAGAATTAAATAAGATGATGTAAGCAAAGAATTTACCACAGTATTTTACATAATTAATAAGTCAATATCTTTTCTAGATATTTTTCTAGGCATTTAATTGACCTACTCATCGAGATCCACTTTCTGTTTGTGATATCTTTTCCCTGAACAATGTTGATACTGTGATAGTTTCCCATTAAACAGTATTAATATTCCATTAAGCAACATTAATATGGAATATTTAAGTGATTAACAAGTTCATTGCACGGTTCCATTTGTAGCAGTAAGCTTTCTGTGTTAAAGCTTAGGCTCCCACTTCTGCAGCGCTAAAGAAATATGAACCTTCTGAACAAGAAGATTACCGTAGCTTCTCTTGACAATTGCCTTAGAAACCATCCCAGAGGAATGTTCAGGAGTTAGGCACATATTCACAACCTGTATAGGCGCCTCTATTTCAAACAGCAAGCTGGAAAGAAGTGTTACCTAAATCATGAAATCTTTGAGAGTTCACTTATCTCTTTTTCTCCATTGTCTTACACAGGGGACTCACTCAATGCAGTTGTCAGTTGAGGTAGGGTTGTCGAGGAAAGAGTAAAAGCAACCAGTATGTATAGAAGCTAATGTAAGAGAGCTGTTTTTGTCCCTCGAGATTCCTATAAAAGAGAAAGTTGTGAGAACTAGTTACCATTTATGAGCAATGGCTAAAAATGGCAAAGAATATTGAAGAGGGCACACATAGAAAACTGAGAACATTAGTAACATGGGCTGTTTAACTTACACAGGAAGCAGTTATAAGTAGTAAAAAAGTATACTGCATAATTGTGAAAATAAGAGCGTTCCCTTAAGATTTATTTAAAATTAGTCTGAGTTATTGAGCCACACAAAAGCCACATTTTAGCACCTAGGAAACTGCACTATTAACTGGCAAAATCAAATATAAAGAGGATAAACAAACTGAGATAGAACCTTATGATTCTTTATGTAATTTTGAAGACTTGATTTCAGGATACAAAAGTACTCAAAGCGTATTTTATAATTACAAACCAATAAGAAGATCCATCCAGGAGGAATAATTATATAATTTCTGCATGGCTTCATTGTGCAAGGCTTAGAGAGTAGCAATAAATAGATTCCTCTATCATTATGACTGCTGCCGGCAATGACTCACCATTACAATCAGGACCACGTCCTAAGGTTTTTTTTCCTTTGTAAATCATATAAGAAATTAAGCAGACTATATTTCCTAGTAACTTAAATTTTTTAAAGAAATTTTCCCAAACCTGACTCCATTTCTGAGATTATTGCCAGTAACAAACAGTTCAGCAAGAGTCAAGATATAATTAAAAGTACAAGAAATTTCTGTTTTGAAGATGTTTTTCATTTGCCTTAAAGTGCTGGTCTTAACTGGTAGAAAATTGACTTATATTTTCAGTGACCTGTGGTTCATGAGTATTTATGATAGCAAAATGCCACCTGCATAAATAATTGGGGTTTAGTTCCTGAATTTTTGATACTAACACTACAAACCACATTATAGAACATTTAATTTGCATGTGTTTCTATCAATAAATATTATAACAACATCATTATAAGCCTCCGTGTTATTAATCGGAAAATAATGGCATGAGAAGTCTGAAAATATGATATAGATAACAAAAACCAACATGACTACAAACAATATACCATAAAAAAACATAAATACACTGTAAACACATAAATATAAACCTTAGTGTTTTAACCTGCCATTTATCTCAACGTGAATCAAGAATTTATAAGCCTTTTGTCCTATAAGTTGTGTGTACTTAATCAGTTCCATTACTATTCAAGCAATGCTGGTGGCTGAGGCAAAAAGTGCAGCATGTCCTTTCAGTTCAAGCCTCAGTAACCTTTCACCATGAAGTGAGCTCAGCCTTCTAGATTTTGCCAGAAGAAAACATATGAAAAAGCACGAAAGGGCAGCAGGGGTGACCAGATCATTATAAGCTATGTTTACCTTATAACTGATCTTCAGTTTAACTTACATGATTTAAACTCCCATGCTAGAGATTCAAAGACACATGAAACCATTTCCTGAGCTACAGGACCATACAGTCTCTGAAGTTGCACACATGATTATGTAAGTTTCAGTCTCTGCCCTATGGGCAATCAGCTACATGCAAACACTAGTCAGACTCAGATTACCTGCAGTAGATTTCAGTTCTGGAGCTCACCAGGGTCTTTATCTATGACAAGTTACAGGCAATGAATATTTCTGAAAGAAGCCAGTGGATGACAAAATGAATGGTGGTCATTATAATATGTGATCCACACTTTGCTGTGTCACTATTATCCTACCCAAAGGGATTTTTAACATAGGAAATTATTATAGAATGTTTGGTATACCTAGCATGGCCAGTCTTTCACCTTCTTGCTGCAGCCTCTACCTTTCTTTTTAGGGCTACCAGCATACCTACATTTTTTGGTCGTTGTGCTACCCAGGGATGAGATGTTGGAGGATGAAGGTAGGGCCACACCGTCCTCTAGAGGATCTGTCTTGCTCTGTGACAAATACCCTCCTACTACCAAATGTTCAGGGACTTGAAAACAGAAGCCCTCTGGTTGGCCATTTGAACCTAGCCCCTGAGCAAATATCACTTCCGTAGGGTATATTCTGAGTACCGCTAAAGGAAATTGTATTGGGTGGAAAAATAAAATGAGGTTCTTGAGAAAAGAATGCCCTAGCGTGAATGTGCCAGGGTGCAGGCCAGGGGGAGGAGCATAGGTCTGGGGGAAAAAAGAGACTGTGCCTGAATATTTGGAAGTTATACTGCCACCACTACCCCACCAGTGTTCTGGGAAGTCAGAGTGTAAAACCCCAGTTCCTGCAATGTTGGTTGAGCACACCTCCCACCCTGTAATCACTGTATCTAGAAAGTCCCTGGCAGGAGGAATACTGCTGCTTAGATGACTCCTCTGGAGAATAACTGAGCAGTCAGTCTACCCCAAAACAGAAGAATACCAGGGAAGGAGTTAGGGAATTGACTCAATGGAATAGAATTTGAAATTAGAGTGTAAGGGACCATTTGTTACTTGGGTAACTTTTCTGTTTCCTTTTTTGCATATGCAAACAGGAAAATTAATAATACTCTGTTTCACAGCATCGTTGGGATGATGAAATGGAATGATAGCTATGAAAGAATGTTGTGACCTGTAGCAAGCTGTGTAGAGGTTAACAATGATTGCTGCACTGTGAAAATGAATAAGAACGTGTAAGTTCCTAATAGTACAGTATTTGCTACATGCCACACGCCACCTATTGTGTTTGCTGTTATTTTAAGGTTAATGGTAAAAAACAAATCATGGATAAATGCTAGTGATGAAATATTAATTGGAAAAAGCAAGATTGAAAATTTCACCAACAGAATCATCTTAATAACAAAATATATAAGCTTAAGGGGAAAGTCAGGAGAAAATGTATGGAAGTGGTACCAGTAATTATCTCTCTGTGGAGGAATTACAGGTTTAGAAGGGAGATTTATTGGAATGCTTATCCCATCCTCTAGGCCACTTGAGTGCAATGGAAACAACTATATTCTTTCATCATAATCTTCTACCCCAGCCTGAACTGTACTTGAGAGATGGTCTATTGATCTAAACTTGGACCCCTGTGTTTCTTTCTAAAGAATCTAGATATAGAATACACATGGTAAGTCAGTTTTTCTCTGTATAGCTGTGCTGTAGTTATAAAACTTTTTGACCATGCTTTCTGTCCCATTTGGTAGACTGGACTATCAAAGACTGTCAAAAACATAGAAACAACTATAGACAGGAGTAAGAAGAGGCCACAAGTAAGTCCTACCCATCTCTGAAGCTTTGGAAACACTAGCATTCCTACCATAGTCTTTAAGATACCTCTTTACACCTATAGTGAATGCCACTTTTTGCATTAATTAATTTGATTGTGCTTTGTGTTTTTTTAATCAAATACAAGAAAGTTTATTTTCGTTTTTTTGGTTATTTATAAACTTTTCACGGTGGGCATATACTTCTTTTGTAAACATAAAAAACATTTTTTAAAATAGCCATGAACATGAGAAAGGAATAGAAATGTAAGATATAGAACTCTAACACTAGCTACTTGGCAATTGCTCAGAGAGTGTTTTTCTTTTTTTTAATATCAGGTTAAAAAAAAATACCCCTATACTAAGAACTCATTAAGAAAAGAAAATGGGGCTCACTGTAAAATATTAGCCACTTGGTTTGTTCTTAAGTCTCCAGATTCAAATTAACATTAGCAGCATTAATAGTGAATTAATACAAAGTCAGAGCCTACTTGATCTCCAGTCACATTCTTCTTGCAACTGAATACTTTTTTATAGCAGTCATGGACTTGATCCAAAAGAGCTCTTTGCAAAGAAAGCATTAAAAGCAATGTGATTTCCTTGGCTTGCATTCTTCATTTAGTCCAAGCATACTAATTTGCCAACTCAACAGAAACCAGTTCCTTCCTAGTCCAGTGAAACAACAGTAAAAATTGAACAGAAATATATAGCAGTAGGCTCTTCCTTTTCTTTCTCAAATTAAGTGTTAGCAAACGTGAAACACTTTCTGGACAAATTCCGTGTTTTGGGGGATTATAAATTTTATCTATGTATTTTTTGTTTGATTTCCTTCAAATTTTGAATATTTTATTTTTATTGGGAACTTTGGGGAGAAAAATAAACTTATATGAAATAGGGAAGCCAAACTCCAAATAGGGTATTTTGAAGAAACCAATGTTCTTTGAGATTTATGTTCTCCTTTATTAGCTCAGGGAAAAAGTAAAGTAGTAACCCTTGCATGTCTGTGGAGTACTTCAAATCAGTTTTAATCATGAGAAATACTATTCCTCAAGAATTTTATTTTAAATATGTATAAATATGATGTGTGTCTCTCCTTGATATTTTTATTCCCTGTAACAATAGGAAAAAGTGCTGCTAGCAATGACAAAGTAACATCAATAGATTATTTTGCTTTTGGGTTGAGAGAATAAAGTTGATTTATGATGTATTATGGCCAAGAGTATGTCTCTAGGCTGAATGTACAATTAGACACAGTTCCTTTTCAAGTGTAGAAAACATGGAGGAAAAAACCATAAGATTTTCAAATACAGTTTTTATTTTAAATAATATATCTAATTTTGGCCTTTAATGGGAGATTCACAAATATTTACACCTTCTAGCTCCATTGAAATTAAATTACCAAGATTGATATTCCTATTTGGCAAATTCAAGAGGGACTACAGCAACACAAGCTGACCCAGACTTCAATCTTTGAAATCTGATTTAGCAAAGTCAATTATTGGCTTGGTTTCAAATTGCTATGTTTTTCCCTCCCCTTTTGTTAATTTTCTTTATCTCTAAACCCTGGTTATGCTTCTTTGTTTTGGTCTTTTTACTTTCTATTTAGTGACAAACTTTCTTACCAAACAAGTTAGCAAGATTTTCATCTCAAATAGAAACACGAATGCGGTGTGCCTCGGAATTGTCTTTTGTTCACAGAGACAACTGATCATTTCCCTAGAGAGGTGTGCTGGCCTAAGGGCCAAACCCTCTGCAGATGTCCTCAATGTCTGAAGTGTTGACAAGCATCACAGGCGAGACCAGAACCCTTCCATGCCCTAGGCAGTGCCTGTCTGGGCATCTCAGAGACTGTTGATGCAAGAGAGGGCCTTGCACACCACTGTCTCACTCTAGAGATGAAATAAATAAGGTTCAGAAAAGAAGACTGACTTGCTCAGTGTGATCTTTTTTGCAAAAGAAGTAGGCCTAAACCCGGGGTTTCTGATTCCCTGTCCAGAATTCTTTCTCATCCTATTTAACCTTGGCAAGCTATAATCAATTTTTCACTTTTAAAGCTATATTTTTCTTTTTATTAAACATAATTCCTCAAAAAGCAACACATTCTCAGAGGTTTGCAGCTTTGTGTCATTATCAAGCAATCAATATCACTCTTGGAAAGAAATTCAATAAAATGTTCTATCAAAGAGTTTCAGCTGCTTCTTGCAGGGGTCTCTTAAGTCCACCAAACATACTGGTTTTATAGATCATATCAACCTCTGTAACAAGATAGGAAAAGAAGAACAGAAGGTGGAGGAGGTAATGAAGTTACCAAGAACCCAATAATGTCAGGAACTTATGAGCTAGATAACATATTTTCCATTTTATAGAGGAGAAAGCTGAGGTTAGAGAGGTTAAGTAATTTTCCCAAGGATCTAATCATGTGCCAGAGCTAAACTCTCAAACAGAATCACTTTGATTCCAAAGCTCATGGATTTTTTTTTGTTCATGTGCTTGTTAGTTTGTTTTTTGCGTATATATGAATTGTACAAAATAATGTTTCCTTATGACATTTCCATACATATATATAATGTATTTGTTCATACTGACTCCCCATTTCCCTCTCTTGTCCCTCTCCCACTGGAAGGGGCTCTTTAAAAATGTCTCAAATATTATTCTCAAACACTGCTTTTTAAGTCCCTGACATAAAAATTTTCCCATACTATTCTTCTGGTCCTTTGGCAGTATTCCTTACAGAAGAAAGTCAAGTACATAAGAGACTCCTTTCATCTATGTTATTTAAAACTTTGGGTACTTTTGTCAGTCAATGATAGTGATTTTCTCTCCCTCATAGGGAAATGTACACAAGACCTGGATGCCCTGGAAAAACATAAATTTTTTAGAGTAGCTTTGTTCTCCTAGTGCCAGGGTGACTTTTGATTGGCTCTGGGAGGCCAGCTTAGTCACATCTGAGTTCATTTGTCATCCTCAGATTGCTCGTCAGGAGACAGCAAGCATTGAACTTCATCTAAGCAGTAAGCCTTGACCCACTGATTATTCATTCTGGGAAACTCATTTTAGATAATTTTTTATAAGATATGTAACAAATGGATGACAAGAATGCTCCTGGAAAGAAAAGTGAAAATCAAAGTGTGTTAATTTTTAAATCTATAACTAATAACTGTAATTCATAACTTAAAGTTATTAATCATAGTGACTCAGAGTTCAACAGTTAACTAAATATTTTTCACAATGCAATTTCATTTAATTCTCACAAATACTCATTCAGTAAAATTCAATCATCAAGTGAATGTAAATCTATATTTCGAATTGGGCTGGACCTGGAGATACAAAGGTAAATAAGAAATGTCCCTTGTCTTCAAAGAACTCGGTATTTTTATTATTATCATCTTTTGTAAGATATTGGGTAGGTAGAGTACAGAAGTTAGAATATACTTGCTCATGAAGTCCATTTACACACCGGACTGAAACTGGAGCTTTTTGGTACCAAAAGTTATTCTTTTCTTCCTACATAAGTTTCTGCTTAGCATGGGAGTAGAAAGTTAGAAGAAGGTAGTCATGCACTATTTCCTGTAATTTATTAGTTTTAGTCCATGATTTTTATAAACTTGAAATTTTAAGGGAATGTAGGCCCTTGTAATTTCCCTTGCTGTCAATAAAATGTTTTGCATTTCTATAGACAGGAAAACTTATCATGTGTTTTCTTAAATAGAAACAGAATCTAAGCTGTCATGTTCATATCATGTATTCAGCCATGCAATTCATAAGATGAAATAGCTAAGGATGCTATTTTAAATTATTCTGAGTCTTACAGCTGAGAAGATGAAGACTTGGGTAGAGTCATAAGTACAAAAGGCAGGGTATTAAAGGGTTAGAAAAAATGATGAAGAAAGGTTCAAGGAACTTAGCTTTAGGATGATAGTTGAATAACATCTTCATAGCAGTCTTCATGTACATGAGGAGTTATTGTAGCAGATGTTTTTTACTTCTAAGGACAGGAGAAAATGAGTTCAAACTACCACCCTAGGGATTTGGTCAGCTACGAAAAATGATTTGCTGACAGGTGAGATTGTCAGTTACTGGAACAGGTTACCAAGGTAAGTTTTGGAATGTCCATAAGAAATATATATGCCCATACATTTCTAATCTCTTTTTATGGTTCAAATGTGGCACTGCCCCAGGCAAAAAGGTGGACTAGAAGGTTTCCCAAGTTTCCTTCCAGTTCAATGACTCTATCACTGTGAAGATTTGAGCTGCTAAAAGCATTTTCATGGTGTACCTAACATCAAACATCAACGTTTTTACTTTGCTAATAGTTCCAGATGAACATTCATAGAGTTAATAAACTCAGTTCATGATTTTTCTCCAAAGATCAGCAACAAACAATTTAAAGGTGCCTTGGTCAATGTTTCTGAAGGTTAAAAGGCCAAATGTGGGAAACTGCAAACATTTTACTTATTACATTTCATTGTTCATTTTACTTACTACATTTCATAATAATCCTAAATCATAGAGAACCCAGTGGAAGTTGTTATTTTAAAACTCTTATATGATGATATCAACCTGCAAGTAGCCCTACAACTTTCAGGCTTTTCCTCATCAAATTAAGTGAATATTTGTCTTTAGAGCAAAGGAAATATAGCAGAGGAACAGGAAGGAGTGGGATATAGTGAACCCAAGATAACATTCTATCCAGGTCCTTGAACTAGATACAAGAAGGGTAAGGTATCAGGCAGGATCATACAGCTTTGTAAATATGATATTGAGATTAGAAGGTATGCCTTTTGGCTTCTTGTACAATGACTCTTTCTAAGACCTTTTTCATTTTGAAGACACAACTAAATGGAAATTTTTTTTAAAAAGCATATTTCAAAATATATCTAGATTTCTCAAACATTAGAATAATAACATGAATTCCTTGTGGATGCCTCTGACTCTCTCGCCATACTATACTCAGAGAATCAGGTGCTTTCCTGCACTGGTAGACATGTGTAGATCCATTAATACACGGCTGCTCTATTACAGCTCTGCAAAATGAAATCCGTACCTTTTCTTATGACTTCATTGTACGTCATCTTGAAATTCCTCATAACTTATTTTTTTGTTTTATAAATTTTTTATTATTGTTGTGCTGGGGGTGCAATGTGACATTTACAATATATCATAGTTGAATTCACTCTCCATCATTCTTCTTTATCCCTCTTCCCCCCATTCCTGGATTAGTTTCAATAGGTCTCATATGTAAATATATGTACATGTATCCATAATATTTATACCATATTCACCTTCCTACACCTTTTTCTTGTATCCTCCCCCTCCCAATCCCCAGATAAGACATGTTTTGCCTTCCTATTCTCTGTTTTTGCAAATAAAATGACATTTTTTTTGTTTAAGATAACTATACAAAATGTCTCATTGCGACATTTCCATGTATGTATGTATTATAACCCGAATTGGATCATCCCCTCTATTTTTCTTTTTTCTACCTTAGTTCCCTTCTTTTGGTGATTTCAACAAGTTTTGAAATTCTATATTAATTTTCGTATGGGAAGTACATCAACCATAGTCACCTTCTTAACTTCTTTCTCTTGCCCTCCCCCTCTCCTACATGACCCCCTTTAGCGTGACCTATTTTTCATAGAATTGCTGTATTTGTATTAGGTTTACATTCCACACATGAGAGAAAACATGTGGCCTTTGGCTTTCTGAACCTGACTGACTTCACTTAAGATGAGGCTCTCCAGTTCCATCCATTTACCTGCAAATGACAAAATTTCATTCTTTATGACTGAATAAAATGTCATTGTACATAAATACCATATTTTCTTAATCGGTAGTGGAGCATCTTGGCTGTATCATAGCTTAGCTATTGTGAATAATGTTGCAATAAACATCCCAAAACTTAAAAGTAATCTTTAGAGGCAGAAAAATTTGGAGTAACTGACTTTTTCAAGTCTTAATAATTCATGACTTTGAGCAAGCAAGTTAACCTTTGTGTTTTTTAACATGTAAAATGAGAATTAGGCTATTTACCTACATTGAGTATAGTGTTATCATTTGGTAAGTCTTTAGCACAAGTGTGACCAACAGTAAGTGCTCAGTAAAGTATATAGCTGCTGCTGTTATTATTATTATTCCCATATACATCAGCATTCAGAATGTTACTCAAAGAGATAAGGAGAGACACAGCCTTTCTGATAGATATACAGGATAAAAGGGCTCTTTCTTGGGACAATTAAACCTTCTCCTGAAGAAAGTTCAGTTGAACAATTATTTTCTGAGAAGTGAATATGGGCCAGAGACTGCTAAGCGCTGTGGGTATAAATATGAAGTCATTATTTTAAAGATTTATGGCTCATAGCTGAAAGAATTGTATAAATAGGCAAACAATATGATAGGGAAAGTCAAGCAGTAAGGGAAAATAGAAATATGGTGGGCAGGATTGGGAAGGATTTGTTAGAGATTGTGAACAGTTCAACTGAGTGTACAAAAATAACAAAGGATCATGACTGTTAAACAGTTCTTTTCTAGACTGAAACTTATTGGCCGAAAGAGGTTAATGATCAAATAACCTACTTAGCAGCCTCATCTTTATTCAGTTGGACAAAAAGAATTACAAAAGTATTCAATAGGGAGAGAGAGAGAGAGCTCTATACATACACACATATACAATAAATGTTAACTAAATAAACCCTTTTAGTAAATCTGCAATTTGGAGGGGTTTCATGTAACAGGAGGTAACTATAAATGTAAGAAGGTTTTTTTTTTAATTGGTGTACTGGGTTTTGAACTCAGGTCCTTGAACTTGCTAGGCAGGCACTCTAAAACTTGAGCCATACCCCCAGTCTTTTATGCTTTAGTTATTTTTTTGATAGGATCTTGACCCAATCTTGAACCTGGGCTGGCCTCGACCCAATCTTCCACTAACTGTTGGTCACATTTGTGCTAAGCACCTAACACATAGCAATACCTTCCTCAACCTAGGTATACCACAAATGTGTCATTAAAATGCCTTTTCATTCAAGATCCATTGTCAGATGCTATCACTTCATCGTATGCACCTCATTCTGCCTTGTGGTATAGGTACATGTGGATCCATGTCTTATCTTCAGTTCTCTAAGCTCCTTAAGTCCAATAATTATGTCTTACTTACCTTTTATCCTAAAGCACAGTCCATATGTAATTAGTGGTTAATGCATGACTGCTAAATTGAGGTAACTCCAAAGGTAGGTTAGAGGATTGGATAAACGGGTAATAATTAAGTTATCTACCTTAAAGTCCTGTCTATCTGATTTAACTGGAAAAATGGAAGCCATAGGGCTCTGTAAACTGTAAATGCTATAAAGATTCAGTTATGTTTGAATTGTATGCCACTGAGCTTGTTGCACCAATAAGAAATGAAAGCTATTTGGGTACCATGGGTCATTCCCTGCTATTTCTGGTTAAGAATGAGGAGAGGGAAAAGGAGAGTGTTCTCCTTCCCCTAGTAGCCAAATTGTCCAGCAGATGAAAAATTAGCATTTGAACATATTTTAACATTAATGCTCAGCCAAGTCACAAAAATTCTATGTGACAAGATTTAGAAAAGGTTTTCTGTGACATTTTGAGGTTTAGCATTTATTATGTATTAAAGGTATTAAGCTGATTGAGAAATTTTTCTAAAAACACATCTAAAAAAATCTTTTTTCCTGGAAGATAGTGCAACCCTACTCTGAGTTCCTGGCATTGCCCATGGGGGGAGAGGGAAAGAGGCAACATTTAGAACTCAGGACAAAATGCATCTGAAGAGAGAGGAAAAGGGAACAGTGCTGGGGATTAGCATAGCTGGTTGGAGGAGCTCTGTCTCCAAGGCAAGGTGTTTCCCATACCACTTTCTGGTTCAGATATTCCTGATTCTAGAGACAAGCGGGATGCAGGTAATGATATCTGAGAGCCCTGGACAAATACGGTTCATTGTGATATAATCTGATTTCAGCAGGGCTTACGCAATTCACATTCCTGGTCTGAGACTTTCCCACATTTCTGGATAACTGATGTTTTTTCTTTTTTCTTTTTTAAATGTACAAAAGGGGAAAACATCTGCCATTATCTGAGAGAAGAGAGCAGCCCCCTCATTGGAGTAAGGACTGGGTTATGAATCAGTGTTTTTCTGTTTCTTTCTTTCATTTACGTGCAGGTTTACTAGACACCCTGGGCTGGTTTGAAACCTCCCAATGACGTCAATCGGACAGAGAAATTGGAGCAGTGGAGACAGCTGCAGTGCACCAGTCTACTGAGGTTTTATTCTTTTCTCCCAGGGTGACATCCGAGACAGATATTATCAATCAAGCCTTCCTGGCTCAGCATCAAATCAAAGGCACTTTATCATTCAAAGCAGTAAAAGCTGCAATTAGAGGATCGGTTCAGTTTTTTCCCTAGGAATATTTTGTTCATGACAATTAATAATGCAATTAAAACTGAATTAAGCAAGAGTATGCTTATTAAAATATTTAACCTAAATATGAGAGCAATTTTCTTTATCATTTCATTTATCGAAGACCCCACTGTACATATATTTTGTATAAAAAAATCAAAATAATCAAAATACCACCTTTTTCTAACACATGAGTAAAAGCCAAATGATAAACTTTAACCAGCGTGCAAGAAATTTGTGAATGTCCAATAAAAAAGACATACATTAACATAGCTTTACTATCATTAAAGAAATAAGCAATGACAATAAAAGTCCTGTGACAACTGACAGGAACGGAACTAGTATTCTGTGAATTAACATTTCTTTCAAAAACATTCAAAATAAAACCAAAAGAATGGAGAGCCAACTACTTTCTTGTTTGTTAAGTACAACATATTATTTACTGACTTTTCAAGCTCTCTACTTAGGAATAGTCTTACTTGCTTGAGTATATAATAGCATATTGAAATCAGAAAGAAATACAGCACTTAATCTAATTATATAGTTTTAAAGAAAAGGTCTCCATTCTGTTTTTCTCTGATTTTTAAAAGAAGATAATTAACTACTGAAGATAGTAAGGCCAATCATGACAAATCTAACTAATAAAAACCTGAAAGATGGATTTTTTTGTTTGTTTTTAAAGCTGTCTAGAAGAGCTAGGAATAGAACATTCTAACTAGAGAGAAAGATGCAAAACCATCTACAGTCTTGCCTCTCCTTTCCTTCTGGAGTGTTTACTGGCAAACACTGTTGATGATAGAGTTTAAGTATAAGGTAGATAAAGAAAAAAGTGGAGGCAAAATATAAGAGAAAACATCAATGTCAATCTCAAGGTTAAGCAGCCAAAATGAATAGGATCTAAGCCTTTGGTCCAAAAAGTCAAACTGGCCAAAGACAGGAAATAGAAAACAATACTCTTCAATGATTACCTATTGTCAATGAACAGTACCATCAGCTCTATGTTACCACATCAGCTGACATTATAGATGATGTACATGCTTGTAACTTAATAACAGACTCCAAAAATATGAAAGGCCATTATTCAGGAGACTTGGTTTTTCAATAAGGAACAAATAAGAGAACATGTGTTTAAATGTCAGTGCTAAGAGTTTAGGTTAGCCAGAATAACAAACTTCCTGCCAATCCAGTCATGTTTATCTAAAGGTAGGGATCTAAAGTGCTCGTTATTATTTGGATTTAAATGATGTTTCTTTTGTCACCCTCTTCCATGCATTTAGCTGTGAAACAGATAAGATGTCACAGTTAAAGCTACAAGCTTTGCACATTATTTTCAAGGGTGAGCTTCTTAGTTGGTCCAGCTGTAAACTTCCTACCACCACTGGACTCATGATTTCTTCTTTTAGCATAATACACGGAGACCTGATAGATACGAGCTCATGTCTCAGATCCATGTCCTTGAATGACTCTGCATATGCACAGTGATAATGAACTGAAATGATATATGAATAAAATACTTCAGAGGCATTCTAAATGTGATAGCTGTTATTTTCAGATGTTTGTTTACAACTGTGTGGCATTATACTTCAGTGCCAAGTATTGTGCTAGGTACGAACACACACACACACACACACACACACACAGAGAGCAAACCTAGCTAGCAACTCAAGAGTCATTTTTACCTCCCATAGCTAATCACCACTCCAGTCCTAAGAAAAGCAAAGTAGTTCTTAGCTGTGAGAAAATCTGACTTATCAGCCAGAGGCCTGCCAGACATTTCCAGTGTAATATACAAGTGTAACTGTCTGAATGGTTACCCCACTCTCAGAAGTCTACCTCTTTGCCTCTCTTGAATTGGTTTTTTCTTTTTCTGGTCATAGCTGCCCTAGCTCATGTCAATACCATCTCTTTCCTGGATTACTGGAGCAGTCATTTAAACAGTTCTTTTGTTGAGCCCTGCCTAAGTGATCATCCTTTTAAATTATGAAGCTGTCCATTGTATTTCCTGTTTAAAAAAACTCTATGACCTCTCAAAGCTTTAATGGAAGAAGTCGTTGTTTGTTAGCATGTCTTAACAGATCCTAAATGGTACACAGCTTGATTAATTTTCTAACTTCACCTTCCTGATGTGACTCAATAGGTACCCATGCATAATCTTTCAAGTCTTTTAAGTTTCTGTGTTGTCTCAGGTTTCCATATATTTTCTGCCTGTTCCTCTTTGCCTTCTAATTCCTGTTAGAAATGCTTTTATTTTGATAGACACCAGATTGTGGTTCATTTCTCCCTATTTGACTATGAGTTCTGAAGAACAACAACTACAGGTTATTCCTTTTCTTATTTCTCCTAACATGGCATTGAATGTCATGCTATTCCTGAAAAATTCTAACTGAATAAATAAACATTAGTATTTGTGATTTCATTTGCTCTACCTAATGAAAGGAATTTTAGAAACCTTTCCATGGAAAATAGATGGATCTTTAGGGAGTCTACTGGCCATTTAGATTTCTTTCCTATCTGGAACTTGTTTCTATTGAAGACATTGGTTTCGGATGGATTTTGGAGTCATGACAAAAGATACTAGAAGTTCTAGAATCAGGTTCAGAGAAATAGATTTGAAGTCTACACATTCTAAGTGCTCCCTGTAATTGTAAGAAGTGTATCAATCCAGAAGCTTCAGTGAAGCCAGAGGTAAGATACATCAGTCCATACAGCAAGTCAATTAATCATTTGTTGACAGTTTATAATAGTCCAAATACCCAGAATATTCTTGATCATAAACTTATTTCTTCAGTAAATATTAATTGTTAACTGTTCCATCCTTAGCATTGTAGATTCAATGAAGAACAAATAGTTTAACATGTCTATTGAGTATCTACTGCACCATACTCTTCTTCTAGTATATTTTTGATTTGTGATCAGGCCATGTAGAGCACTCCATTTACTGATGGGAAGATCTTCTTATCCTTGCAACTTCTGTTTCTGTATTTGGTGGCTGTCCTCTGTCATACATTCTGTGCTGCTACTCACCCTGTATGCAGTCTCTATTGTCCATTGAGAAATAAACAAGCAAAGGATCACTGCTAAGTATGCATAGAGACCTAGTCTGGCATTGTTCATTTTCTATTTTGTGGTGCTTTGATATTAACAAAGTTTTCCTGAGTGAGCTTCCATGGGAAGATTGACAAACACTAATGAGTAAGCAATTTGGAATCAACCAAAGCAATAAAAAGTGAAAGTGGATCTTTTCTGACAGATGATTGATGTGCTGAGACTTAAGTATTGAATATAGAACTTCATTATCCAAACTTAATTGGAAAGTTTTGAGAATCTACCACTTGTTTACAACAGTTTCAACACATGGTACATCTTACATGGTTCCTCCTGGCCTATAGCATAGTATAAATGCCAAAAACATTTGTCTACTCCTGCATTAATAGGTAGTCAAAATGTTGTTAGATAAGACTATTAAATAGTTCTAAATGAACTGAGAAACAAATACTGTATTTCTGCTCATAAAGGTTACAAAAAATTTTAGTATATTCATTAACTAAAACTTAAAAGTTAATAAACCTTATAAATAATGACTTAGAAATTAAAACTACTGTGAAGAAATAAGTAATTAAGCAAATTATATTTATCACACAGTGGAAAGAGCAAAAGTTTTAGAGTCATACAAGACTGAGTTTTTATTTACATTTTGCTGAATATTTGTTCCATGAAAACAGGAAAATTAATGCCATCAAAGCCCTTGTTTTTAATCTGTGATGTAGGGATTAAAGTTTCTATGTAATAGGCTCTAATGAAGAATAAATGAGTATATATGTGTATATACTGGTAAGTGTATCTGCTGGTAAGAGAAGATATTTTAGGTTTCTAAACAATATAATAAATTTTCGCTTATTTTGAGGATATTGGGGAGAGATGGACAAAATCTTTACATGATAATTTCAGAATGTACCACTTATCCTGAGCTTTTTGAAATAAAATAAAAGAGAATAAGAGATGCATGCACAATCTATTTTTTAGTCTCATTTATTGATAGCCATTGAAATAAAACTTTATGGTATTTTGAAGTTTGAATTATAACTCTAACTGTAAGTGTATGTTCTTTGTGTTTTAGAAAGTGAGTTTTGATTATGTGACTGAAATTTTACTGGATTGTCATTGAAAAAAACATTTTCTGTCAATGCTTGTGTTGACCCCTCGGAAGCTCTGTCCGTTTACTAACCATCATGGACTCCCACCTTTAAGAAAGGGTACAGGAAATCCCTGTAACCTTCAATTTATTACTTGAAAATCTATCAAGCACCAAGGCCTACACTAACTATCCTTGAGCTAGTGTTCTAAAATATCACAGAGCTGAATATTATCATCTGACTTTATTATCTGTTATACTTTATTATATACTTATTATATACAGCTAAGGACACAAGCATGAACTTGACTTATTCCAGCCAGCAGCTTACGATACTTCTCAAGAGCAATGATATCTTTCAGGGCTTTGACACTTTGTTATCAGAATAAAGACTGCATAGGATTCTTGATTTTCAAATAAAATCTTCCTCTAGGCCAAGTATTCTCCAGGAGGTAAGAAGGTCAAAGATCAAGGACTGTCTGTTGTCACTTGTACAAAATCACTTGAATTCCTAGATATCCCTAAGCCCTAAGTTACACAATTTCTACATACACACACACATACACACTTCATTAGAATAACAAGTATTGTTTATCACTTATTATGTGCTAAGTGCTATTTTAAGCATTTATGTATATCAACTAACAAGTCTAATAAAAATTCTTGCCCTCATGGAGTTTACATTCCATTTTGTCAAGTGAATAATATAGGAGGAGAAGGGTCAGAAATAAAACACATAAACCATCCTGTAGATTTTATCTTTATCTCTGTTTGTCATGCCCATTTGTCTTCGTTCCTTTGCATTTTCTTTGGTCTCTCTTTGGAGTCTCTCCTTGTATCCTACTAAACAAAGGTCAAATGCCACCTTCTCTGTGAAGCCTGTGTCAGCTCTTCTTGAGACCTTGTGAAGCTTCATGCATAGCTCTTTTGTGGCATTGGTCAAATTGTCTTCTTATTGGTAGGTCTGTCTCACCCACCAGAAGACAAGCTCCTCCCAGGCAAGATCCTGACAAGACTAATTCTTCAAAGTATCATATCATCAAGGTCATCAACCACAATCATAATAGAGAATAGGTATTATTAATAATGCTCAGTTTCTAAACAGATGCAGTTTTAGTCTACCATAATGAAAAAAAGGATTAATTGTGAGGTCAGATGTGATTAGGATGCTTCTTTGCTGACCATCCACATCTAAGTCTGAATAATTCATGAACTTAAGAAATATTTTCCAGCCAGGCACCAATGGCTTATGCCTGTAATCCTAGCTACTCAGGAGGCAGAGATCAGGAGGATCATGGTTTCAAGACAGCCCAGGCAAATAGTTCTCGAGACCCTATCTTGAAAAAAACCCATCACGAGAAAGGGCTGGTGGAGTGGCTCAAAGTGTAGGCCCTGAGTTCAAACCCCAGTACCAAAAAAAAAAAAAAAAAAAAAAAAAGAGAAGTATTTTCCCCAGTAACACCAAAACAAGAAAAGGAAATGTTTGTTTAAAATAGAACTATTTTAGATGAAATACATCAGTATTGCTTTACTGAAAGCTGATTCATCACACATGGTAATTCAAAAGCTAACTTTTAATTCGTTGCACACAAAAAAAAGAGAAGTATTTTCCCCAGTAACACCAAAACAAGAAAAGGAAATGTTTGTTTAAAATAGAACTATTTTAGATGAAATACATCAGTATTGCTTTACTGAAAGCTGATTCATCACACATGGTAATTCAAAAGCTAACTTTTAATTCGTTGACACAAATAGCCTTGATAGAAATACTAATTTTACAACTTGATTATCTTTTAAAATGCTTGATTTCATCTGCCTATTGTCATTTGAATTAGTTGAGGAGTATAGTTAAGATGTTTATTTTCTTCAAACTTCTAATTACCACAAGAAAATTAAATTACTGTGTTATTCTAAGAGGGAAGTCTAGTTTAACTAACTCACTCTTTTTGGACAAGACAGCTCACTTTGGGAAGCATTATAATTTAAGATAGATATGGTCCAAGAGTAGATGGACCTGTGGCAAGAACATGCCTGTCTGATCTCTGGTTTTGTAGCTTGGGTTCTTTCAAAACACTGTCAGATTAGCTGCTTCTTTGCTGGTTAAAATCCAATCTTGGGACTTTGCTTCAGGCTGTCTTCAGCTTGGGGAACCTTGCCTTTTTGATTCAAATATGCAATGAAAGAGAACGCTGCATTTCTGACAGGGAGGAAGGTGTTAGGAGTAAGCTAACATCCCTCCTGCAAACCAAGTCTCAGGATAATTTTAGGATTTCCACTGAAAAGCTAGAGGAACTACCTACCTTTAACCAGCTCATAGGTACTAGGTACCTTCTGTATTGGAAAAGAACATGTTCCTTCTTGCTCTTTTGTCTGCTGAAAAAATGTCTTTTGCATGGGTTTTCAAGAAAATAATCCTATGGAAAGAGATTTCCTGCCACCCCAAGTTGAAGAAAGTGCTTTCACACTTCTTTTGCACCTCCACTCCTGAACACCTAGCTTCATGCAGAGCATAGCAAATATATAATGAGTGATAGAAGAGGACTTGTATGCTCTGATTCAGTTGACTGAAGGAAATTCTTTTAGGTAGCCTAGGAGAGAGAAAGAAATGCACTTCTTCAAACATTATATACATTTTTCCTTATTAATGTATGATTACGAGCATTTCATTCATACTCTTCTTTTAGCTTATTGCTAAAGTCTCAAGAGAAGAACCATGTCCACAGCACAGAATAACACATTTTTAAAGTCCTGTGCATCTAATAACTTAGCTGTTGATTGAAATGATTTTTTTCTGTTCTCTGTACCTATCAGTGACTATCAATTAAACATAATGTACTGAAACTGTATGACTATTCATGTTTTATTGGTTTTTATCTTCATCTCAGAGACCTGGTCTCAGGCACATTTTTTTTCCCCTCATACTGGCTTAGGTAATTAGAGCTTAAAAAAAAAAAAACTACCTTTCTCAATAGAATTACACACAGGATTGTAACCTAATGGTTGTCAAAATTGGCTCTTGCAATTTGACCATTAGCTTCTGCTCAGTGTTTAGCAGTGACAGATACATTCTGTCAGGCTCTATGGATTTTCTATTAGTTCAAAGAGTAAATATTTATAGTTTCTGAGAATTCTGGGAGTGTTTACAAATCTATAACTTAGTTTCTAAAACTATAGCTGTGGTAACCAACACCGTTTTAGTTTAATTTTATAAGCCTACCTACTATACATACCAAATTTAGATGTGCCCTACTCTAGTGAATAGCATAATACAAAATATATGCATATAAAACAAATAAATGGGAAGGTAACTTTACTATAAAAATAATTTTTCTCATTGCTGAAGGATTTCCCTTGGGTTCCTTTAATGTTTAGTTCCTGTAGTGAATTTAAGTGATTATTTACATATAATTAATTGATGTGGATGTAATTGAAAACGAAGAGTGCAATTTTATTTTCTCACCTGAATTCACTATTAGTTGTAGTCTAATAGAATAAAAAATGTAGGCAAAATAACTTAAAAATATGTAAGTCAAATGACTTCAACTAGAAAAAGATAAATTTACACTTAACCCTTAAGGAGTTATAGAAAGAAAGATAAATTATTATCAGGTGGAGGGCTTACAAGGCCACTTAGGCAGGCTTCCAAGCCCTCCACTGTTGAAACTTGAAACCATTTTACCACTTACAATTCAACAGTCTAATTGTGAGATTTCATTTCTAAGTTGCCACCTAAGAGTTGACTGAGTCACTGGTGTGCCTCAAAGATCATAAACAAGTGCAAGAATACTCTTCTTGGATTAGCAGCACTTGCCTGAATTTTTAATTCTTAAAACAGAATATAACTCCATTTACTTGAAAGTACCCTTTGTTCCCATAGTAACAACCCTAAACAGCCTCTGCCTCTAGGCTGGTCCCTCACTGAGTTGTGTCCTTTTCTGCTTGAATACACTTACTGATCTTTCATTGCTTTTGGGATAAAGTTGAAGCAATTATGAGAAATTGTCCATCCCTTTTTAGCATTGTTTCAAGCAAACACTCTTCTTCTTGTGATTTGTAACAGCAGTATCTCCATCCCTAAATGAATGAAGCTATGCTGTATTATTATTACAAGATCTTTCTTCTGATTTTCTGTTTAGCTATGATCTACTCATACATCGAAATTCTAATTACGGGTTGCCTCCTTTATGTCCCCATTCTAATATAGCTATATCCGTATTCCCAAAGCAGATTATGTATATACTTATTGCTGTTACAACAGACAGATTTATAATTGTTGATTTATTTGTGGTTTCACCCTATTTGATGGTTTATATAGCTTTGAATCCAGAAACCTAGCATTGCAGCTGGTAAATAGTAAATGTTTAATACGTACATGTTGGAAAAATGAATGCATCAACCATTTCGATGGATCAGTAGAATTTTTCAAAAGTGCATTTGAACAGCATATCCTTTCTAAAGAGATCTGGATTTTCAGTGGTGCTAACCAACTTACAGGCAATGTGGAGAATAATCCTGGGTAGAGAGGCTGATAGTTTTTGAGTTAGTTCTTTGGATCAGACACTAAGTACTTTTATATCTCATTTAAACACCACAACCAGACACTTTATACCAATGTTAGCTTTTACATTTTGCTTCTATTATGAGCTTGGTTTTCAGTGGGTGTTCATTTCTGCCAGACCTATGACTGTGTTTCTCATCATGGCACAATCTTCCCAAAATTTCAAGGCAAGCATTGTAAGCTCATCTATAAAAAAAGGGAATCAGAACTTAGACTTGCCTAGCTCATAAGGTTGGTAAACAATGAAGCTAGGATGTTTTAAGTGTTTTCTAGGCAGTGTTTGCTTCATTGAAATAATGTCATATCACCCAAGCTGTATTCCAGAGGTCCACGAGATCAGGAGGCACTACACACTCTCAAAAGGGTGTAATCAGATAAGTTTAAATCAGCTTTCTTCCTTTTTAATGTCCTCAGTTTGTAAATTCATAATAATATTGACTATACCATACCACAGATCTGAAAACCAAGAACCTCCTTAACTATCTAACCAAGTGTTTAAGTTTTAGGAAATTACCCCTTTTTTATTTCTTTGTAAAATGTTAATATTCCACCTGTTGGAATGTGACTGACTACCTTCAACCGAACTTATATTAACATGGGAGGAAACTGGTTCTTCTTTGACCCCATTAATCAAGATTCTCTTCTGAATTCCATGTTTTGTGGGAATAATAAAAATTCTAATCTCCTTTTCCTTGCTATCTCTCACATTTTTGGTTGGTTCTAGAAAAAAATCTAATCAGGAAAACTTGTGGTGTGATGTGTGAGAACTAATTATGCTCATAATAAAGAATAAGATTACTTTGATTTTCTAATTTACTCACCAACAACACCAAAAGTACTTGTTGAATTAACTGTAGAACCATTGAGGTAGGCACTGTGCAAAAATTTCATGGCAAACATAATTTCTGCCCTTTAGAAACCTTGGTATTCAGACCAGCTCAAAAATTAAGTGATCAAGAAACAAACACTGCCTGTTTTTAATATATATATTTATATTCCTTTGTTTTGTATAGCTAAAACTGGAACTATTTGATTACACAAAGATAAGTCAGTGCAAAATCTCACAAATCATTGCTTGGTTCTGATTTGTGCTACTCATTGTCTCCCATCTCCCATAATTCCATGCTTCTTACTGTTATACTTCAAAATGGAGTCACAGTTCACAGACAAGAGAAATATTCCACACAGTGCAAAGTAACTTAAATCTCTCCCATAGCTCTAAAACACAAGATTAAGAAAGTACTACTTATTAGTCACATATTTGGGAATAATTAAATAATCTTGGCAATTTATAGTAACTACTCATTACCTTATATTTCTTTTGTAAGAGTTTAACAGAGGAAAGCTTTTCAGGTATAGTCTTGCTTTAAACTCCTGAAGTTTAGAGGAATGTCATTCACAAATTTTACCTCTGCCTGAGGAAACACTTAACTTACAGAAATTCCCCAGTCAATTCACTAGTTTCTCTGAAAATTGGAAAAAAAAGAAAACCAGAAAATAAAGAACTTTAGCTATATGAATGTATTCAAAGTATTTTCCTAAAAACCAAAATGTTATAAAGCATAACATTTTTCTCCTAGGCATTTTGCTTATTTAAAATTTCTAGTAACTCCATGATTTAAATATGAAGTCATCACCGTACTCGATTCCTGAACCGTCAGCTAAAGTTTGACGCTCCTAACAATGCCAACACCTACCATATCCACGAATGTCGCCGAGCAGGAGGCAAGTCACTAACGTGCAACATCCCGAAGCGCTGACAGACGATCAGTATGCCACCACTCAGCAACTTAGCTCATTTCCTGTGCTCTTGCTGCCACATAGTTATTACTGAGCTCTTTGTCCTTTTATTTTTCTTTCTGATGGCATGTCACTTTCCATCGCAGAGTGGATATCATTTCCAATATGAATACAAATGACTTAGCAATCAACACATAAGCGTTCAACAGGAGCATCATCAGTAGTTTCCTTTAGGAATCAAATGAGAAAATCGATGTGCAGCCACATCTGAGTGATAGCTCCATGGTGTGTGTAGCATTTCAGCCAATTTACCTCAGGAAAGCAAAGAATGCGAGTTTCCAAAACTGTAGCAAAGCCTCCTTTTAAACAGTATTCTTTGTTTGGTTTCTCATTCTGAATTTTCTCCTCTATGCCTGGTGATATGTCAGCATGTTTGGGGGTTTTCTTTCGACTGAAGTTCACAGTGATCAGATTAATCAAAGGAAATCCTCTCCTACCTTTTGCATGGCGTTTGGAGCTATCAAACCTCCTGCCTGACTCGCTCTGCATTGTTCAGCCCATTCAGTGCATGAGAGAACACCTAACACACGGGGTCAGATTTCCTGAATGACATATGTTAGACCACAGCAAAGGAGCAAACCCTGGAGAGATTATAAAGTCCCTTTCAATGCAGAAGATTACAGAGCAAAGAAAATGTCTATGTTACACAAAGAAATAACAGTGTGACTGGAATAATGAATTCAACTTGCAGGTTTGGGGCTGTCTCCCTGGACTGCTCTCAGCATGCTGGTGTACATTTAAACTTTCACCTCTTGTCCAGGAAGCCTGTTCTCTAAGCAGATAAATAGCCCTTGAAGACTACTGGGATCACCATTAGCTCAGCATGGCCGTAATAGGTTCAAAGACCCTCCCATCCCTCAAAAACCAAGCACACCACCCAGAATGACAAATTATACCCCAAAGGCATTCAACAGGGGGAACAAGGGTCCCACATTCTGGATCTCTGAATAGAATATGATCACTACACACACCAACAAATACAAGCTTGTAATCAA
Source organism: Castor canadensis (assembly GCF_047511655.1). NCBI lineage: Eukaryota > Metazoa > Chordata > Mammalia > Rodentia > Castoridae > Castor > Castor canadensis. The sequence goes on from NC_133392.1 coordinate 108,582,062, forward strand.
GAGAGAAGACATGTTTAAATGACTTTCCTATTGTCTCAGACCTGCCTGAATTGTGTTTCTCTTCCTTTCAGATACTGATAATTCTGCATTTTAATTGGATCTGACTTTCTAGAAGGGATACCTGGTTTCTTTACTTCAGATTTGCTTCCACGTCTCCACCTCCCTACCCTGACTATGTCTCAGAGAAGCTGACAGGACTCCTTTTCTGCAATGGCAGTCACAGGTATGAAAACATAGAGGTTCACAGAAGATCAAAGCTTAGACGTGAAAACCACGTTTTCTAACTGGACTTTTTCTCATGCCCTCACCTCCCTACAGTTTATTTTCAAGATTGTACCCAAGGTAACTCTTTAAAACCTGACTCAGGTCACACATCATTCATCAGCCAACACTGTCTCTCACTCTCATTTTCTTCTCCATGCCTGGTGGTATGGCAGCATATTTGGGGGGGGGGGCGGGGTTCTTTTAATGAAATTAAATTCTCTCTACCTTTTTCATTGCTGGTCTCCATTTATTCAACGTGAAAGTCAAAGTCCTAACAGTGATGTAGGAGTCCTAGAAATGGTCCCCATCTTCTCACTAAACCCACTTCTCTATCTTCCTCCAGTGCTGGACACACCGTATTTTCATCAGTCTAACCCCCTCCATTGTTCTTCCTTACCCTTCCTCCTTCACCCCTATTATTCAACAACTTTCAGTGAATTTCGTTATGCCTGCTTCCTACACAGATGCAATGTATTTCAATGTTATTCACTCTCTATCATTCTTTTTTCTTCTCTCTCCCCAAACAATCCCAATATTGAAAATGTGTTATATATACATACATACATATATGTATATATATGATCATGTTTGTATTTGTGTATACATTTTTCTTTTGGATCTATCTTCCACATATGAGAGAAAACGTGACATTTTGTCTTTAGGAATCTGACTAACTTTGCTTAACATGATGATCTCTGGTTCTATCCTCTACCTGCAAATGACATAATTCCATTATTCTTTATGGCTGAGTAATATTTCATTATATATATATAATGTAATATATATATCACATTTTCCTAATCCATTCATCAGTTGGAGGGCATCCTGGCTGTTTCTACAGCTTGTTATTGTGAATAATGGTGCAATAAACATGGGTGTGTGTCTCTATCCTCATTTACCTTCTTTTGGATATATGCCCAGAAGTGATATCACTGGATCTTATGGTAAACAGCTGAGCAACAGGACAGTAGCTGATCACTGAACTTTCATCACCTATGGATTTGCCTGTTCTGAACATCTCACATAAATTGAACTATGCAATGTATATCATATATGTTGTATATGTTCGTGTGGCTTTTTTAATTCAACGTAAGGTTTTCAAGGTTTATTCATGTCATACCATGTATCAGCACTTTCCTCCTTTTTATTATTAAAATAAGAGTCCGTTGTGTGCAGATATCACATTTTGTTTATATTGATTACCATTTGAGTGGTTTCTATTTCTTAGCTGTTGTGTGTGAATAACCAACTTGAATAGTGCCTCTATGAACACTCATGTATGTTCAACCTTTCTGTGCAAACGTATGCTTTTATTCTTGCTAAGTATAAATCTGGAAGTAGAATCATAGGTCCTTTGCAACTCTATGCATAATATTTTGAAAAATCGCCAAATGTTTCCAACATGGCTGCACCGTTTTACAGTTCCACCAGTAATGTATGAGAGTTCCAATTTCTCTCATTTATCATTTTCTGTCTTTTTAGCTGGAGCCATTCTAGTGGGTGCAAAGTGGTATTTCATTGTGGTTTTAATTTGTATTTCCCTGATGGTCAGTGACATTGAGCTTACTTTTACATAGTTACTGGCCATTTGTACAACCTCTTCAGAGAAATGTTGATTTAAATCCTTTGCCTGGGGATGTAGCTCAATGGTAAAGCACTTTTTTTTTTTCATTTTTCTTTTATTATTCATATGTGCATACAAGGCTTGGTTCATTTCTCCCCCCTGCCCCCACCCCCTCCCTTACCACCCACTCCACCCCCTCCCGCTCCCCCCCTCAATACCCAGCAGAAACTATTTTGCCCTTATCTCTAATTTTGTTGTAGAGAGAGTATAAGCAATAATAGGAAGGAACAAGGGGTTTTGCTGGTTGAGATAAGGATAGCTATACAGGGCATTGACTCACATTGATTTCCTGTGAGTGTGTGTTACCTTCTAGGTTAATTCTTTTTGATCTAACCTTTTCTCTAGTTCCTGGTCCCCTTTTCCTATTGGCCTCAGTTGCTTTAAGGTATCTGCTTTAGTTTCTCTGCATTAAGGGCAACAAATGCTAACTAGTTTTTTAGGTGTCTTACCTATCCTCACCCCTCCCTTGTGTGCTCTCGCTTTTATCATGTGCTCATAGTCCAATCTCCTTGTTGTGTTTGCCCTTGATCTAATGTCCACATATGAGGGAGAACATACGATTTTTGGTCTTTTGAGCCAGGCTAACCTCACTCAGAATGATGTTCTTCAATTCCATCCATTTACCAGCGAATGATAACATTTTGTTCTTCTTCATGGCTGCATAAAATTCCATTGTGTATAGATACCACATTTTCTTAATCCATTCGTCAGTGCTGGGGCATCTTGGCTGTTTCCATAACTTGGCTATTGTGAATAGTGCTGCAATAAACATGGATGTGCAGGTGCCTCTGGAGTAACAGTCTTTTGGGTATATCCCCAAGAGTGGTTCAATGGTAAAGCACTTGCCTAGCAAGCTTGAGGTTCTGGCCTTGATTCCTAGCACCACAAAAGAAAAAATTTCTTAGTCTTTTTTAGAAAAATTAGGTTCATTTGGATTTTTATTGTTAATTTGTAAGAGTTCTTAATTTAATATGGAAGTAAGTCCCCTATCAGATACATGATTTATAATATTTTCTCTCATTCAGAGGATTATCTTTACACTTTTTAAATGTTTTTAGAAGCAAAAAAAGTTTTTAATGTTAATGAAGTCTAGGTCATCTGACATTTTCTTTGTTATTTATGCCTTTGATGTCATGTCTAAGAAACCATTGACTAATCCAAGGTCATGAGTATTTAGTCTCATGTTATACAAGTTTTATATTTATTTCTCCGTTACACAACTTTTATAATTTTAGTTGTAAGACTTTTAGGTCTATCATTTATCCTGAGTTAGCTTTTGTTTATGGTATGAGTTAGGAGTACAACAGCATTGTTTTGCATGTGCATAAGCAGTTGTCTTAGCCTTGTTTTTTGAAAAGACTACTTTTCCTCTATTAAATTGTCTTGGTACCTTGATCAAAAATAGATTGTTCATGCATGTATACATTTATTTATGTTCTTTCAGTGCTATTCCATTGTTCTGTATGTCTACATTACATCAACATAATACTATTTTTAGTGAATTTTTAAATTGGAAAGCTCAAGTCTCCCATGCTTTTTTCCCCAGGTTTATTTTGGATAGTCTAGGTCCTGTGCATTTCTCTATTAATTTTGGAGCTCTTTGTTAAGTTTACTAAAAAAGACAATTGAATATTGATAAGGACTATTCCAATGTTTTGTAGTTGTCAGGGTACAGACCTTGCACTTTCTTGGAAATTTTATTTCTAAACATTTTACTTTTTTCTTGATGTTATTTTAATGTAATTATTTTCTTAGTTTGATTTTCAAGTTATTCATCACTAATGTATAGAATTACAATTGATTTTATATATTGGTCTTACATTGTGCAAACTTGCTTAACTCATTTTTTAGTTCTTTTAGTTATTCTTTGCTGTGTGTGGTTGTGGGGGGAAGTTGTGTATGTGTATTCTTTATGATTGCATCTGTAGAAAATTATGTCATCTGCAAATCTGCAATGTTAAATTCTTTCATTTGAAATTTATTTAGCCCAATTACCAAAACTGAAAAAGGTGAGGGAAGCCCATTGACCCTCAGATAACTGTCTTAGAAAAGATAATGAATTGCAGCGTGCCTCTTTTACCAAATGTTATGATGTTAATTTATGTAATTATAGTAATAATAATAATAGCTGTTACATATGCAAAGAAATAAACTTTTCAAATTTTATCTTATTTAATCTTACCTATCACTTTAAAGTAAAAACAATTTTTGTTATCATTTTAAAACAGAAAGCGAGCCTAAGAAGTGTTACATGACTTTCCCAAGGACACAGTTGATTAAACGTAGTGTCTTTGTAGGGATTCAAATGTAAGTTAGAGAAACTTAAGCCTAAGAGATGCAGTCTCACTCATGGAGAAGACCCCATAGTTAGCCCTTGAACGTGAGTCCTCTGACTGTAGTACTACATATGTAGAATGCTCTATTCCCTACAGCAGAGACTGTTGGTCTTTTCACAAGGGCTGAGTTACTGGTAGTAGAAAATCCCCAGGATGGAAAAAAAAAAATCATATATATGAAATACATTGTTCTAGGATTACGTCTGCAAATGGCTCTCATTTGACTTTCTATTAAAGCGTATCTTGCTGATGGAGTGGATCTTTGTTTCCAGCTGAGAAAGCTGGAAATAAATGAAAAAATGATGGCAGAGACTTGCACACCTTAGACAAATGCATCTCAAGATTTGTGCTTAACTCTCACTAAGAGGAAAAGCAACAAGGAGTAAATGCTATCTGAGTGCACAAAGGCACATAAGCAGTCCATCAACAGCTAACAGCATGAAAGACAAAACAACCACACTTGAGCAAGCAGGTTCATTTAGTACTAAGTCATATACAAGTACCAGGTGAAAATTTTCCAGAAACTGGTGTTGAAAATGTGAAGTGTGATGGGCAGCTAGACAACTAGGAAGTACTTAAACAGACGACACTTATTTTATTTCACCAATTTTTAACATTACTAGTTTTAAATGATATTTAAAAATTTATTTCACTCAGAAGACTCTAATATTTTAAAGCATGACTTAATTGATTAAAGTGTATTATAACAAATGTAATGTTCCACACAAAATCTTATGGAGTGAAGAATTTGAAATTTTATTTCCAAATAATTTCTTTACATGAACAGTAATAATGGTTAATATAATTATGTAATCTTATCCAAATAATGTAATGAAATATTAATAATAGAATTAATAATTACCTTTAAATTTTATTTTACTGTTTCCAATGGGCTTTCTGATCAGTCATTGCATTTAATCCCTACCACATTCTCTTAAAAAATATATCCTTATCTCCGTCTGATAGATAAGGAAACTGACTTTTAGATTCAATCTCAACAAACATCGGTGTATCAGCTGAGACTTGCATACTTACAGACAAATACCTCTCAAGATTTGTGTCTAAAGTTCACTAGAAGGAAATCAATCAGGAATAAATGTTATCCTAGGTCACAAAGGCATGTCTATTAACAGCTAACAGTCTGAACGAGAGCATGCATGTTATCGCAGGTGTATTATAAGATATTGAAGATCCATGTGACTTTACCTACCAGCAAATGTTCTCTACTACTTGAAATACATTTTGAAGCAGATATTGATGATTCCATTCTGTAGCTGAATGTCAAGGGGAACTAATAGTTGTTCCCTACTGCAGCAAGTAAGAGGCAGGGAAGGATATGGATAGCTTTTTGGAATCTAAAGCCAGTGCTTTTCCAGTAAGGAACCTTACGCCAACTACGGAAGGATGATAGCATTATTATCTTGATTCAGGATACTGGAAAACTGAACCTGAGAAAGGTTCAGTAACCTCTCCGTGACTACAGTAGGACCCATTAACTGCAAGTCATGTTGAACTGGGCCTTCTGTTTCTTACAAACAAGACTATGATTGATATTTCATTGATTATTACCCTAACAACTCATAATCCTTAACTCATTCCTCAGTTTACATACAGTTAAGCATTGCCAAATTCATACACTATGACCAGAAGGCAGTGTAGACTGGGAGCAAACTGAGATCTGTACTCATGGAAAAGATATAAGTTGATACTTTACCCATAATTGGACATACTCTCTAGCAGAGTTTGCTAGCTCTGTTAGATACTAGTCCCACATGACAGCACTAAAAGAATATGCCTGGAAGACACACACCTTTAGATTCTGTGAGTGGGGGTAGTGGTGTGAGGCGTTTAAAGGGTCACCAGAATGCCAAAAAGTAGATAGGCAAGTTCATGGATCTTGTTACCAAAGAGCCCTGTGGAATACCAGAGCTTGTCCCTGGGAATTAGTTTTCAAATTGGGATAGAGCAAGGAGGTAGAAAATCCTCCCAGCACTCAGCACTGGCCATTCCAAACTACAAAAGTTTCACTGGACATTTTGAGCTTCCACAGACCTTCATATATCAACCTAGAACAGGGCACTTTTTTTTCCCCAGCAGTCAAGAACACAGATTTAAATAAGAGCCTTTGATAAGCATCTCCTACACATTGATGAGTACCAAGTGATTTATATTGTTTCTCATTTAATATTCATTACAAGCTTATAATTTTGTTACCACTAACTCCATTTCAAAGATAATAGAACCAAGGATCCAAGAGGTTAAGTCATTTGCTCAAGGTCACAAAGCTAGTGGGTGAATTTTAGATTCCATCCCAGATGTGTTTGTCTCTAAAGCATTTGCTCTTGAACTATCAGAAACCTGAGTAGAATATCAACGGAATGAATGACTTCTGAGAACCATATCCCTTATTAGCTATGTGTTCCAGGATAAGTCATCTATCCTACTGAGCTACAGGGTCTGCATCTTTAAATGCAAATAATAATAGAACTGTTATGATGATGAAAGACAAATAGGGAAATTTAAATAATAGTAATACTGACCTTACAGGTTTGGCAGGTAATCAAAATAGGTAATTTGCATGAAAACAACTGGCAAATAATAAAATACTGTTTAAATATGAATTTAATATAATTAGAAGTGCTACAGAAAAGAGATTCTAAAAGGATGAATTGGTTTTCTTATTCAAAAAATTGACTGTTAAAACCAAAATGCATTCAGGGTAACATTATTCTGATATTTTAGACTTAGGCAAGTATCAAAAAACTCCCATGGGGGAAAATTTCCCAGCATTCATCTAAGAACACATTCCAAAGAAAACAAAAAGGCCATTCTGTGTGTGTGCACGTGTATATGTGTGTGTGTGTGTGTGTGTGTGTGTGTGTGTGTGCACTTCTTTTCAGGGTTTTTTAAAAAATTAAACTCATGTTTTATTAATTTTTTTATTATTCATTTATTCACATGTGCGTACATTGTTTGTATCATTTCTCCCCCCCACCCTGTACCCTCCTCTAACCCCCCCCACCTCACTTCCAGGCAGAATCTGTTCTGCCCTTATCTCTACTTTTATTGAAGAGAAGACATAAGCATAATAAGGAAGACAAAGCATTTTTGCTAGTTGAGTTAAGCGTAGCTATACAGAAAGATTCCTAGCATTGCTTTCATGTATAAATGTGTTACAACCTAAATTGATTCATCTCTAACTATCTTTATACTGGTTCCTGATCCCGTTCTCATGTTGACCTCTGTCGCTTTAAGGTTTCTGTATTAGTTCCCCTGGAGTGGGGACATCAAACGCTTTCATGTTTTGGGTTTTCTACCTATTTCCATATCTCCCATATGTGCTCTCCCCTTGTCATGCGATCTAAGTCCAACCACATTGCTGAATTTGCCCTAGATCTAAAGTCTGCATATGAGGGAGAATATATGAGTTTTGGTCTTCTGAGCCTGGCTGACCTTGCTCAGAATGATGCTTTCCAGTTCCATCCATTTACTTTCAAATGATACGATTTCATTCTTCTTCATGGCTGCATAAAATTCCATTGTGTATAGATACCACAGTTTCTTAATCCATTCTTCAGTGGTGGGGCATCTTAGTTGTTTCCATAACTTGGCTATTGTGAATAGTGCTGCAATAAACATGAGTGTGCAGGTGCCTCTGGAGTAACCTGAGTTGCATTCCTTTGGGTATATCCCCAGGAGTGGGATTGCTGGATCATATGGCAGATCTATGTTTAGATTTTTAAGAAGCCTCCAAATTTTTTTTTAATGCCTATGCCTCTTAGTGTGTGTTGGTGCTGAAATGAGCTTCACTCTATTGATTTTGCCTCCAACTGGTCATCCATAGAGCCTCTATTGTTCTGTAGAAGTTGTTCAGCACCCAATATAAATGCCAAAATAAGGTACTTATAACAACCATTTCAAAATAGTAAGTTTCTAAGACTTTGGAGTGTGTACACTGTAATTTTCAAAGAAACAAAAAAGAACTGCCTTTTCATCTTTCAGAAGACTGGCTGTGAATATTTTTTAATTCCTTCCTGGCAGTGCACACATGTCCTTTAGGATGGGACTCTGATCTGGAAATAATAACACACTGATGTCCTGACAGCACCTCTCTAGAGTTATTGCTGGAAGGCTAGAACCCAACTTGGCTCATGATCATGAAGTCTGACACAGGCACCTCCTCTTGATGCCTCTTTGTTTTCATATTTAAATAAATCCTAGAGGCAGTCAGTATAATGAGATCTTCAGAGACACTAAGAATCAATTTGACTTTAGAAAACTTTCTGTGGAAAAAAAAAACCTCAGAGGTCATTGAGTTCAATTTAGTCATTTTACAAATAAAGAAATTTAAGCAAAGACTGTGAGAAGCCACTTGGATAGCTAGAACCTTTTTTTCTCCCTTTTCTTTCTTTCTTTTTTCTTTTTTTGTAAATACATTAGAAGTTTGTCTCTATAAAAAAATTTAAAAACATTGTTATGTCACATGTTTAACTACTTGCTGATTGCTACTCCTTTAGAGGAGTTAGATAGAAGTGGCAATATGGAAAGGTGGACAGAGAAGGAGGTGATTAGAGTAGAGGCCCACAGAATTGAATTCATATATCATTTAGCCTCTTAACAGATAATAAGTAACTTAATTTCTCTATGCTTTGGGATTTACATCTTTAATATGGAGATATCCTAGGTTGAGCTATTTATGGATCTTGCAATTGCAAGTATGAAACATCCAATTAAAATGCGCATAGGTAAAAAGGAAGAAACTATTGGTTCATATAATAAAACTATTGTAAGAACTGGAAGGATAGAGGTGGTGCAAAGTTCAAGAAAGACTGAATTGAAAGGATTCAAATACCTTTGATTCTCTCTGTCTCTGGTCTATCTCTATTCTTGATATGTCAAGTAAATTTTCTCAGTCCAGCTCCTCCACCCAGGGAGACATGATTGTGGGCTATGCCTTATAGCATTGGGAGAAAAGGGAAGGACATTTTTACCCTTCAGCACTTACTGTAAAAGTCATGTGTGAGGACTCTAAAGTAGTCTCATCTTCACATTCCAACTCCTCTAACCAGCAGGTGGGAGCTGTAAAGTTCCTATTCAAACATCCAGTGTTTGGATGAGGAAGAGGAGCTTCCTAGAAGAGGGAGGAGGCTTTCTGGACAGAGAGAACTGTAGATGTCTACTTCAAATACCTAACTCAGGAACTCAAGATCAAATAAGATAATGGATTTAAAGTGCCAGGGACATGGTAGGTGCACAACAAACAGGAGCTGCTTTATTCTAGGACAAACTTAAAGTAATTTTAAATGTCTGCCAGGCAAGTGTGGCAAAGCCCTGAATTCAGAGGCAGTAAGTATAAGTTTTAAAAGTGTTCTTCCTATGATAATTGATCTTGGATATTAATGCAACTTTAGTAGAGCACCTGATTAGCAAATGTGAGACCCTAAGCTCAAACCTCGTTACTTAAATAGAATTTTAGTTTATCTCATTAAAAGAGAAATAAACCATAAGGTATAATTTTTCTTTGGTGCTACATTAGCACTAAAAAAAAAAAAAAAAGTATTCTCCCCAGGGTGAAAGCAGACACTACTCTGCAGTGTGATAGAGATTAGGACACCAGGCAGGGTCCTCAAGATTACTGAGATCATTCAAGAACCTGTTACCCATGGCGTTTCATTGTCTGAGCAACTATTATAAGCTTGCATTTTCTCTTCTGCTCTCTTTAATTTCACTGAGACAAAATGTAGAATTATAAGAACTGTTATTTTTTATGGTGGTTCCCTTGCCACTCTTGATTACTAGGTCTACATCTACACTGTGAGCTTTATTGTGAGATGACTTTAAATCAGTGGAGATGACACTGATGTCACTTATCATAAAAACACACCCATGATACAAACTGTAATTACAGAAGAAGTACATCTTTGTTGATCTAGAAGAATCTGAAATCAAGGATTTTGAAGTGTTTCCCCAGAAACACTTCAAAAATATGGAATATTTAGAACCATCAAAAATATGGAAAGGTGGCCACTTTTTCATGGCCCTTGAGTTACGCAAACAGCACTCAACTTCTAGTCAAAAGATTTATATTCAAGTCTCACTTCTTCATTCCACAAATACCTGGTAAGCACCTACAAAAATATAGCACTAATCTCAGCAGGAGAAATATAGGAGGGAACAAACCTCTAGGACTTATATTCTGGTGAGAAAAAGAGGATCCATAAACAATTAAGTAAATATATATTATGTTGACAAGTAAGTGAATAAAGAAAAATAAAGTGGAATAAGGGACAAAAAACTATCAGATGGTGGGAAAGGTAACTTTTAAGAAGAATCTGAAGGAATTGAGTGAATGCATCATGGGAGATCTGCTAGAACATTCTAGATAGAATCGGTAAGTATAGATACTATAAGCAGATATAAGCTTGAACAGAAAGGCAGAAGGTAGACTGTGCAAGCCTTTTAGGTTCTGGAAAACATTGGGTTCTAATCAGAATGTGAAGGGAATACCACTGGGTGGTTTCACATTTAAAAAGGATTACTTTGCATTGTGGAGAAATGAATGCAAAAAAGATAAGAAAGGAAGGGGAGAACCCAGTTAGAAAACTGTTCCAGAAGTTTAGGCTGGTGACAATGGTGGCTTTGCCTTGGTCTGTAGAGGTGGAGGTGATAATAACTAGTCAAATTCTGGGTACACTTGGAAGGTAGAGCTAACAGGATTTGATGATTGATGAAATGCTGAGCTTTAGGAAAATAGACATAAGGATCTGGTAGAACTTAGCACCACTTTGTGAGAAGAGGAACACTGGCATTAGAACAAGATCTTCCAGAGTTCTGTTTAAGAGATGCAAGTTTGAGATAACTTATCTAAAAAGAGTAAAGAAACCTGCTAGACAAACAAATTGAGAATTTAAGGGACAGAATTAGATTGAAGATATAAATGTGGCAGTCATCAGCTGGCAGATAAGACTGAAATCTAGGGTCAGGTTGAGAGCACCATGGACATAAGAGTAGATAGAGACAAGAACTGAGACAAACCATGGAAGTCTGGAAGAGGAGTAGCTAGTGAGAGTGTTGGAAAATCAGAGGAATATACTGTGTCTGAAGCTTAGGAAAGGAGAATGTTTTTTAGAAGAAGGAAATGAATAGCTAAGATGGTCCATCTTAATGATCTTGATAAAAGCAATTTCAAGATCTGAGCTTAGAGTGGAGAAAATGTCAAGAGGAAAAGTAGAGACAGTGAATATAGATAGTTCTTGGGCTTTGCTGTAAAAGACAGAGGAAACTTGGGGTTCATTTCTGAAGGGAGGGTGGGATTAGAGAGGGAATATAAAAGATAGAGATGTTACAGAATACTACATATTAAAGATAAAGGTCTAGTGGAGACTTAGAAAAAAGTTGAAGTTTAAATAGGATAATAAATGTCAATGTGCTTTATGAATTAGAAAAGGCTATTCAAGTAGCAGGTATTTAATAATTTGATCTAAATAAATACTCATGGTTTTCTCTTTCTTAATCCATTTCACAGAACAATAGATCATGCCCTTATTATAAGTATTTATGATGACATCATAAACACTCTCCTGACTACTTCTTGTTTGTGTTCAGTTTATAACAGTTGCTTTGTTAGCCACAATAATAGCTATTGAGCTTGGTAAAGGATGAAATTGTTCATGTCCTGATGAACTCACCCATTTAGGTTCCTTTCATTCACTCATTCCTACTGGGTCTGAAGCCAGATGAAAATACAAATGCCATTTTTGAATTCTTCTCTAACAAAAATACATCAAATGCTTACTACATAAAGGGCAATGTAGGTTTTGTGAGGCTTATACATTAGTTAAGATAATATATCATCTAGACATGAATTCTATTAACCTGTCTCTTAAATTTCTTTCTTCAATCCCATGTTTTCTATTTTTTCTGATTTTGCCATGTGTGAAGTTAAGGACATGTGAGAGAATTAGTTTCATGAATAACACTGACTTTGTAGAAGTGTAAAGTATAAGAAAGTGGACAAGAGTAGGAAATAAATCTAGAGAAATAGATAAATATCTGTATTCTGATTTGGATGATAAATGACAATAATTTTAAGGAAGGAATATCATGATTTGTTTATGTTTTGGAAAGATTACTCTTGTGAAGGTGGATTAGAAGAGAGTACATAAGTAGTGATGTTATCAGTCATTATGCCAATAACACAGTTATTCTTCTCTTGCACTATGGATTGAATGTGGTTTCTCCCTTCTAAAACTCATGTTGAAATTTAATTCTCATTATGATATATTAACAGGTGGGACCAAGTGTAATCTTTAGATGTGATGAGAGCTTTTCCTCATGAATCAATTAATCCTTTTATGTAACTAATGAATTGATGGGTTGAGAGAGAGAGAGAGTTCACTGTAAAAGCCAGTTTGGCTCATCTTTTGTATACTCCCTGTCTTTCATCATGTGTACCCTGAACAACTTCCAGACTTTGCCAACAAGTAGCCATCACCAGATTTATCCCTAGATCAGAACCATGAACCAAAACTCTACTCCTTTTCTTTATAACCTACCAAATTGGTACTAAGGCATTATTAGCAACAGAAAATGGACTACCAGAATTATGCTACCAGAATGTAGCATAATTCCTGGTACCTTGGGTTCTATGTATAGGATATGTATATATGTTTGTATGCATAACAATATATTTTGCATATGTATACACATATCTGTCTATCTCTCTAGCTATCATCTATCTATAAAACCATAGTAATGACCAACAGGTTACAATAATACATAATCAGCTCTTGGTTATATTAAGACAAATTAATCAATCTGTTGCTTAATCCTGTTAAAAATTATTTTTAAAAACACATTAAAATTAGTCTGAGTCTCAGACTCAGCTTCTTTGAAGCTGAGAAGTCATATGGTAGTGGGGTTTGGGGGCAGTCATGATGGCTCACGTGAAGTTGTAAAGGGGAAAAAATTATAGTGAGCAGAAGATGTGAAAAAAGAGAAGCGATGTGGAGGGCAGGTAGAGCAAGAAGAAAATGGAGCAACTCTATGGAGAGAAGAAACATCACAAGAAAGAGAACTTATTCTCTAAGAACTCATTTTGCTAAGGAGAGCAAAACATAACATCAGACTCAGATGGTGCCTTAGCTTCCATCTTGATTTTAGTCCCAATTTAGGTTCATCTTTAAACCCTCAGCCCTATAACTTGAGGAAACTTGTGTACGTCTGTATTCCTTGCAACCACAAGGGATTTGGGGAAAACATTTTTTGGCTCTCTTTACTAGTTTATTCTTTGAAGCAAAGGGGAAGAAATAGTGGATGGGAGAGAGAAGAGCATGGAGGAAGTTTGTGTTCTCAATTTATGCACAAGTAAAAGATATTTTGAAAGCATTTTTGCTTTTACAAATGAAGCCTGTGAAACCACCTTTATATTTGACAAAATATATCCAAACAAATTCCTGCCAGCTGACAAGTGCTTCAAATTGCTTATTATAGAACAAAGAAAAAGGAACATGTTTAATCCACAAGGTATTTTACCCATGAATGAAAACCAAAAAATAAACAATATCAGAGAGCAGAATAAAGGATGGCCCTGGGCACAAGAGAGGTTTCCCTAAGGTCCCTTTCCTTGCACCTCTCCCTTCTCTACCCATCAGTTCTCCATCAAGACTGTCCCCTATATACTCAAGGATCATTCTATCAAAGAGGAAAGGCAAGTAATTGACAGATATGTCTTCACAGAGAACCACGTGGTCACTTCATGAACCCTTAAAGAGCATCCCATTATGTGTTTGTCACTATGCTAGATGTGGGGGTCACAGAGATGAAAAACACATTTTTTTCCAGTGTACTGGGGAACTCAGGAAAACAATAAAAGGATAAATAATAGAGGATGAAAAAAATCTATGTTATAACAGGCACAAGATACCATGGAGACCCAGAGAAGTCTCTATCTTCTGTGGGTGGTGGGAGTCTTCCAGGGAGGGCAATTTAGTTAAGTCTTAAAGGAGAAAATATGCAGAGGTAAAGAAAGGAATTTGAAAGAGAAATCAGCATAGGTATTTAGTAATTCCTTCCAGATGCATTCGATGATAATCCTGAATCCAAATGAATGAATTACCAATAGTGGGATGGATGTCAGGCATCTTAGCAACAGAGATATTTTTAGATCTGTTGTCTTCCTTGATGCTCCTTGGCCCACACCATACACTGATCCTCTACAAGTCTTATGAGGACAGACAGAATTTCCCAGTTTACTGCAAGCCAACTGGCTGCTGTGGCTGATGCCTATCTATAGGAGGATTAAGTTGAGGTGCTGCTGAGAGAAAGGTGACTATCCTTCTATGGCAGGAATTAATTCAATTCAACATAGTTTAATTATTTGCCTCCCCTGATTTCAGAGTGTTGGAAGCTTGTCTAATTGATCTTTGTTCCTGGGCAGCTGGCACAGCACCTGGCACAGATTGAAGGTAAAGATTGGTTCATGAATGAAAGTTCTATCCCCTGTGGGGAACAAAGAAATTAAAACAAAAAATAATCATGAGGTTTTTGACACTTTGGGTCAAGGGAGGGGGCGGTTGCCATGAATACACTGAAGGACAATGTGAAGTAGAGCAAGGAGACTGTCTGCCAGAAAATCTGTTGGGGGCTCAAAAGATGAAATTTGAGCAGGAAAGCAGCCAAGCTTTGGGAAGGCAAAGAAATTTGCCTAGACAGAGGGAGAGGGGTAGAAATTGAACATCTGGGGTAGAGAAGGAGGAGAGAGAATTCAGAATAGGGATAGAGGATCTGGCAAAGGAATCAAAAGGCAGGAAAGTGCCAGACTCTTTCAGACTAAGAGTGGTAGCCTAGTATGGGCTTTTCAAGGAAGAGAAAAGATGAGGCAGGTTGAGGGAGTCAGGTGCTGCATGACAAAGAGCCTTTTGTATATCAACTTGCTAAGCTATAGTTGCTTATTTAATCAAGCACTCACCTGTGTTCTTGGGAAGGTGTTCTGTAGATGTGCCTAACATCCATAATCTGTAATTTGTGGCAATGGGGTTTGAACTCAGGGCCTGAAGCTTGTGATGCAAGTCCTCTATCACTGCAGTCACATCCCAGATCATCTGCTTTTAGTCTGCTAGTCAGATAGGGTGTTGCACTTTTTGCCTAGGCCAACTTGAGAGTGCCTCCTCAGTACCTGGAACCATGAGTGTGTGCCACCAAGCTCAGATTGTTACTGAGACAGAGTCTTGTTAACTTTTGCTCAAATTGTTCTCTGCCTCCCCAGTAGCTGGGATTACATACATGCATCACCATGCCTGGCTCCACAATCAGTTAACTTCAAGTAAAGGAGATTACTCTCAGTCATGTGGGAGTATCTTGCCAAGTTACTTGAAGTCTTAAGAGCAAAAACAGGTTTCCTAGAAAGGGGGAAATTGTGTCTCAAGACTGCAGTGTCAACTCCTGCCTGAATTCCCAGCTTGCCTCATGGACAATTTCCAGACTCAACTCCAACCTTAGTTTCCACTTTGCCAGTTTTTCTATAAATTTGGAATTGCCAGACCCCCCTACTGCATGAACCAATTCCTTAAAATAAACACGGCAGAATAGAACAGAACACAATACATGCATATCTCCTACTGGTTCTGTTTCTTTGGGAAATCTGGGCTGGTATGGACCTTGAGTGCCATATTAAAAGAAACATACCTTGCTTAGGTGGTAATGGTATGTGACTACCTTCACAGCCAATGCTGCCACTCTAGCTACTCATCCTTGCCTTGTAACAAGGGACAATATAAGAAACATGAGATCTGCTTCTGTCTTTGGCAACTCCACAATGCTCTTGAATTTCCCATATTCTAAGGCACTTTAGTAAACAGCATGGGGAATTGCTTCCAGACAACAGAACACAAAGTTTGTCATTGAAAAGCTTATCAAATGGATTTCCTCTTCCCTGGTATCAAGCAGTGTTGTTATGATCACCAGAATCCCCAAACACAGCTCTGTTACACCAAAAATATTCAAGTGTAATTATATATCAAAACACAACAGAATTGTTTTTGTATTTTCAAAAAGATGTCATCTAAACAGATTTTTATCATTTCAATTTTATAGCTACTTTGAGGCTTTTATGGTGCATTTTTACTGAAGAGTTCAAAATGTGCTACTGACATTATAATACTAATTTGTCATTCAGTAGCGTCAACTTCAATGAACATTTATCAGTGTTACAGCAAGTGTTGTGAGAAGCACAGAAGAATATGATAACATCTCAGCTATCCAAAATGCTAGGGGAAACTCATTCTTGATAGCCATGTTTATCCATTAGTTCAACAAATATTTATTGCATGTCTACCATGTGCCAGGCACTCTGATAGATTGGGGATAAAAATGGGAATCAAACATGGTTCCTGACATCAAAGGATTTACAATAGGAGGATAACAGATTAACAAAGATGATCCAGACTGCTAGATGTTCTTCAATGATATTTATTTAGAAACATGAAACAAGTCTTTATTGTAAGGGTGATACTTGAAGTGAGTCTTAAACTCTGAATAGGCATTTGTCAATTGCACAAGACAAAAGTAGGCAGGGAACAGGGAAGAATCAAAGACATAGTTTATTCTAGAGAGTAAGAACTTCATGAGCAAAGTTATGAAATGAGGGAGGCCTTATTTCTTAGAAATTGAGTATAAAGGCTCATTGAGACAGTAAAGTAGTGTTACGGACTTACCACAAGTACCTCAAAGACAGTAACCATTATTATTATTAATTCACCATGAATGGTGCCCACCTTGTGAAAGAAATAGTAATAAGTCAAAGTCTATTGCATCTTATTATTCTTTTTGCTGATAAGTTTCTTGATACACAAAACCAGCAAAGAAAATTCCAGGGTCAGATATCTTCACTGGTGAATTAATCAAACACTTAAGAATTAACACAAATCATATCAAACCCTCACAAAAATTAAACAAAAAAGAAAAAACTTTCTAATTCATTATATGAGGTCAATATTACTCTGATTCCAAAACCAGACAGAGATACCACACACACACACAAAAATATAGGCCAATATCTGCTATGAATTTGAATTAAAAACCCTCAACAAAAATGCTAGGAAACTGAATATAGCAAGATCTAAAAGTATTATACACTATGATCAAGTGGAACGGAATCCCAAATCCAAGGTTGGTTTAATACTCAAAACCCAGTTAATGTGGGACAATGGCATAAGAAAACATGCTGAAATCTATTGACTAAAAGGGGTAGGAGGAAAGAGGTAAGGGAGAGGAATAGAGGGGGCAAACCTGATTAAAGTACAGTTCATGTGTGGAACAGCACGGCAAACCTTCTTTGAGCATTGGATATATGCTTCAAAAATGAAGGACAGGAATGTAAAGCAGGCCCTGTTAGGGGGTGGATACTAATGGGGGGGAAGGTGAATGGAGAGGGTGAAGGAGGGCAAATATGGTCAATATACATTATAGACCTGTATGAAAGTAGAACAATAAAACCTGCTGAAATCACTTTAAGTAGAGGGGGAGGAGAATGAGGGAGAAGATGGTGGGTATGAACCTAACCAAGGTACATTGTAAGCATATTTAGAAATGTCATAATGAAAGCCCCTATATGACTAATATATGCTATAAAATGTTAAAATATAACCAAAGCAAAAAGAGCTGGGGGCATGGCTTAAGTGGTAGAATTTCTGCCTAGAAAGTTCAAGGTCCTTAGTTCAAATCCTAGTATTACAAAAACCCCCCAAAGTTATATGAATGCTTATACAAACAAGCATCCTTGATAACTAAAATGTAGAAAACACCCAAATGTCTACCAACTGATGAATGGATAAACAAAGCATGATTTGTCCATACAATGGAATATCATTTGACAATACAAAGGAATGAATGAATTCTAAAACACTGTGAAAGAAGCCAGTCACAAAAGCCCACATATTATCTGGTTCCATTTATATGAACCATTCCGAATAGGCAAATCTATGGAGACAGAAAGCAGATGAGTGTTCCCTATGGCTGAAGAGAGTGGATATGGAGTGTGAATGCTAATACAGGGTTTCTTGGGTGGCAGTGGGGGTGGGGGGATGGAAAATTATAAACTTAGACTTTGATAATGACTACAAAATTCTATGAATATAGTAAAAAGAATTGAATTGGACACTTCCTAAGGATACATTTTATGTTATGTGAATTACAACTCCGCATGTTAAAAACAAATAAATACATGCTAAACTATGGAAAGTGAGATGTGGAAAGAATCATGGGAGATAGAATTTCCATACAGAGCGTTAGAGAACAGGATTTCAGCAACCCTGAAGAACAGGATATGGATTAAAAAGGACCAGATCATAGAAAATTTCATAGGGTATGACAGTCCAAATTATTATGTTTGTGTGATAGTGATCCCTAAAAGAAGAAGAGAAAACATGTTTCTTCTTATTTCCATTGCCTTTCTGCAAGACTTGGCTAGGTTTACTTTGGTACAGTACAAATAATTAGAGCCTCAAATGATAATGTTATATCATCTAAGACACCTGTTAGGACAGGGCTCCTATAAGAAGTCTGGTTTTCTCATTCTAGTTTATCTTCATGAGTGATTTAAAACAATTCCAAGTGGAACTCTAAGAAGTAGGTAAAAATACCCCCACTCCCAAGCATCCTTTTACTGACATCTATAATTTGCTCATTCCTTCATAAGGTCTGACTGAATCCAAGTTGACAAGAAGATTTGCCAGACTTAGAAAATAGCTTTTACTCTGCATCAGACATTTGAACCAGAAAAGGCAAAGTGATATGTGTGCACTATTTTCTTTCTTTCCTGAAATTGCGTGGTTACTGAGTGGAAACTAAATGTGGGCATGTGGAATGTATTTGGTGTCATGGGAGAAACACTATTGATGCACCAGTGGACATGAGTTCAAGGTCCATGTCCCAATTCTGCCATGAACTAACACTTATACTGGGAAAGTAAATTATGAACCTAAGTTCCATCCTCTCCAAAATGACAGTACCTTTCAACTTGTGGAACTTCTGGGTGGACCAAATATGATAAATGCTAATTGACATAACAAACCTTTATTAGAGCCTACTTTCATCTGTGGCCATGGTAACATGGATAACTTAAAGATGGTCCTTGAAGAAGGTCACAGTCTAGTGCGAAAGCACTTTCCACAGTACAGCATATGGATCAATCCTACAATGTTATTTTTATTTTCCTTCCACGTGAACTGCTCCTTACCACACAGACAAGCTCACTTTGGTTTTATAGGCTGTTGACCTACTTCAAGGCTTTTGGCTGGTTCATTAATGTAGTCATATAAAAATCTTTGAGAGCATGAACTCACAAATCAAACAGGTTGAATTTCCAGGCTCTTCTCCTCATTGGAGAAGCAGTTGTTTACCCATAAATTTTGTGTTCAGTAAGTACAAGTGTGGTAAGTTTTACTGGAGCATTACTTTTCCTCTGCAGTAAGAAACTTACATTATGAGATGTATTTTAGAATACAGGTAAAATTTACTTGAAATTTTAATGCATCATATTGAGTCTTCAGAACAAGCAGACTCCTAAAGTGGGTAATGCTAAGGTGGACCTATTTCAAGTATCTGAGCTCACTGCTGTGAGCTTTGATTATGTGGATTGCTGATTGCATGGCTTCAGGATCACCATTCATCAAGGCTCTGATTTGAACAGTGCTCTCAGGAGTCTCACACAGTGGTAACTCTGTTGAGTTACCCACTTAGGGAAAACGCCCTAGTCAACTAAGCCCATAGGAACCATGCTGGCCTTCTCCTAAATCTTGTTCAGGATGAGTATTTTGATATATTCTTATGATGCTGTCAGTGGAAAGGAAGGATAATCATATTTAACTGTAGGTGTTAGAAGTCACTTTCAGGAACGGGGGTTAGACTGGATGATCTATCAAATGCTTTTCTCTCCTTGCTGATTTTATAAAGCAAAGCAAGTTTGCAGTCATACAGTAGTCACATAATTTTCAAAACACGCACGAAAATTCTTAATAATAGCAGAGATGATTATACAACATCAGAGAGCTGACACTATCACACCTAGGAAATAATTAAGAGGAAAAAATACTCAATATTTATCCAGAAAAGCACAGAAACCCACTGTGGAAGCAAAGCAGCAAAGAACCAGCTGGAAAAGCACCTTCTTTGCTTTCTGTCATCCCACACTATTTAAAGGGAGAATAATAATAAGTCAGAGAAGTTTTTGTGGAAATCATTTACCATTATCTGAAGACCACAGGATGATTGGTACTAAAATAAAAAGCTTGGAAATGACTTCCGAAGGTCATTGAGACTCAAAACCTCAGACATACTGTATCCATCATAAAAAGATAGATGATGGAGTGCCCTTACTATAATTAAGACCCATATTTTGACTTGGTACACAATAGCTTACAGCACCTGAGGGTACAGTTCATTCCAGGAGTTCTTATCCACCACTTTGTAGTAAGGTCCAAATATCAGTGCTGAGCAATAATAACCTCGCCATGGCTGCAACATACTCTCTATGACTGAATTATACAACTTACAAGGTTCTCTTGGAGTCTGATACTGTCACATCTGCTTGGCTTCTTACAAATTAACTCTCCACATGCTTTCTACAGCTCTCCTAGGCACCTGCTCTGGATTCTGCTATCTGACTACTTTCTTTTGCATGCACCAGCTCCCAGGAACTTGTAGATAAGCACCACACCACAATCTCATTATCTTTCATGGTTTCTGGTACATATTAAGTGATCAATAATGTTTAATAAGTGTTTGGAGAGGAATAAATTAGTAGCACAATTATGTTTATTTTAAGCACTAACTTTGAAGTACGTAGATTGCTACTTGTTGCCAACAGAACGTTGTCAAAGCATGAAGATATGATATTCCACACCCTAGCCCACTGTATTACCTGAAGAAGTTAGAAGTTTCAAGAGGTTTTTAAAAATGGAGATAGGAGCTCTGGAAGCCTATCAAAGAACAGTAGCCATTCATAAGCATCCACTGGTGGCATTTATATTTCTCCCAACATAATCTCTTCTGCTACTTAATTCATGTTCCTTTAGAAAGACACTGATTTTGTGTGCCCTTAACTTAAAGTCACTTATAAAGTAACATACGTGGCCTCTTTCTTCTATAGCACTAATATATCAGTAATTGTATATTTTCTGGTGCAGCTGAAAGAAGATTGTTTTCTACAAGTTTCAAAAATATTTTTAAAAGATTATGTTTTTCATATCCAGACTACTTGTGATTAAAAGTTTGACATGTTTCTATTAGATCGTATAGTTCTTTTATTTTGCTTTTTTTTTTTTTTTTTTGGTGAGAGAGGGGTTTGAACTCAGGGCTTCTTGCTGCAGAACAGATGTTCTGTTGCTTGAACCACACCTCCAGTTATACACTTCTTGAGGAGCCAGAACATATATTCTTTGTAGCCTTGTCATCCAGCACAATGCCTGACACAAAGCAGGGGCACAGGAAATACCTATTTGATTAAACAATGGATGCCTGATCTTGACCAATTAGTTCCACTTCCCCTTTTCTACCTGTTGAGATGGTTCCTCTTTTTAAAAGCTTCACTCAAAAATGTGAAGCCTTTAGCTACTCAACAAAACCTCCCTACTTCTTTTTGGTCAAAATAAGTCAGCGTTTTGTTACATAAAGCCCTCATAATATAGTTTTCCTCATTAGAAGGCAAATCTTGAAGACAATGGCTATGTCCTATCTGTTATTATAGTTTCAGTATGTGACAAAAAGGAAGTTCTTAATAAGTATCTTTTGAGCTAATGTGATGCTCTTTTGATTCTTTTAGCATTTTCTATGCTTCTTATTATCATCCACTACCTGGCTACTCTGTTGAGGTCTTCACATTGCATCCACAGCCTTTTGTAAATGTCTGTTCAACACAGATGCAAAGCATTGGTAGGAGATGAACTGTTCCCTCTGCTTAAGCTTATTCTCCATCTCATCTACCCATTCTCTGATGCTTGGAAAAGAATTTTTTAAAGACCTATCTTGGTGGATGATGTGAGGGTTGAAAGTAAACCTAAATATTGTTTCCTTCTACTTCCTTTCTTAACTGAAGGATAGAAACAAAAATTTCCAGATTTGACAGATGTCAGCAAAAGGGTAAAACACAGAAGTTTCAATATCATTAAATCAGAATGTGACTGTGGCACTTTGAATGGAATATAAAACTTTGTTCATACTGTAAACGCTGTGGGTATAGCTAACAGCAATGTTTTTATACTTCTTACTTGTATATGGATTTTTCCACTCAAAAAAAAAAACTAGTCCAGAGTTGTTTCCTCCTGACAGTAGGGCTATTTTTAAAGCAGGCATATAAGTGAACTCTATTGTGCTTGCTTTCTAATGTTGCACTCTGTCAACAACAATAACTGTCAGTGTGTTGGCATGCTACAACAAAATTCAAGTTTCTCCTATGGCTTTCTTCATTAGAAAATATTTGCATACTGAATTCTTGGCAAAGGATTATAGCTTTTCTAATTTCGGAGTGCTTTAAGCCACTCAAAGCAACATGTGACCTGGCAAAAGTGACTTTGAATGTTTTATCATTATTACTTTTTGATTTTCTTAATGGTTATATCAAATTATTCCTGCTCCCCTGCTGTTTTCAAGATACCTCAAGTGCACAATATACTCAAGTGGCTGTCTTAGTTTGAGCAATAACTGCATTAGAAGAGAAATCCATATGGAAACTTGTAGCAGTACACATGATTGGCCAGGAAAGTGTTACTCTAAACACCCTGCCTCTCATAGGCCCAGAAATTATTTACTCGGCTGTGACTTCTCTCTGAGGTTGAAAGATGGCCCCTACCTACTCTTTGCCCCTAAGAGAAGCCATTGCCTGTAACAGAAGTTAGAGACCAGGGCTGTAAGGAGGTCTTCTGAGAGGACTCCTCACTCTCTTATCTTCACTCATTCTGTCTCCCTTCACATCCCACCTTCTGTTAAGTTGGGAATCTGAAGAGATACCAAAAATACCAGAGACCAGAATGAACAAATTATTTCTAAACACTTATTCACTAAAATAAAGTCATCTCGCAGAACCTTTGCTTGATTCTTTATTTCTCAGTTCAGAGTTTTGCTTTTATGTATTCCCAAAGCTCTCTACATGCACTGTTTAATTAATGCTGTAACATTAATTATAATATTCAGTTCCAATTTTTCCTCAACCAGTATTCTGAGAGCTCTCTGGATCCAGGAGCCTATGTCTTCCTAACCTTGGAATTCTCAGTGTTTAAGTCACTGCACAGAACACAGAAGGGGCTCAATAAATGATTAATAATGAGTGAAAAGTAAATTTTCTATATCCAGTTTATACATTCATAAACATATAAATGCATGTATAAATATATTCGCATACATGTGTATATTTAGCTTTGCTTAGATTGATGTCTTTGACAACCAAAAAATAGTAAAATTCTACATCTGCCAAAGAACAGCATATGTGAAACTACTGTATCCAGACAGAGACCTAAAATGTTAATATGATGTTTTAAAATATATCTTACAAGCTTCAAAACAGAGATCTAAAATGCAAGTGGGTGGTAGAAGTAGGAAAATCAATTACCACACAGAGCTAATTTTCAAGACGGCAAAAATGTATGTGACATCATATTCCAAGTAGTAGAGCAATCTGTGATACACCTTCTCCTCCCAATGAAAATGTGTCCTCCATACACAAGACCCAACTATTACTTAACAGGCACATATCACATTTCTGAACTGTCATAAGTTAAATATCCCTCATGTTCTCAAATATATCTACCATCTTTGAAAGTCATGAGATTTTTTTTAAAGATGAATAGTTTTAAAGTTTGGTAAAATAAGCATTAGCATTCCTATAAACAGAAGGAAAACATGACTGATTTCTATGTTTTTTACATTAAGAAAATGCCATTTTTACTTTTTAGTATAGTACAAATTGAGATGTGTAACACGTTTTGCAAGTTTTTCTTACATGATTAGAGAATCTTCAATTCTCTAAATGTTCTTTTGACATTTAAATTATATTTTATGCTGCTTATATAATAATGTGTCATTCTTTGCATTTAATTTGTGGTTGTAAAAGTTGCACCAAATCCTTTGTCTCCTACTTCTCTATTTTTAACTCTGGGTGGTTTTGCTGACTTTTCCCAGTTCCTGGTCATCTCTAAGATAGTTTCTTTAAGAGGATGACCTTACTGCATTTGGAAGATTGACATTGGATTGGGGTGAGCAGCAAGTAGAGTAAATCTAGTTCTCAGTGATGCCAAATTAAAATGTGCATCAATAACAGCCATAAAGAAATGGGCATGGTGGTGCATGCCTGTAATCCTAGCACATTGGGAAGTTGAGGCAGGATTGCAAGTTTGAAGCTAGCCTAGGTTACATAGTGAGACCTATCAAAAGAAGAACATAAAAAGAAGAGGAAATAGGAGACTTAAAATGAAAATGAGAAAAAGAAGGAGGAAGAAGAGAAGAAAAAGAAGGAGAAAAAAGAGAAGGAGGAGGAGAAGGAGAAGGAGAAGGAGAAGAAATAACTTCTTAAGATCTTTACTGCTCCATCTTGTATTTATCTGTATGCCTGTCATTTCCCACAGGCAGAGGTTGTTTGATGGCTTGAATTTGCTTCAGTAATAAGCATAATGGTTTATGTCAAATATGGTAGGATCACTGCCATCATAACCATCATAGCTGTCACCATTAACTGAGTGCCTCACATGCATTGAGAATGGTCGAGTGTCCACTATGTATTCAATGGAATATCTGATGAGAATTCTTTCCTCTCAAGTTGTGCCTACTTATTCTGTGTTAAAAAACATAGAAACAGCAGATATTTAGTCCTGGAGCAGATGAATTCTTTTAGAAATGATGGCTTCTGTGGTCACTCTGAGTAATGCCCATTGTCCCAGAAGGGAAGACATAGTAGGCAGAAGGATCTCCAAAGAGTTCATGCCCTAATGCCCCAGAATTTGTGGATATGTCACCTTGAATAACAACAAAGACTTTGTAGTATCATTAAGGTTTCCTTGAGATAGGAAGATTATCTTAGATTTTATTGGTGGGCTCAGTCTAATTCTAAGAGCTCTTAAAAACAGAGAAACTCAAGCAGAAAAGATGTTTGGCAAAAAAGGAAGACTAGCTAAGCAGAGCCATGAAGGATATACCTTTCTTCCTGTGAAGATGGAGGACACAATGTGACAAGGAAAGTGACCAACACTGAGGAGTTGAGAGAGGCTCCTGGATGTTTTTTGACAAGAAAATAGAGATTTCAGCCTTACAGCTACAAGGAACCAAATTCTGCCAACAATCTGCATAAATATGAAAGTAGTTTCTTCCTCAAATCCTCCAGAAGAGAGGACTCACACATTGATTTAGAAGTGAAACTCCAAGTCAAGGACACAGATGATCCATGTTCTACCTGGACTTCTGACCTAAAGAACTATGAGATTTTAAAAAATGAGTGCTGTTTTAAGCCACTTACTTTGTGATAATATGCTATGTCAGCATTATAAGACTATTATAAGCATTATAAGACTAATGCAGAGACTGTAACGCAGGTTCTCATTACAAGCTGCTTCTCCAAATACACCTTTGAAGTATGGATAAATTAGGGAGAAAGTCAGTAAATTTTTATAGGAGTCAAAGAGCCTCCATAGAAGGAAAAGTATTAAGGTCTTCATCCACTTATTTTTTGGAGTTCAATGTCACTAGAGTCTTCTTATAAAGCAGGGAAGGTTCTGACTTAGGTTTGATGGAAGTAAAAATACTAAGGAGGAATTCACCTGAGAAGAGGCAAACTATGACTTGGTGATTTAGGTTTAATATCAGAGTCTGTGGTTTATATAAATGCACATAAATACCAGTCTACCTGGAGTGACTACTTTAGTTTGATCAATTATCTTCAACAATTGTTAGCTTTGAGTATTAGTGAGATGTGTACCAATGTGTACAGAAGTGAAGAAGGTGTGGTCTCTGACCAAGAATTAAGACAGCTCCAGTACAGAACATTATTGAGCAAAGATTCAGTAAGTACATGTTGGATGGATGGATACATAAATGAGTGAATATGAATCTGCAACTTTATCTAAAACTTAACTCTTGCTTTGTTCATGCCCTCATGAAAATGAAGTATGGGTATAATTTTGGTAGAATCTAAGACAGTTTCTTCCTCTTTTCAAGCTCCATCTATTCTCACTTCCCTCAGATTAGAGTGAGTCAGACCACTCAAATCCTACCTGGCCAGGCAATCTAGTTTATACTGAGTTCTACTTCTTATTTTTCTAAATGCTTGGGCTTGTCATTTTTTAATTCATCATGCCTAATATTATTACACTTTTTCTACTGATACCTCATCTTGATACTGATTGTTTTAGTTTTTTAAAAACCAACCCTGATTTCCCTTTGTTTTTGCAAAAGCAGATACTTTCTTTGAAAATAGAAATTACAACACATCAGACAAAGGACTGATAACCAGAATATATAGGGAACTTAAAAAACTAAATTCTCCCAAAATTAATGAACCAATAAAGAAATGGGCAAGTACACTAAACAGAAATTTCTCAAAAGAAGAAATTCAGATGGCCAAAAAACACATGAAAAAATGCTCACTCACATGATAAAATCGAGAGCACACAAGGGAGGGGAGAGGATAGGTAAGACACCTAAAAAATTAGCTAGCATTTGCTGCCCTTAACACAGAGAAACTAAAGCAGATACCTTAAAAGCAACTGAGGCCAATAGGAAAAGGGGACCAGGAACTAGAGAAAAGGTGAGATAAAAAAGAATTAACCTAGAAGGTAACACACACGCACAGGAAATTAATGAGTCAACTCCCTGTATAGCTATCCTTATCTCAACCAGCAAAAACCCTTGTTCCTTCCTATTATTGCTTATACTCTCTCTACAACAAAATTAGAAATAAGGGCAAAATAGTTTCTGCTGGGTATTGAGGGGGTTGGGGGGAGAGGGAGGGAGCAGAGTGGGTTGTAAGGGAGGGGGTGGGGGCAGGGGGGAGAAATGACCCAAGCCTTGTATGCACATATGAATAATAAAAGAAAAAAAAAAGAAAAAATGTTCACCATCTCTAGCAATAAAGGAAATGCAAATTAAAACCACACTAAGATTCCACCTCACCCTGTTAGAATAGCCATCATCAGCAACACTACCAACAACAGGTGTTGGCGAGGATGCGGGGAAAAAGGAACACTCTTACACCATTGGTGGGAATGTAAACTAGTACAACCACTCTGGAAAAAAAATGTGGAGGCTACTTAAAAAGCTAAGCATTGATCTACCATATGATCCAGCAATACCACTCTTGGGGATATACCCAAAAGACTGTGACACAGGTTACTCCAGAGGCACCTGCACACCCATGTTTATTGCAGTGCTATTCACAATATCGAAGTTATGGAAACAGCCAAAATGCCCCACTACTGACAAATGGATCAAGAAAATGTGGTATTTATACACAATGGAATTTTATGCAGCCATGAAAAAGAATGAAATGTCATCATTCGCTGGTAAATGGATGGAATTGGAGAACATCATTCTGAGTGAGGTTAGCCTGGCCCAAAAGACCAAAAATCATATGTTCTTCCTCATATATGGACATTAGATCAAGGGCAAACACAACAAGGGGATTGGACTTTGATCACATGATAAAAACGAGAGCACACAAGGGAGACATGAGGATAGATACGATACCTAAAAAGCTAGATAACATTTGTTGCCCTCAACGCAGAGAAACTAAAGCAGATACCTTAAAAGCAACTGAGGCCAATAGGAGAAGGGGACCAGGAATTAGAGAAAAGGTTAGGTCAAGAAGAATTGACCTAGAAGGTAACATACATGCACAGGAAATGAATGCGAGTCAACTCCCTGTATAGCTATCCTTATCTCAACTAGCAAAAACCTTGTTCCTTCCTATTACTGCATATACTCTCTCTTCAATAAAATTAGAGATAAGGGCAAAATAGTTTCTGCTGGGTATCGAGGGGGTGGGGAGTAGAGGGAGTGGTGAGATGGGTGGTAAGGGAGGGGGGAGGAGGAAGAATTGACCCAAACATTGTATGCACATATGGATAAAAAAAAAAGAGAAAACAGAAATTACATTGCAACAACAGAGCTGTAGACACTGGAGCTAAACAAACCTAGCTTTGTCATTTAATATCTGTGTATAAGTTAATTAACCACTGAACTTTGGTTGCTTTCTCTGTAACAGGGAGGTAAGAATTTGCCACCCTCATTGCATTATTGTGATGATTGTATTCATTTATATTGTGTAAAATACTTAAAATAGTTCCTGGAATATAATAACTGCTTACTAAATATTACATACATAGTTGATTTACCAGCTATATAGGAGCATAGCTCCTATCACAATGACTAGATTCCATTAGATAATCAGCAAATAAATGTTAAAGCTTGATTACTACAGGAGAGAGCAAAGGTAGAAAACTTTGAAATATTTTTGCCTTTTTCTATTTTTACCTCTTGTTTCTTGGTGGTTTTATAAACATAAAATATGAAAACCTCTGAAGGCTCTCAATTGCCAGTCTCCTAACAATCCAGAGATTCCTGAAATCCATGACTTGACCCTAGTCATCAGTCCTGACTCTAGCCACCTGGGTGACCTCAAGCAAGTCACTTAAAGGTTCTGAATCACTGTTTCCACATCTCTGTGTTAGGCATAATAACACCATTCTACTCAACTCAGCCTGTCTTGTTTCTAAATGAGTAAGTGACTCAGATCCTGACTCACCACACTTAGTAGTTTTATCCCCTATTTCAGCGAGAAAAGTAAAGCTATCTGAGGTGATCTCTTTCAATTTTCTGCTACTTTCAACTTTCTGCCACCATGAGCAAATACATCAAAATGCATGCTTATGTTATTCCCCTCCTTATCCAGAGGGTAAGATGTTCCTCCTTCTAATCAGTCCAAACTCACCACTGTGCTCTTGATCCCTTTCCTTTCCATACCCCACAAGACCACGAAGGTGCACATAGGAGACACAATCAGCTTTAACTATTCACCACCAGTTATTCTCTTCCTGGATCTTCAAATCAGCCCTCACTAATGCTGCTTTCCCTCAGCCTGTGAACATTGCTTACGTTTCTCACATCCTAAAAACTCCACTTTGATCTCACATCTCCTCCATCTAACACCTAGCATCTCTCCTTTTCCATCAAAACTTCTCAAAAGCCTTCACCTTTCCCTTTCTTTGACAAAACTTGCTTGCCAAGATAGAAATCAACTTCCTGGTTGTTAAATCTAATTTCCTTGTCTAAGCCTTATCTAAGCGCATCTCTTCACAGCATAGATATCTTGATTGCACCCTCCTTGTAACCCCTTACTTGGTAACTTCTATGATTCTTTACTATCATGGATTTCTTTCTACCTCCATGACATTGCTTCTCCATCTCTCTCTTTTTCTGCCTCTGCTCACCTTCCAAATGATGACTTCCTCCAGCAATCTGCATTTTACTTCTCTTCCCTTATAAGCATTCTTGCTTGGGGGAGGAGTATAGGGGAAGGGAATACGTCATCATTTCAATTACCACTTCTAATTAAATGATTCACACATCTCTAAAATAAGATATAAAAATGGAGTTCATTCTACTTTGGTTTTAGTTAAGGCCCCAACCAACAGATGTCAACTAGTACCATATTCTAGAATACGGTACAATAGGAATAAGCAGAACTTGAAATTGAAAGGACATGATAGACCAGAGCCACACTAGGGTGCCATTACAAAGTGGAATGGCAGAAGTGAGGGTCATAAGAAACTGGTCAAGGAAGATACTCTGCTGACATGAAGGGCACTGTATTCAGTTTAGTTCAGTAGATAATTCTCAGTGAGCCCATAAAAGTGCCCATGTGGGAAAGAGTCATCTTGAAACATCTGGAACCACCAGATCAACAAAATGCCAGATTACACTGGTGCGAATCAAGATGGAGCTTCCCTACCCTCCTTATTTTTCTCCCTCCAAGTCATCTTTTGCATGCCTAAAGTATGGGAGGACAAAAACTCTAACTTAACATGCCAACTTGAATTTCTATTATGATAATAGATCTGATATTTTAATTACTAAAATGGGAACTTTGGAGAACAAAATGTTTCTTAAAGGGTTCTAGGATTGCAATCTCTGAAGTTGAACTTGTTAAGTATATAAATCCATCTATATGACTGGGCCAGATTCCTTCTCTGAGCTTCAAGATCATAATCAAAGAGTTTGATCATTTGTCTCCAATAGGATGCCTCACATACCCCCAAATCACATATGTTCCAAACCAAACTCATCATCACCTGAACTTTTTTCTCAATCATTGGCATCAATCATCCCTGATTCCCAAGATCCAAGTCAATTGCAAGCATTGCTCTATTCATTACACTTATCCTTATTGTCATGGTGCTAATTCAAGTCTCCGCCATGTCTCTCCTGAACTACTAGACTAACTTGTCTCTCTGACTTTGGTCTTATATCTCAAATCTACTACTGACCCAGCAAATCTCTTCATTGTCTATTGAAAATAAAAGTCTGATATTAAACCCTTCAATGGTTTCTCATCCCCAAAGAAATTACATCTGAGTTCTTTATAGCAATGATCTGTCTTTTTAGTATTTCTCCATTTTCATCTCTAGCTATATGATGCTTCAAATTGCTTGCTCTAGGTAAATGAATATGTCTGTGGACCCTTATTCCATAACACACACTAACATCTAGTGACAACTGCTTTGCTGTCTTTTTTTATTCTGTTATTATACCTGGAATATCTTTCTCATCTATCTACCTCATATCACTGAATTCCTCATCCTATGTACAAAATAAGCCTATTTGGAATTGTCACAACAAATCCCCCCATACAGTAAATATATCCTAATTAAAATTTTTTTAAAAACTCAGTTCACAAATCAACCTCTTCAGGAAGCCAATTCCGGTGCTGCTCTTTCATACAGACAATGTAACTGCCTGGTACGCATGATATGATGTCGTTCTGTCTTCTCTGCAGATACTACTTATCCCACACTACACCTTTCTGTTTATTCATTGGTCCCCTTCACTAGGTTATATTGCTTTAGGGAAGTGATTGTAGTTTATTCTTCTGTACCACTTCAAAGTCTAGAACAAAACAAAATGTACAGCATATAAACATGTAATAAAAATGTTTCGAGAGAAGGAAGCAAGGCAAGAAGAAAGGAATTGCAAAAAATATTGTACAAAGCATATTTTGTTTTATTATTTCACTTGACTCTCAAAACAAAATTATGATGATGATTTTTTTAGTTCTACTTTATAACTAAGGAAATAGCCCTAGATAGTGTAAACAACCTACTAAGGAACACCAAAATGACTTCTGTGTAGCAAGGGATGTATACTATGTGTTTTTGAGCTGGGATCTATATTTAGTCACACTAACATCCTTTGGATGCTGAACCTAAATGTGTACTTGAAATAAGGCATAGACCATCTGACAACAGTAATGGGAGTTTACCTTAGACTTAAAACATCAAAAAGAGAAGAATCGAATGCAGTAAAAGGGCGAAGATGTTTCAAAGAAGTGATGAAGAGCCATGGTACCTTTGAGAGAGCTGTTGTTTTATGTGCCATACCTATTTCAGTGCATACTGTTGTTAAATAGAGAAGTTTTTATAATTGCATTGGCTTCTCTAAAATCAACTCCACAGTGCCAAGTCTATAACTCTCTGCCTAGCACACTATTGTTTCTCAGGTTAAATCAGTTTATTTTCCCCAGGAAACCAGCATGGTTCTGGTGTGACAAGAAAATTGTTCTTTTGGTTTCAACATACTCTCTGTATCTCATCTCAGCTTAGAAAAAAATTTCCACTCTTTAATGGCAGCTGGGGAAGTCTTTTTTTTTCTTCTTCCAGTTTTATCTATATGATAATTGAGATAGCAGCCTACACTTTTCTCTCTCTGCCTTTTCCTTGCTCTCTTCTCTCCCATTGAGGCAACAGGTAGGCTTTGAGCTTATTATCCATGCAAAAATTGCAGGAGGTGGGGAGGGGAAGGGGAGAAGGGAGAGAAAGCATTTAGGACAGTAGTTAAAGAAGACAGAGGGAGTAAGCTCCTAATCCTAGCTACACATTTCTTCTCATCCCCAGCCCTTCACTTCCTACTCCGTTTGAAACTAAGAGGCCCATAAAACAATTCTTTCTCTCTTAAGAGAGCTTTTAGTTTTAGGCCTTACTAAAATCAACAAAGCAATAAGATCAAAGAAAGGGGCACAATTTACATCACAAAGCTATCTACCTATATCTGTCACATAACATGGAGAACTGAGCCATGTTTGGTGCTGAAAACGTGTCATTTAATCCTAAAAATGGTCCTGCAATCTAATCCATAAACTGGAATCCTGAGAACAGAAGGGTCATGAGCTCTGCTTCCCAATAGTTTCATTGGCAAGTTGACAAGATCCCAGGAGGGAGATGGCTTCATGAAGCTTCTAGGAAGCTAAGATCAGAGGAAGCTGACTTAAGATCTCTGGGCCCAAGGTATGTCAAGGATGCAACAACAGGCTGCCAGAGCGGAGGGAAAGAAGCAGGCTTCTTCAAGTCATCCTGTAGGTCTGATGGCCAAATGTAAGGCTGCCCTACGCTTATACTGGGCAGTAAGATCCAGGACTTATGTATGATCCTCAAGGAGGATAAGAACACCAGGAACACCTCAGCTTAAGTTTTCCATCAGGTCAGCAGAAAAGGACACAGAGACAGAAATTAAGACATGGTAGTGAAATTAAAGACAGTAATATTTATTGCAAAATAAGCAGTGGCAATCACATACATTGGGGATTCTTCACATACCTGATTGACTGTGATATCCAAAGCTGCCTCTAGTACATGAGAGGATGGGAGGCTCACCTGGACTTTGTGGGCATTACATTGTGAGGAAAATATAGCTATTCCTGCATGGAGACCTAATCAATCACTGAAGGAAAAGAGAGGCAACCTTCCCACTTCCGAATCTAAGCCTTTTTTCTCTGGGGATCCTTCTCCCATGTTTTTCACTTCAAAGCACCATATGGGAGGAGATCGCAGGGACTCTGGCCTTGATGTATGCCCTGCAAGCAAGTGACCCCCTTGGTATGATTCTTGAATCCAGCAGCCACCTTAAAGGAATAGATTTCATAGCATTTTCTGTGACATGCCACTGTTGCCTATGAGCTCTATCTGAATCCTTTCTCTTAAAAAGCCAATTAAACAAGTTGGACGACCTTGGTCTTCCCCTGGGCCTTGTTTTTGAATCATTGCTAAAGCAAAGAGGAGCATTAAATGCAAATGCACACACTGCACAAATGTATTCTAGTCAGTCCAGGGTACTATCTAAGGTTGCTTTGTGTGATCTGCAGACACAAACAGTATGACTGAGGTCTCCAGGTATGCGATTTCAAGGCAGTGAGAAAAAAAGGAGAGAAATAAGGAGGAACCATCCCAGTCTTACAACATCTGCAGCCCTTCACCTCTAACCTGCTTTGAAGCTAAAAGACCAATGAACAATTCTTTCTCTGTTAAGAAAAGTTGGAGTTTACTTTTTGGCCTTCTTGAAGATGAATGGAAAGTAGGATCAAAGAAAACCAGAACAAATTACACCACAATCTATACAATCTATTCTTCACTCATATCTATTATTTAATATGGATCACCAACATGTGTCAGATATTAAATACATATCATCTAATCCTAAAAATTGCCCCCCAGTCTAAATTTTATTGTTTCCATTTGTGAAGAAAAGAAACTGGAACTGAGATGTTAGCATTCATTTAGAAAGAAACAGATTTTGAACTCAGATCTATCAGACTCCAAAACTTATGTTCTACCTAATTTATTGAATTTCTCTTTCATGATTTTCTCTTTAGCACAGGATAATAACTTATACTTGATTATCAATTGAATGCACCCACAATTTCCAGGGTCACTCCAAAGTCAGAATTATCTTAAAAATTTTGGATGTTGGAGTATTTGGGATTTCAGATTTTCTGATTAGGGATGCCCAACATGTAATAATAAATTAATTCAATCAACAATATTTTGGGGGCCTACTATGTACTGGACATTGTTCTATGTGAAGCATGGTCCCTGCTCACATTACCCTACATTATTTCAGGGGTGCCTAAGTGGTCAACAAGTAAACAAATATGTAAACAGCACTCTGTTGGCTGACATCTGAGTAACAAGGTATCAGCCACTTTTAGGATCTGTGAGATCTGCTAGGCGACAGACCAGTGTGTAACCCAATGAGGGAAAGAGGTGAACTTTGGAAAACAGAAACAAAAGATTGCCAGAGCAGAGTAAGTGATGGGTGTATGTCGATGGGGGTTTAGAGTTAGGCAGGAGCTGATCATTTGTGGGCCCTGAAGTAGAATTTGAATTTTATCTTTAGTGATGAGGATTCTGTGCTCTCTATGGTGAGGTGAGTCTTAACCAATGGAGTAACATGATCCTACTTGTATTTTTATTAGATAATTCTGGGTAATGTGAGCAGGAACCATGCTTCTTATTCATTGTCCTATCTCAGTTGCTTAGAACAATGCTTAGTACACAGTAGGCCCTGAAAAAAAGATTGAATTAATTTATTATTACATGTTGGGCATCTCCAATTAGAAAATATGAAACCCAAAATGCTCCAACATCCAAAAATTTTTAAGTGGCAACATGATGTCACAAGTGGAAAATTCTACACCATGAAAATTTGTTTCATATACACAATTATTTAAAAATATTGCATAAAATTACCTTGAGATGCATATAGGGTATATGTGAAACATAAATTAATTTTGTATTAATTTATATTTGGTACCCATCCCCAAAATATGTCATTATGAGTTTGGAAATATTCCTGAATTCTAAAAAAGTCTGAAATCTAAAACACTTCTGCTCCCAAGAATTTCAAATAAGGATTATGCAGTGTACAGTAGAAAAATTCAAAATGTCAAATCATCATCCTTTCACTAGTTCATAATATATAGTTAGTATTCACAACATATTGAAGGTTAACATTGGCATTGTCTAATTTCTCATTTTCATAGCCAACATAAATATTTTAAATATAGATGCTCATTTTCCTCTCATGAATACTTATTCTTAGTTTAATACCTGTTTTCTATGTCACTATTTTTTAAAGAAAATAGAAACATAATTTCTCACAACTATTTTATGTTTTTTATAGTTTTTTGTTTTGATCATCCAATTTCTGTTACATATTGAAAATAATGAGGTAAAATAAGTATTTGCTTACAGAAAATGGCTTATTAACAATGTCCCAGTAAAACAAATGGTGTGAGTGTCTAACTCTAGTTGGTGACACGTAATGCAAAATGTCATCTGCTCACTAGCTCCTACCTTTTTCTTGTTAATGTAACAATTAAATATATCCACTCTGTCTTTAGATTTAGTTCTGCACAACCTTTTTGACAAATTCTGAGGGCTTCATACTGACAGTCTGGGGCTGAGAAATTAATGTGACCTGGTAAGTTCCCAAACTTCTCTACTTTCACCCCATTTCTACTTGCTGTGTTGTTACAACATACATGGCCTTTGGAGAAAACATCCTGATTCCATAACAAATTGCCTGTGTCAGGTTTGTGTGAAATAAAACTCCTCTAGTTTCAGGTTTCTTATTAATGAAATGAATTTCTAGGAAGTAGACTGAGACTTTAAGGTTTGTGAGCCAGAGGTTTATTGGCCAGTGCTTTGGGAACAGTATACCTATGAGGGCAAGGGAAGCAAGATTAGACAGAGAGAAATGAATTCTGTTGCAATAGAGCCCTCAGCTGAACCTACTGGGGCCTGGGGATAGAATGGCCTTTCAGTAATGTCCCAAACTAAGGCTAGATATAATCCATATAATCAGTAATGAGGGAGGACAATTGTGCACAAGATGGTGATTTTTTTTGGTTGAGAGGAAATTTCTGGATAGGAAGTCAGGCTATTTCAGCTGCCATCATTTGGGGACACTGGGAGAGTGAGTGTAGCTCAGTTCTTAAGTGGATCCCTCCAGAATCTGATACATGGGGTCAATCATATTCTTTGCCAAATTTTCAAATGATATCCTGTATGTGGACAGCCTTTAACCTACTCCCTGTCACTTAGCATTCAGTAACTGATTGACATGTGGATGCATGAATGTCTTACTGATATTGGTATTTGCTATTTCCCATGTGGTACTCTGTTCTCTCTCTCTCTCTCTCTCTCTGGTGGTACTGGAGTTTGAACTCAGGGCCTTGCACTTGCTAGGTAGGCACTCCATGACTTGAATCATGCCCCAGCCTTCTCTTTAAAAAATATTAAGAGGCTTTTTTGGGTGTCTCTTGAAGGAGGCCATTTCACAAATCAATCCTTTTTCTTATCTGCTTTGGATGACAATCTATACTTTTAAGTCATATAAAGGTTTGGACTAAGTGGGTTAAGTTAGGCAGCTACATGTTAAACCACTGAAAACAGAGTTTTGAGCATTTGCACTTGCAGGGTTAGGTTGGAAAAAGTATAATCTTTTCCAGAGTTTAAAAAAAAATCACTTCTGATTTTTAGGCAATAGATCTAACTTAGCAAGTTATATTTTTACATTATTTCACATTAGCTGGCCCATACATGAGATCTACAGTGGAAATAAGGAAAATGTAATATATCCTCTGAATTAAATTATATGGTTATTGCTTTTAGAAAGTAACAAGTCACACACTTCTTTATGGACTAATTGTCATATTTTAAAGAAATTCCTTCAATAAATATACAATCTACTCATGCTATTAATTAATAACGTCATTAGATAGATACCTCTTTCTCTGTTTTCCAAAGAGATTTCAGTTAGTAAGAGGCAGATTTTGATTTTGACTAGTCTATCATTCCTACTTCCCCATAATTCAACAGTTTCTTTGTTTTCTACTTCAAAAAGGTAACTTCTTAATGTATAATTAGTTAATTCTTTCACTCCATCATCAAACGTACCACTTATATCCCAAGTCAAGGTTGTAAGATGAATAAGTGATTGTAAATCCAAGCACTCTCATGGGAAAGACCAAGTACATAATAAGAGACAGATCATAACAAAGCTTCAGTTTTTGTGACCTGAATATAGTTCCCTCAATTTCCTTATATTTTATTCAACCTCAAAAGTATGCTAAGTCAGGCTATTTAAGAGTTTTTAAATTTTTGTTTTAAGATGTAGTCATCTCTCACTTCAAATAAATACCAATAAAGAGTGAAGTTCTTTTCAGCTTTCAGGGTGACAAACATCCTTAAAACAGGCTGTTTCCTCTCAAAAAACCATTCGGAATGCATGCTATTTAGACTCAAGTAGAAATGTAACCTAGTGGTCAGAGGAAAACCACATTTTCTCAGGATTGTGCATTTTATGGTTCTAATAAGGTGTTGACAATAGCTCCTTTGTCAATTTTTTTGAAATCCAATGCCATAATGATTACACAAATACAGGATGATTTTGGGAACAAAAAGAAAATGAAGTGTTCCTTTGGAAAAATCTCCAATGAGAGCTATCTTATGACATGGTATCTCCCTGGAGACTGGTTATGGAATTTTCTTGCAGAAAACATTTTGTGTGATAAAAATGGAGTCATTTGTTTCCTTGGAAACAAACCCCTTCACCTTGATTGCACAGAATTTTAAACAAAGAAAATTTAGTAATTAGGCCCAGATCTACCTACTTTAAACCAGTGAAATTTTCAAACACATGATATTATTAAAAATAATGTGCAATAAAACCTGCTTAGCTTAATTGAGGTCAAACAGATAAACCTTTATAGACTTAAAAGTATAGTTTTTTTTTTTAGCATTCTAAATACAGACACAGAATCTCCTAAAAACTCTCACACTTTAATAGCTTAGAAAATCCCCCAATTAAATTCAGCTGTTGACTACAATCTTCTGTGATAAGGAAAAGTACCAGTTGAGAAATTGAAATATCAGTTATTAGAAAGTTTCATAATGAAAAAGTCAATACTGTGATGCTGGTAGTCTCAAACCAGTAACATTTCCTGAGGATAGACTATGTTTTTTAGATGAAATAAATTCTGTTTTATTGACTAAGGAGGGGTCTGTGGCCCGTGTTAGTTACTTTTGTGTCACTGTGACAGAGAAATTCAAGAGAGGAAAGATTTGTTTTGGCTGAGAGTTTCAGAGAGTTTAGTCCATGGTTTCTGGGTGTCCTTGTCCTTGGGATTGACATCATGGTGGCAGTAGAATGTAATGGAGGAGCTTCTCCTTATCTTTTCAGACAGAAGACAGACAGAAACAGGAAGGGGTCAAGGACAAGATTCCTCCAAGGACCCATGCCCAGTGATCTATTTCTTTCAGCTAGCTCCCACCTCTGAAACTTTCCAGTATCTCCCAAAATGGCAACAACATCTGAGGATCTAGGCTTTAACACATGAATTTGTGGGAGACATTTCACATGGCTCCCTAAAGATCCTGGCAAAGCCCTTGCAAAGTGTATTTATTCTATCTCCATGAGTCCCCAAAATCTTAACAATTTTAGAATATTCAAGAATTTAACTTCAGTCAGGTATAGTATGCTCACTTGTACTTCCATACTTGGGAGGCTTCAACAGAAAGGCTGTGGGTTCAAGGCCAGCCTGGGCTACATAGCAAGCTTGAGTCCAGCCTGGGCTACAGAGTGAGACCTTGTCTTAAAAAACACAAAGCAAAAATAAAACAAAACAAACAAAAAAGAGTGTAAGTCCAAAGTGTCTTACTTTATTTTAAATAAAGTAAAATAAAAAAGAAAGTAACATACCTCCAAGATGCAATGGCACAAAGTAAATATTACCATTCTAAAAGGGAGGAATGGGAGGAATAGGACCAATGCAAGACTAAAACACAGTAGGGAAAACATTAAATCCTGTGGCTCCAAGACTGTTGTGTCTATCAACCAGGACATGTGGTAGTGTAATGTGAACTCCAAAGGCTATGGTATCCCCATCCCTATAATCTTGCCAGCTACAGCCCATAAAACCTGTCTGTGTTTCTTGGGTTGGCTCAACTCATTGTCTGTGATGTTCCTTGGTAGACATTCCAAGTTATTGGCATCTCCAACATTCTTTGATCTCCACTGCAGTTTAAGCTTCCCCTCACAGCTTCACACAGTGCCCTTTCAGGGACTGTTTGTCTCTGACCTTGGTATACATTGCCTAGCCTCCTAGGTCTTTCTTTGAAATCTCGGTGGACGCTTCCATGACCTCATAACTCTTGCATTCTGCATGGCTACAAAACCAGCATAACATGAGTGATGCCAAAGTCTGCCACTAGCTTGAGTGGTATCTCAGCCTCCATGGACTTTTACTGCAGTAGCATCTGAGTGCCTGATGACTGAATCTAGTAAATAATCACTTCCAAATGTTGTCTTGTATAAATAGAGCACCATGTCTGCTCTCTTTTCTCAAGAATCTTTCAAATGGGTTTATAATTTCATACCCTGAAACCAGCAATGAGTGGGTTCTGCCCAATCCCTGAGCTACATTCAAGGAATCTTTATTGTTTTCTCAATGCAAAGTAACTTGGCTTCTTTTCAGTAGTGGTAATCTCTTTAACAACCACACTCTCCATGCTCACAACTCTCAACTCACTCATATTCTGGCCAGATGCACATTTTTCACATCTTTCTTCTCTGCTTTTTTGCTCTCAATTTCTCACTGTGAACCCAAATGAAAGTAGCCAGCAAAATCCGTGCAACAGACTGAATGTTGTGTTCTTTTAAACTTTCCTCCAGCAGCCTCACTCAGTCTCAGGACATGGACAAAATGTAAATTTTAACCTGAATGGCTTCTAATCCAGTTCTCAAAAGAATCCTCATACCCATCCAAAACCTCATAAGCCTGGCCTTCACTATCTGCATTTCTGTTGTCATTCTGTTCTTCTGAGCTTCTACCAGAATTGGCCACTAAATTATGCTTACACCATATTAGGATTTCTGTAGTATATTTCTCCAAACTCTTCCAAATTCCTCCTGTAAACCAGTTCCAAAGGCTTAAGAACTACATGGTCAGGTTTAGTAACAGCAATGATCCTACTTTTCTGGTACCGATTTTCTGTGCTAGTCATACTTTCTAGTCCTAATGACCAAAATACCTGATAGACTGGCTTAAGGGTGAAGGGGTGGAATATTTACTTTGACTGACAGATTTAGAGATTCAGTCCATAGTTACTGCCCATATGCTTAGGCAGAAAATTATGGTGGCAGGAGGGTGTGGTAGAGGACCTTCTTCACATCTTCGCAGATAGCAAGGAGAGAGAGAGAGAGATAGACATAAAGGGGCCCTCCAGCTCCATGGACCCACCCCTAATAACCTATGACTTCCAACTAGATTGCATCTTCAAAAGTTTCCAGAACCAGCAGCTGTGACCTTGGATTTAACACATGAGTCTATGGGGATGAAATATCATATTTAACCCACAACATAGCTTTACACTTTTCTTACATCCCAGAATCAACCTCCTGGATGTACTGAAGAAGTCACATGCTTTCTTCTTTTGTATTATATTCTAGTCTATATTATATTTATATTCTAGAATATAATAACATTATATTTTAGTTTACAGATTTAAATATAGGTGGAGCACTAGACATTTAAGACTAATTCTGAAATTAGTTAAGATTAATCTTGGGCTCAAAATGCTTACCTTGGTAAAATTAATTATATGCTTAAATCCTACAATTTTTATTTTCTATAGTTTATTTAAACTCTAGAAGTACAGAGATGCATCTATTTTTCTCTATTTCAGGTTATCTTGAATGTAATAATTTAGATCAGTTTTGAACAGTACATCCTATCTTCAAAGTTCAAATCACTAAGAAAATTTCCCTTATGTGTAAAGGCAATTATTTTTACAGATTACTTTATTTTAAAATAATTTTCAACTTATAGAAAAGCTCCCAAAATAGTAGTTATTTGTCATGTACCCTGACCTTTCACCCAACTCCCTAATGTTAACATCTTGCATATCCATAGTACAATTATCAATACGAAGGAATTAACAGGGTATGATACTACAAACTAAACTTCAGTTTTTATTAGAATTCACTAGTTTTGTCCACTAGAGTTCTTTTTCTGTATTATAACACTATTTCATATTGCATTTAGTTGTTAAATTTCCTTATTCATTTTCAGTCTGTGATGGCTCTTCTTTCTTGCTTTGTATTTCATGACCTTGATACTCTCTTCAGAGTACTACTCAGTCATTTCGTGGAAGCCCTCAGAAGTAATGCACCCATTCAGTGTATCCTATCAGGATGTATATGATGTTGATGTGGT
The DNA here is from genome assembly GCF_047511655.1 of Castor canadensis. NCBI lineage: Eukaryota > Metazoa > Chordata > Mammalia > Rodentia > Castoridae > Castor > Castor canadensis. The sequence goes on from NC_133392.1 coordinate 108,623,586, forward strand.
TTATTACAATTGATATTGAGCTTGAACTCTTAGTTAGGGTTGAATCTGCTTGGGCTTTTCCACTATAAAATTATTATTTTGCTATTGTAGTTAGTAAGCATTTTGTAGTAGATGTTTTGAACCTATGAAATTTGCATTTCTCAAACTTTCACCCAATAATTTTATCATTTATTGGCAGTTCTTGCCTATGACTGTCATTACTGATGTGTTATGTTTCTGTCATCCCATCTATATTTATTGGCTAGCATTCTTCTGAAAGTAGGAGCTTTATGGATAGTTTCTGGTTTTGTTTTGAAAACAAATGGTCATTTTGCTGCTATATCTTATATTTTCTGAAACACATATACAATTTAGTAGATCAAAACATGTGTCTTAATAATGTAGGCTAGGATGAATTAGTGACACTCTGGGCCAAGAAAATTAAAGTTGAAAATATCGGGGGTGGTAAGAGTAATTCTACAGCTACTGAAAAATTTATTTATGTCTGATATTAGCAACATTACTGTAAAGTTACCAAATCTTGATCATTTTGCTAGGTGATGAACTAAACTTTTCATATTTCAAGTAAAACCTCTTTTCTCAAAATAATTTCACTTACTCTGTAAATTACTCACAGCTTTTTGTTGTGTCTAATGCATTCCCCTGATGTTTGCTATACTCATTGCATTGTATTTTAATTGCCAAGGCCTCATTCCTTCTGTCTGCTTCCCTTCTCTTAGACCAGGGACTCCTTGAGATCAATCACATCATTTTATTTATCTTATATCTTCATCAATTTACAACACAGTTATTATGGTTTGGATATGAAATGTCCCCCCAAAAGACTCATGTCTGAGGGACTTAGCATTCAGCTGGTGACACTGTTTTGGGAGGTCTTGCAAAATTTAGGTGTGGGACTTAGCTGGAAGGAGTAGGTCACTGGGGCTGGGTTCTTGGGGGTGTCTTGTCTCTGGTCTCTTTGTGACTTGCTCTTTGCTTCCTGTCTACTGTGAGATAAAGAAGAACCTCTGCTACACATTCCTTTCACTATGGTGTTCTACATTACCATGGATCCAGAATCAACAGAGTCAAATTTATGGACTGAACCCTCTTACACTATGAGTCAAAATAATCCTGTCCTCCTCTAAGTTGTTCCTTTCAGGTATTTTTTGTTCTCAGTGACACAAAAGTAACTAATACAACAGTGTTAATACATATGTGGTGCTATGGTTGGAATGTGACCCCCAAAATTTCATGCATTGAAACTGAATCCCCAAATGAATATGTTAATGGTATTTGGGGTGAGACTTTTCAGAGGTAATTAGGACTCGATGAGGTCATGTGAGTGATGCCCTCATTGATATCATTAGTGGTTTTATAAGAAAAGGAACTAAAACTCACGCTAGCATACTTGCTCTCTCTTGGCATGTAATGTCTCTTGCCACAAGATGATGCAGCAATAAGGGCTTCACCAGATGCCAGGAAGTTGCTAGCACCATGCTCTGCACTTCCCAACTTCCAGAACCATGAGCCAAATAAACTACTATTTTTTAGAAAATACTCAGTCTCATGTGTATTGAGACAGAAAATGGACTAACACCTGAAGCTTCATATTAATATTTTAAAAATTCTTGATGGATGGATGTATGAATACATTGAGGAGTCAAAGGTACTTGCTCTCAGGGAGTTCAGGCTAGTGACAATTCAAATTTGTATTGGCAAAATTTCAACCATTAAAGTCATTTGGTCATAGCAACAACATTTTGCCTTCCTGAGTTTTAGGTTTCCTATAAAATGACCTGATTAGATGATCCATAGTCACTTTGAACAATATATTCCATCATGCTAACATCTACTTGGATGTAGCAGAAATGTGAGCACTGTATACTCTTTTTAAGGTGTCCAACTGAATGAAATTTATAGGAAAGTACATGTGTTCTTTCTAGCACTAGAACATTTATATTTTATTTAAATTACATCAGCATAAAATTAGATCCTGTTTCATATTACTGTCAATCTGTTAGCTCTTTAGAACTAACCAAGAGGAATAATCATTTTCCATTTCAAGCTATGGGATAAGTAAGCACATGTTTCCATGCCTTCCTAACTCTTAGAATGGTGCCTATGCATTACTCTGTTCCTCTTTCATTCACGCTAATGTTCAGAGCATCACTCTCAAGAGACAAATCTGTAATTTGAGAAGCAAAATTAAATGCATAATGGTTTCACACAGTTTTTTTTTTTTTTTTTTTTTTTTAGTGCAGAACAGCTTTCTTTAAACTCGGTAATGAAAATAATACCATGTATTTGCTTTTCATTTTTATTTCTGGACTTTTCGTAATCACCACTTTATATATATGGGAACATTTTAAACATGTTTCTGAACTGAACAAAAGTTTGACCTTGTTATTAATACAATTGTGATATTATTGCCTAGGGAAGTACAGAGAGAGAGTCAGAATCTTTATCCTACTGCACCAGCCAAGTAACAACACAAGAAGAGTCTGAAGGATTTCTCTTGATCACGTGTCCTATGAGTAAACACATTATTCTATGTATTTGGAAAGGTATTTTGTTCTTGGCTTAAAGGTATTCACAAATTAATGGATGCTATGTAAAAACAGCTCATTAGTTTTTATTGATAAATTGATTTATTTTATGATAAGAATGGCAAAAGTACTTGTGATGAGTATTTAATGCCAGTATTTATCAGTTTAATGGGAGCAGAATGACAGTAAAGCCTTTGGGGAAAAAAGAAAAGGAAAGAATAAAAAAAGAGAGTAAAAAGAGGGGTAGGAGCCTCAGCTGCCAGTTATACTCCATCACCTCACTTGACAATCAAATGAGAAATTGAAATTCAAATATCTGAAAGCGCTTGTGAACATAAGAGTTTTAGGAAGCAAATTACGCACACAAACAAAGGCACTGTGGATAGTCCTCAAAGTAGTTTCAGGAATGTGACATTTGTATATTTTCCTTCTAAAATTTGAGGATCTCAGTTGGCAAACCTGTTGAACTCATAGGTTTTGAGAACGTCTAAATTGTGCTATTTTTTTTCTGTTATACTTACAAAAAGGATTTGAATTTCATCGTTTCACTGATTTTGAGTAAAGTATGCTTACTGGGGAAAAATACTGACCTTTTTAAATGTCAAGGTATGATAGGCTCGATGTTCTCAATAAAGGAAAAGCAAAGAAAAATAGAGTCTTTCAAATGTCTCAAAGAAACTCAAGAACTTCTGACCCTGTACAAATAAAATATGTCATATCATAGCCAAGCTCCTCCATCTCAATCAGTGAATTGAAGAAAGCGCTTACAGTATACCATGTGCTGTAAAGCAATTCAGAATTCTTTTATAAAATTATCAGTCATAATTCAATAATGTGTTTTATTTATTTGTCTATGTTGTAGATTCAATGTTATTCCATTTCAAAAAATATTTTCAATACCAAAATAGAACTTATATGTCTAAAATTAAGCATGCCATAGATATAATTTCCTTCTCTCCATATTTTAACAAAACCCATTCTCCATGAAGATGAATGTGAAAAAGAAGAGTAGCAGCTGTAATAACAGAAATAATAGATAACACACACTGAAGACACGCGCCAGGCACTGTTGTAAGGGTTTCGCATGTATTAATACATGAATATTCTCAATAACTCTATAAGGTGGGTATTATTATCCAGTTTGAAGATGAGAAAAAAGCCAAGGCTCAAAGACTCTAATAGCTATCTCGGGGTTTTAAAATCAGTCACTGCTAACACTATAGTTATAACTCAGGCCATACGACTCCAAAGTCATTGTTCTTAACTTCTACAATGTCTGACAAAGAAAGGGAGGGTGAAAGGAAGAAGGGATGATAGAAAGACAAAGGAAAGGAAAAAAGAGGGAAAGAAGAAAGTCAAGGGAGGAAACAGAAATAAGAGGGAGAAGGGGGGAGAAAATTGAAAAGAAAATGTGGTAGAAAAATGTGAAAGGTAATCATTTCAAATGATTGTTAGAACGATGTTACAACAAAGTACCATACATTACATTAGGTAGCTTACACATCAGAACTTTCTTGTGTCACTAGACGTCTGAAATCAAGATGTCACCAAGATTCATCCCTTCTGAGGGCTGTGAGGGAGAACTGCTCCTTGTCTCTATCCTAGCTTCTGGAATCCCCAGTGGTTCCTTGCCTTGCAGATGGTGTACTCCTGTGTTTTTACATTGTCTTCCCTCTGTGCATGCTATAATTAGGAGATGTTTTAATTGTGTTTGCCCAAAAGATTACATATTGGAGGCCTGGTTCCCAGGTGGTGCTTTTGAGAGGTGGCAAGACCTTTAAAAGTAGAGCTTAGTGGGAAGTTTTTGGGTCATTGGGAGGACATTCTTGGAAGGTAGTTTGTGCAACCTCCTTGAGTTCTCACAAGAGGGCTGTTATAAAAGGAGCAAGCCTGACTTTCCCTTTCTCTCTGCTCCTGGTTTGAGATGTAATCACTTGTTGGCACACGTGCTCTCACCATTGCTATCTGCACCCTGTCAAGGGGTGGCCCTCATCACAGAGCCTGCACTATGCACACTTTGAACTGGGAGCTAAATAAACATCTTTTGTTCACAAGTGGGCTACGTCACATACTTCATTATAATGATAAAAAGCTGACTGAGTACATATTTGTCTCTGTGTCCAAATTTCATCTGTTTATAAAATCACCAGTCATATTGGATTAGGGCCTACCCTAATGACCTCATCTTAACTTGATCATCTGTAAAGACTCCTATTTCCAAATAAGGCTACATTCCCAGGTACTGGGAGTTAGGTCGTTGGCATCTTCTTGGGAAACATAATTCAAAACAGGGGTAATGCCATAGTCTAGCACTTTTGCAGACTTCTTTTGCTATTTGGAAATCCCAGTAATACCTGTATCAGGAAAAGAGAGCTGAAAATTGTTGCAGTAACATTAGTTATGAGGCAAAGTCCAGGAACACAGGATTTCTTTTCTTCTTTGGTTTATGGAGGATACTAGAGAAATAAATATATTGCTTTCCCTCCTACTGTCTGAGGACACACTCCGTTATCTGCTCATGTTTTTGGTTAACAAACAACTGTTCTGTGTATTCTACTGCAGACTAGTAGCCTTAAATGGTCAAGTCCTACCTAATTCTATAGAACCAAATGTACTAAATGCCTCTGTACAGCTGCACACTGGCCAAAACTGCACACTGTGGAAAACACCCAAATTACACCTTGATGAAGATATCTAAAAGTGTTTCCATAATGAACTCCTGGGTAATTACAAAGAATTACTTCTTTGTAATTCATGAAAACAGAGATGGTACAGAACACAGCTGGGCCACTCAATTATGGATATATGGAGATTACATAGATCTTGATTGAGAGTTCTCTGTATCTCTTAGGTTCTTTTGATGCTTAACCTTGAAAAATGTCACTTCTCTCTGGAAAAGTTTCGCTGCATTTCCAATGAAGAAATTGAAGAACTTCATATTCACATGTAAACGAAGAAGGCAAAACACTAGAGGAGCTATAGCATTAGCTATAACCTGTGGGAATCTAGAATGGTTTTACCAATGAGGTAATATCTGAACTGCTTTTGAAAATAAAATGGTGAGGAATTCACCAAGAAACAAAGATTCCAGGCAAAGGGAAAAAGCATTTTGTGAAAAAATAGATAGAAAAATTATAGCACATTAGGAATAAGGCAGTATTTACTCAATTCTTAAATGCTACCAACTCTAAGACAATTCATGGACTCAATAAGAGCTGTAGGTTTTTTTTAAAAAACACTGACACCTTCTCTGTACATATCAATGTCCATATACCTCCTTTTTTCTTCTTTAGCAATGATGACATATAAAAATGAAAAATATTCCAGAATCAAATAAAAATTATATGAATGCATTAGTTCATTCTAGCTGAAATATTTTATCAATTGGTGAGCTTTCAGGGTCCCAGAAATTCAGTTTACCAGAAGAAAATTGAATACTCACTATGAGTAAAGCTCTGTCCTGGGTGCTATGACGAGATTACAAAAATCCATTAAAAGTAGTTGTAGTTTGGGAACTTAACAATTTGGCTGCTCAGCACAAAGTAGCCAATTGAATGCCCTGTCTGCTCTCTCTGCTTGATTACCCTAAAGCTAGAACTACCCTTGAATAGAAAGCTCCAAAACAGCATTTTAATTGACTCATTCCTAAATATAAATGGACAATTGAGAACCATTAAACAATGAAGGGAAATCTAAACCATGAGAGAGACCCAGATAAAGAGACAGGAATAGAGATAATTTGACAAAACTTTAGAAATCTGGGTATGCCTGTGCTAGTGAACATCAGTCTTGATAAGCATCTTAGTGGAAAAGTAGGTTAGGAACTAACTGCTCTTCTAATGTTTGCTCTGTCGCTCTGTTTCTGCACATAGGATGAGTGAGCATTCTATAGGCTATGCTTCAGAAGCCACAGATTTCTTGATTAATACAATCTAGGAAATGCAATAGAAATTGAATGCTGCCAAAGCTAAAAACTGTAGGATGGAAGAAAGGGGGTGATGGTGTAAAGCTATAGAAAAATAAGAGGCAAGTACATTTGGCAATGTTAATTTAGAATATCTGGAGAACTTTGAACATGCAGAACATCTGAATTTGTGCAAGGAAGTATTGTGATCACTTTTTGAGGCAGGGTTATTTTATCAAGATTATGTAAAATATCCTCACACTATCTACTATTTCTGCTCAGACTCCAGCATTCCAGAAGAATGACCTAATAAATTTGTTTGCCCAGATAATCAAAAAAAGAGGAAGAGTCTTTCAGACAGTGGATATAACCAATGAAAATTTCCCACAGTTTCAGCATTCTAATGTATCTGATATAAAATAATTTCATGTGTCATTAACGTTATCAATTTTCTGTGGTCTGATTAACTTAGATGCAGGATTAAAATAAAACTTTGAAGAACTGGAGATGTAGCTTAGTGGTAAAGTGCTTGCCTAGCATGTTCAAGGCTTTGGGTTTGATCCCCAGCACTGTAAGGAAACAAAATCAAGTTTTGGATGTCAATGATTAATGAATTCACAAAAGTAATACCATCATGCATCGTGTTGGCTGGGCATCTAGTTAATTCCTTCCCTGAATTAATTCTCTATATTTAATGCCTATTTCTCTATAGTAGTGGTTCTCAATATTGACTGCACATTTTCATCATTTAGAGAGTTGTTAAAAAACTTACGTTTAGAGTAATTCTAGGTATTCAGATCAATTTGATTTATGGTAGAAAACTTGTAGGCATTGGTATGTTTTAAGCATTTCTAGCTGATCCAAATATCAAACAAGAGCAGAGAACATTACTATAAGGTAAATCATTGTAGGTCAGGAGTTGAAGCTAATATCCAGCTACTGATAGCTCAGTATTGATTTCATCCCCATGCTGAATATTAACAAAACTAACACTTATGCTCCATAATCAGACAAATTCAATGGAGGGGAATTATGGAAAGAAAGATTAAGAGTTTTTTTTTTTTGATACTTGGAACTTCTTAAGAGTAGATTGTAAACTTCTAAACTTGGAAGACTTTGAGTCTGGACAAAATTCAGCACAACATTTTCTGTGGGTTGCTCTATGCAAGGAGATCCAAAAATGGGTAAGACATAGTCTTTGTTTTCAGGAATTTTCGACCTAACGTTTCTTTTCATTCTTAGCTTATATAATTCACACATCAATTATTTTATTTTTATCAGACTAATTTTAAAATTCAGAACCAGATGCTAGTGATTTCTGGCTTCCCTGTATTCCACTTCTATCTGAAAATCTACTATATTATTTGAGGCTTTATCTGCCTTTTACTGGCTATAGAACCTTAGGCAACTTAACTACTCTAAGCCTCAGTTTCTTCATCTTTAAGTAAGGTTCATGTCAGTTCATTCAGGCTGCTACAGCAAAATACTGTAAACCGAGTATCTTATAAACAACAGAAGTTTAGTCCTCATAGTTCTGGAGGTAGGAAAGACCAACATGAAGGAGTGGCATATTTTGTGTTGAGTGAGTGCCTACTTTCTGATTTGTAGATGGTGCCTTCTTGCTACTGTCTTACCAGATGGAAGAGACATGAACATGGCAAGTCTCTGGGGCCTCCTTTATGCTTGTACCAATTCCATTTATGAGGCATCTTCCACTAAGATTTAGTCTCTTCCTAAAGGCCCCATCTCCCAATACCATCATGTTGGTGAATAGGTTTTCAACATGTGAATACTAGAGGTATACAACCATTCAGACCACAGAAGTTCGTAACAGTGCAAGACCTTACTCTCAAATGATTCTCCCAAATGTTAAATGAACTACACATATAATGTTCTTAGCACAGCACTAAGCAACTGGTTAGAAAGTGTTTACTATTACCTATTAACTCCCAAAATAATATATTTATGCATAATTTATGATAATTTTTCTTCCTGTTTTTATAGTTTAAAGAAACTAAGGTGTGCCTGAGAACTCCTCTAATTCACTGACAAGAGCTCTATTCATAGTGTATACATATTTTTGTATGTTTTAAATGAGGTATGAAATGTAAGAAACACTTTACAAGCCAGGCACCAGTGCCTCCACCTATAATCCAACTAATTGAGAGGCTGATATCAGAAGATCATGGTTTGAGGCTAGCCTAGGCAAAAAAAGTTTGTGAGATACCATTCAGCAGCAAAAAATTGGGCATGGTGGTAAGTACCTATCATCTCAGCTATAGAAGGAAATCTAAAATAGGAGGATTGTGGTCCAGGAAGGCCCAGGCAAAAAATGAGACTCTATCTCAAAAATAACTAGAGCAAAAGCACTGGAAGAGAGCCTCAAGTGGTAGAGAACCTGCCTAACAAATATGAAGCCCTGAGTTCAAACCTCAGTACAGCTAAGAAAAAAAAAGGAACACTTTACATATGGAATCAAGCTCACTGTTAATCTAGTTACAAGTGCCACTAAGAAAAACAGCCAATGCACATTTCATAGTCAGCCTCTTCATTTTCTCATTCATGTTGATGTTCTTCATTCTCTTATAGCAGCTGTATAATTCAATGATTAGAGTTACTGTATTATGGACTAGCACAGAAAATATAAAAGGCATGTATGAAAATAGCAGGATCTTGTATTAGGAAATGATTACAACCCAGAGCAGCAATAGCAATTTTGTACTCACTTGTCTTGATGAAACCCATTTTTGTTTTATAAATCATTAGATATTTTCTAACTCTGCAAGATAATATAAATTGATGTTTTCCTTCACAAAGTGCTAAAGCAAAATTTTGATGAAAATTATAATTGTAAATTGATCACAAGCTTTGAAATTCCAAATGCAAATAAAGTAGCTCAAAGCATAGGACATCTGGGGCAGCCCAGCAATGCAGCTCCTAGTTTTCTCCTTAGTGCAAAATGTTCTAGTTGGGTAAACAGATTAACCTTTTTGGATGCTATTTGCACATTTGATTCAAATCCGTGGGGAAAGGCACCTTTTGGAGCTTGAGAATTCTAAATACAAATCCCAACTGTGTCTCAAAAACTCAACACTAAGGGAGAAAAGGAACCGCAAAGCAAGTTGGCCATTTCAGAAGCTGTTACAATCATTGCAGACAAATTGCAGTTTCAATCCCATTGCTCAGGGCAGCCCTAGATTTGGAAGTGAAAGACCAAGTTTGATGTTCCATTCTGCTATTTACTTGTGGTGGTATCTTGGGGATCCGCACAACATTTCTCTGAGTCCATTTCCTCTTTTGTGATGTGGGGAGAGTCTAACCTCTTCCACAGAGCTGCCATGTGGACTTGTTGATTTATAAACAGCAAGTCCTTTATAAGCTCCAAAACACTTCAAAATGACTAAATGTGATAAGGTAATGATGCACTGATGCTAAAGGCACAGGAAGAAAACACAAGCAACAGGAGAGACAAAGAGAGTAAAGCCACCAGGCAGTATCAGTGGCAGAGGATCTTGCAGACTTAGGTGCATCCTCATTGCCTCGTCTATGATTGCAATCTTGACTGTCTGTTAAATGAGAACCTATAGAATGCTCCTGGCTCACAGTAGACAGTCAGTATACTTGATTTTCAATTGCTAACCTATGGCTTTTTTTTTATAACTGTATTTATGTGATTGTTTAGTTAATTCAATGGACATTTACCAATACTCTTCGTCACAATGATGGGAAAAGTGACTTGATTCTGCCCTCATTATAAAATGCAGTGAAGCAGACATCAATAAATTATTTCTCCAAATACCTAACCATAAGTTATAAATGATGCTCTGAATGTGAAGAGCAAAAGGAAGCAACCCAAGAACATCCATCTGGGAAGAGGTAGGGAACTTTTTACCTCCTTATTACTACTTTCATTTTCTAGGAATGTCTCTCCTTTTTCTGTAAAGTTAAGCTCTGAAGTATTTTTGTAGTCTGAAGATTTTTTTAATAGTCCCCCTACCCAGCTTCTCACTTGATTCTTTATCTATAAATACTCAATGTATATAAGCAAATCAACATGTATACACTGCTCTCTGGTCATTTTTTTTTTTTTTGGTTCTAGATTCATCCTTAGATAAAATGCAAAGGTTCAAAAATGGCAGAACTCTAGATTTATTTGTTCTCAGAAGCTGTAGGTTTCCAATATAAAAGATTTAGTCCTGCCAAAGATGCTGAGATCATTCCATTGCTTCATTATTAGGAAATGGTCCTTGTAGTAAATTCTGACATTGTTCTGTTTTGCTAAGAAACCATATTCAGACAACATAAAAATATCCCTTCAAAAGAAGGATGAGCCGATCTAATCATCTGGTTATTTGTCCATACTAGGTGGACCTTAAGGATCTATGGCCAGTGAAAAAGTCAGTGCCAAGTGGAGGACATTGCCTTTCTTCTCTAAACCTGATCTACAGCGCAATCACACCTGCAAACATTATTGTGGCACATATAGGCCCCAGACTATAAAGAATATGACTAATGAGCCTCTGTTAGACACCCACAATATACTCACTTGGGGTTGAAAAGGCAAAAACACCATTGTGGCAACAGGAAAAAATTAACTAGATTAAAAACTAACTCACTATGATAAATATTCCAGCAGTTGAAAAATTTATTTGCTGTCTCCATTGTGCTAGTTTTCCTGTTTCTTCCCTCCACATGTACTTCTGCCTTTGCCACTCTTCTTTACGCTAGGAAAGGCTTATGTACCTGGGGAGCACTGCTTGGCTTTCTTGTCCCAACTTCACCCAATGGGACATAGAGATGAATAGGAAAGGTGTGTATTCTCCAGGTCTTCTTCCCAAGGGGTCATCATGGACCAACTGAAAGGCCCCTATTATGAGATGGCTATCTCACTCAGTTTTGCTTGTGGCTTCTCTCTTCCTTTTCCTCCTCAGAGTTAGGAACAGTAATACTACCACCATTTAAAACTTAGGCTGTGAACTACTTTTTATGGTTTCCTTTATACACCTTTGTAGATCAGTCTCAGTGTAAATCTCAAATGCTCCTCATTTGAAAGCATCATCTGTTTCTCACTAGAATCTTTATATATGTACAAAGATCTATCTGTCTACCTATCTATTCATAGAAATTTTACATTAGAGTACACACATATTAGTGTATCTACTTCAGGTTGTATATGGAGAGGAGAAAGCTGCTTGAACAAAGTGACAAGTCCAGTGGAAAAACAGTACCAGAGGTTGTTTTTATTAACTAAGACAGTGGTTCTCAAAATGAGGTCTCAGGACCAATAGTAAATAGTATCACTAGGTAGTATATTAAAAATGAAAAGTCTCAAGCCCTATTTAACACCTACTAGGTCAGAAACTCTAGAGTAGGGCCCAGAAGTCTATGTTCAACAATCCTTTTGGGTAGATGATTCTGGTACTTACTAAAGCTTGATGGCCACTATTTTTAAGGTAGCATGCTAATATAAAAGAAATGAGATACAAGAAAAGCTACTACTGTGGTTTGGTTAGGTCTTTGTGTTAAAGGCTTGGTCACCAGCCTGTGGTGCTGTTAGGATGTAGCAGAACCTTTAGGAGGTGGGGCTAGAGGAAGGAATTTAGCTCATTAAGGGTTGTGCCCTTGAAGGGAGGGTATTGGGATCCTAGTGCCTGCGTCTCTCTCTTTTTGTTTCCTGGTTACCATCAGGTGAACAGATTCCTTTACCCAAACGATGTACTGCCACACCACAGGATGAAAAACAGCAAGGCAAACTGATCATGGGCTGAAACCTCTAAAACTGTGAGCCACACTTTTTTCTTCTTTTTAAATTGATTACTATATGCCAAGCTGGTTAGTTCATGAACCAATTTAAGTGAAATAAACTAAATATAAAAGGAAATATGGGGCTGTTCTACTTATGTGAAGAACCTAGAGTAGTCAAATGCATAGAGACAGAGAGCAGAATGGTGGTTGCCAGGCATTTGGGATATGGGGAAATGAGACAGAGTTTCAGCTTGGGGAGATGTGAACATTCTAGGGATAGATGGTGATGACAGTTACACAATGTAAATGTACTTAATGACACTGTACATTAAAATGGTTAAAACAGAAAAATTTATATTTTGTATGCATATTTTTACCACAATTAAAAAGAAACAGTTATCGATTATTTAAAAAAACAGAATAACTATAAAAACACTGTTTTAGGATTTATATCATATAAAGGTTTCATTCATTAATCTTGAGGCTCAGGTCTTTTTCTTTTGGTAAGAATTTGGAATGTTATAAATCTGTAATTAAAATAGCATAATTTCATGGCTCACCTATAAAGAAATAGTTTGCTAAAATTGATTAAGTTGTTTTACCAGTTAGTTTAATCTTCTTGATAGCCTGTTTTTCCACATTTGCCACAAAGGTGTTACAAAGTAACCTTCTCTGCTCAAATTAGTCATTCTAGCCCTTTTGTGATTCATCCAACCCCACTAATCCCAAATAGCTACAATTTCCCAGAGAGTTCCTAACCAGCCAGGTTGGATAAAAGTAGTTGCAGCAGTAATAGTGACAGTGGGAAGAGTCAGCATCACCATCCAAGTTATTGTTGTAGTAGAAATAGGTGATGGTTAAATTGAGTGCTTAATACATACTGGATGTTGTTGAAATTGCTTTGTGTGTATTCTCACTCTTTATTTTCCGGACAACCACATGAGGTAAGTACTATTATTAATTTAAAAATCCTCAGAGAAGTTAAAAAATATTCTGACATTTATCCAGCTGATACTGTGTAAGCAATATGAAAATAGAGATGATTGACATCAGAGCCTATATTTTCAACCATTAATCTTCACTACCCAGTTTTCTGTGTGCTGGGAACCATGCTACTTACATTTTGTACATTATCTTACACAATCATATTGATGAGTTGGTTTAGCACCAAACATATTTGTGGAGTCTGTTTATCCATTTTCCCCTCTACTCCCTGTGAGGGTGGACACTTGCAGTTAGTCATACACATTGGAACTCTCCAAATCTAGTTAAGGTGGTGTAAGTTAGATGCAATGAAAAAGAGTTTCCAGTTCCTTCAAAACCTCTACTTTACTCTTCCATACTTAGAAATATATTACTATTTTGACTGTGTTCGTTAGTTAGCATGCCCTCAAATCCTCACAACTTGTGCTTTTTATTGAAACCAAAGTTTAATTAATGATATAATAATCAAGATTCACATTACCAGTGTTGTTTTGCATTATGAAAGTTTCAAACTTTTTGCTAGAATGATCAGATTCATATTATACCTGTAGTGCTGGAAATTTCCATTAAGGCTAACATTTAAATTGTAAAGTATTCATAACAAATTATTTGACCATTCTGCCACCAGGCAAATCAGAAAACTTCTAATCTAGGGGTACTGCATAGGAATAAGCTGAATCAGCTATGTATTATTTTAAGAAGAGTTCACAGATTCAAACCTGATGTTCTAAAAAAAAAAAAAAACCTACTGAAAAAAAAAAAAACAACAAAACTTAGTAATATCAGTATGGCCTTTTATCTTCACCTATAGAATACTTGTTATGTTCACTCAAAGAATTATCTTATTATCGCCAAAGACATTTTGTATTTTCACAAGTAATTTGATAAAAATATTCTAAGGAGCAAAAAGAATTTTAAAACTTTTCCAATACATCTGATCTATTTTAGATACATCTCTTCTGAGACATTCTAAAACAAAGTTTCATAGACTATATCCCCTAATTATAGTGTATTAATATCTTATCTCTTCATGATCTGCTATAATGATTAGTAGGGGACATTTAAATATCATGTTTATTTCAATTAATAAAGACTTTATCTCTCCATCTGCCATCATTACTGCAGATGAGACAATGGACAGAAAAATGGTTGAAGGCTGCATGTTTTCTCTCATCCATGAAGATAGATCCAAAGATAAACACAAAAACAAACATGATCACATAAAAACTCAGATGCAGAGCATATTTGTAACAGTGGAACTACTGTATGGAACTTCGGGAAAGAGGGAAAGGAAAAGAGAATGATAGCGCATCAGTAATATTGCATAACATAAGATGTGAAGGTAGAGGATACAAGGATGTGTATTGAAAGCTATTGAAAAATGGGAATGGGAGATAAAAGGTTAAAGGAGAGTAATGGGAGGGGTTGAATATACTAAAGCAAAGTACAACCACAGTGGGTATACATTAAGACACCCTTTTGAACATCAACCTGAATATTAATGATGAAAAACTAGAGTGTAAAATAAGTACAGTGTGTGGGGGGGGGGGATACTACTGGGGGAGGGAAGGTGAATGAAGGAGATTAAGGTGACAGTATGTGGTAGAAGGACTTCAAATACCTATATGAATCAGAACTAAGACATCTTTCCAATTGCTTTAAATGAGGTGGGGAGGAGGTTGAGGGGGAGAGCTGATGGAGGCAATGTAAGTAATGTACAATATAAGTCTAATCAGAAATGTTACTATGAATCTCCCTCCATGTAATGAATATATCCTAATTTAAAGCCCAGATCATACTGGGATGAGACCAATGGTATAAGATCAGAAACATTCTGTATGACATGGTTTGGCTTAAATTCAGAGAAGAACTAGGAATTGGGTAAGCTAATTTCATTGGAAAATGATTTCAGTTTGTTTGATTTGATGAGTCAGTTAAATCAAAGGAATTTAGAACACCTCTGTAAGTAGAAACTGAACATTTTGCATACTATACAATAAATACTAACAAATAGATACTAACACCATAATGTCATTAATAAAAGACATTTAACAAATGTGAATTTCCCTGATGATTGGTGATGTTGAGTATTTTTTTTAATCTATCACTTGGTCATTTCTATGCCTTCTTTTGAGAAATGTATTTTTAGGTCCTTTGCCCAATTTTATTTTTATGTTTTTTGGTGGTACTCGGGTGTGAACTCAGGGCCTCATGCCTGGTAGACAGGTGCTGTAACACTTGAGTCACTCCACCAGGTCTCCTTTGCCCAATTGTAAAATCAGATTTTCTTACTAGTATAGTTTGCATTCCCTATATATTTTATATATGATTCACAAATGCTGTCTCCTGCTTTGTAGTTGTTCTTTCACCCTATTGATTGCTTCCTTTGCATAAACTTTTAGTTTGATGCAATCCCAATTGTCTAGCTTTGCTTTTGCTGCTTGCGTATTTGGTGTCAAACTAAAAACATCTCTGTCCTGACAAATGTCCTGAGCATTTTCTTCCAATAGTGTTAGAATTTCAGGTCTTCAGTTTAGATCTTTAGTCCATTTGGTTTAGGTCCTTAATACATTTTGATGAGCTTGAAGGACGGTACATTAAGTGAAATAAACCAAGCACAGAAAGACAAATACTGCACAATCTCCCTCATATGTGAAATCTTAAAAAATCATAAAAGCAGAGTAGAATGGTGGTTACCAGGGGGTTGGGATGGTGGTAGTGAGGGGAGAGGGAATGGAAAGTCTGTGGTCAAAAGATACAAATTTTCAATTATACTGGAGATCAATTGTGCAACATGGTGACTACAGTTAATAGCAATGTATTATAAGCTAAAAATTGCTGAGAGTAGATTTTAAATGCTCTCTTCATATAAAATGTATGTGAGATAATGGATACATATATACTAAAATATTATGTTGTACAGCATGAATACATACAATTGTCAAATTTTAAAATTTTTAAATGAATATTTTTAAAATATTCAAATGAACTCTCTTAACTCTCATTTTACTAAAAGTGTAGAGATTTGTCATTGCAGTTGTTTTCTATTGACATTTATTTCACAATAAGAACTGTAAAATAGTTTTTATTGTCTTGGGTTGATGCTTACACAACTGAGAGTGATCAAATTCACCTGGTAGCTTAGACTAATTTTGTATTCTATGGTAGTCAATTTGTCTTTAGAAAGATTTGCTGTATATCTCATAAAAAGGTTTAGAATCATGAAAGCTCCTAAAGAGAAAAACACTGAGAAATAACTTGGTGCTCTGCCTGGAAATGAGTACATCTGCATGTCTATGCCATTTTCTGTGGAGAGGAGGCTAACAAATGATGTCTTTTTGGTCATTTTGCTGGACTTACCTCGAAAAGTGTCATGGGAAGGCAGGTATTTTTTGCTGTTGTTGTATCCTAAATCACATGAACAGCTGAAAATTTTTATAAGTACAAAACTCCAAATAGTCTTTAAGCTCATCATGCATCATAATTTCTAATAAATAAAAGGAAATAAGATGACATCAATAATCCAAGTTCATTATTGTGCTTTTCTCATTTCAGGTACACATTGAAAATAATGAATGATGCCTCTTCATCTTAGTTTAATTTTCATGTAAGAGCTATGTTTTTATGCACTTGCAGGAGGAAGGCTATCACTTCCTAGTTCCTAGAAAGTAATAGAGTTTTAATATAAACAGATTTTGTAATGAAAATTGAATTTTACTCCGAGACCACATGGAAACCCAAAATGTTCTGACAGATTGCATGGGAGGATGGCGAAATGTCTGTAGCCAATTCTTTGCCCATAATGATTACAATGCCAACTCAATATTATAGAATTACATTCTTTGTATTTATTTGTTTATTTTATCTTGGGTTAAGTGTTACACTGAAAATTAGAAGTAAGATTAAAAGGTTGCTATGTGCTTCAAGAGAAAAGCTAGGCTCTTTCTAAAACTTTATCATGCTGAATCAGCGTCTGCCATATCGTTATTTACATGTCTGGAAAAAATACTCACTTTTGCTTGAAGAGGAACTCTAAGACTATTTTTCAATGACAGGTATGCTGGGCTCATATCAGAAGTTTAAAACACAAAACATGAAGCAGTGTATGAAAAGGAAATCTGATGCAAGGAAAAGGACAAAAATTCTTTCAAGTTTCCAACCCTTTGGAGAGATGCATTCATCATAGCCCCCCGTCAGGACCATGGGCTCCCTAATGATGAACACAAGGGTAAAGCAATATGAAGGAGTTTACATAAAGTAAGAGAATTTCTCTCATTCCTTAGCCTCACCAATTTCAGCAGCTCACTTTAACCTTTAGGTGAAGGGTCATGGTGGTTCGTTCACAGTAGCAAATGACAATTTTTAACAATGTAAAACATTTTTACTGTGCAGTCCTACAACTAGGCTAAGGAGGGAAAGGAATTCCAACCTATTGCTGATAATAAGCCTTCATATGTTGGCTGCAGAATATGTTATTTTCATAAAGAACCGTAAGATCCTTCCTTTTATGTAATTAATTTCCTGAGAAGTAGATTTGTATTCTCTGGCATTTTCACCTCTAAGAGGAAAATTTTACTACTAAAACAATGTTTGAGGCATGATATCTAACGTATTTGGAGACAAAGAAGCTTAAGGTGCTCATAAATTGAACAAGGGGCTTTTGATTTCCAGTCCCAGCAGTCATTAATTTTGAGTCTTTGAAGTTGCCATCTTCTGCTTTTGCATCTGCAAATTGAAGAATTGGAACTAACTGGCCATGCAGGTCCTTCCTAGGTCTGTTTTTTTCTAATAGAAAAAGATATTTATTTGCTTCATTTTATTAAATAAATATGAAAGTCAAATCAAAATATAGGAAAAAAGATACTTTTTGAAAGCATTTTAGCAGAAGCTAAAATTGGACTTGGATTTTAGAATAACCCCAGAGATTTGCTCATCAGTCCAAACCACATGATTGAAGATCTGAACAGCAACTTTCCAAGACATCAGAGATGCTAAGTACAGTAACACTGCTGACCTCGCAGGAGAACTCATCTCAGCATTTCCCATACACTACGTAAATGAGAACTTCTGATTTGTAAAATACAGTCTATCTTGGATTACATTTTCATAACATTTCAAAATGAAAAATATTTGGGTGGACACGTTTATTTTCTCTGGATATGTGAAGATGAAATCCCCTGTTCAAAGAAGAGTACAAGTTCAATGCAGAAACCGTTTTCTTTAAAATAAACCCAAAACTCTAAAAAGTGTCAGTATATAAAAGAACTGATGTTTATTCAAATTAATTATTAAAATCAAAGGAAAAACTCAAAATCTAGGGTAAAAGCAATAGTCTAGGGATCTTAATTCTGTGCTAATGGTTTTTGCGAGATGTGCAATGAAACTATACACATATAATGTCCTTATCACAAACAACAGTGGAATTAGAGCTGGTCTAGCCTAACATGGCTTGCCAGCAGTGCAAAGTTCTAGCAAGGTACTACCAATTGAAGCCAAATTTAAACATTTCTGCAATCAGATTAATGATGGAGAATTTGTTTTTATGTATTTATTGACTATTATCAAGCAAAGATTTATTTGCTTGAGCTAAGCAGTGATTTAGGAACCATGGTTACTTGTGACAAAATCCATCTTCTCAAAGAGGTCACTTTGAAGTGAGGGGGAAAGGACAAATAAAAATATAAACACACACAATATCAGGTGATAACAAAAGCTATGAAGAAAAATAAAGCAGATTAAAGAATAAAGTGTAAAGAGATAGTCCTAGATTAGGAAAAATGGCCAGAGTTCTTTGATAAAGTGGTATTTTAGCAAGGGTTTGAATGAAGTAAGGAGCAGAGGGAAGATACCTGACTGAATGAGGTGTATTGAAGGATCATCCCAAGTAGAGAGAGCAATCTGTTCTGACTGTCATTAAAGAACAGAATTGTGGAGTGATTCTCCAAGAGGGCAGAGACCATACCTCACTCAGTTCGTTTCCAGTACTCACTATGCACTTGGGACTGGGATAAATTGGCTTTAATCCCCTTTTTGCCCATTAAGTATTCAAGAAAAGAGAAAAGGATGTATTTACTAGCTTAAATCCATCAGTGATGGACTTCAAATTTATTAGATTTTACTGGATTCCAATTTCCTATTTTACACTGTCTAAAATATTTACATTCAACAAAGGAACTCTTCAGACTTTAATGAACGTGCCCACTGTCTAAAATCATATTTTATTTAGTCATTGGTTTAAAGCCTATATTTTACTATTAAAATATAATAGCATAAATCACCAAAATGTATGCCTGCAGTCTAATTGAACCTTTGTATACTTTGATCAGCATTTCCCTTTTCCTCATCTCTCACCTCTATCCCTAACTGCTACTCTCTATTTTTATGAGATCAACTTTTTAATTAAAAACAAATAAATTATAAAAACCATATTGACATAAAGAAAAAGACATTAGATCAACAATGTTAAAGTAAGAGTCAAAACTAGCAAAACTACATTAAATGGTATAATTAATTCACACTTTTTAAGACCTTTGCCAAGACAAGAACAAAAGATTTGGCAAACAGATTTTGAGAAGTTATGTGAGATGTATGATGGTGATTCAGTTCTCCTTGTGTTTAGGGTATGTATTTGTGTGTGTGTGTGTGTGTGTGTGTGTGTGTGTGTGTGTGTGTGTGTGTCTGTGATTTAACAGAAGGTGCAATATGTTTTTATATGGTCTTAATGAAGGTTGAAGGCATACTGTGGCAATAGAGCAGAGTGACAGGAGAGTTAAAGCAAAGTGCTACAATTGCAACATTTTTATAATGTTTTAATTTTAAATAGAAATGAAGCCTTAAAAAGTTAAAGTGGGCATGTTCATTTACAGTCCATAGTTTTCCTTTCTTAAATGTTAATGTGTTAACATTCTTAAATGGGTTTCCCTTGGAACATAGAGAGGAAAATTTCAAAAGTATCCTCTTGAAGAATCACCCAGGAGTGCTGATATTTTGAACTGTTGATGAAAAGGAAACCTGATGTACAGGTTTCAAAAATTATATTTTAGTTCAAAGTTAATGCTTATTTCTAGCTATGATGGAATAATTAAATAGATTAGCAATCCCACCTTAAATAACTATAAAGCTGGACAAAATCAATGAAACAATTGACTGCTTCCTGAAGGAAGGTAATGAAACAGAGTTGAGTTCAATAAATAGCCAGGGTACAGCCTGAAGGTAGTTGCTAGGCTGCAGTTCAGGAAGGGCAACTCCAGACAGAGACAAGCCATTTAGCTGAGTTAGGTAAGATATCAGAGTTTAGGGAGGGCAAGGGAGCTAAAGATTGAAAGGCAGAGTGCCAGAGACGAGGGAACTGCACAGAGATAGAGCTTTAAGGATCTCTTAAGGAGTTCACTTGAATCTGGCTGAATATTAATATGCAATAGTGTGAGAGGAAATTATTCAAGGCTGAAGAAAGACTCTCAGTCTGAACAACTGAAAGTTCATGTAGAGCTAATCATAATTTATGTTTCCACCATCTAGTGTGATTACATACAGTATCAAGAAGAATCATCACATAGTTATCACCACAATAGTGAAGGTTAGTTATCTCTAGACTAATGACTACTATGGACCTGCTCTAACAAAGCTTATAAAGCAAGTTTTGGAAGAATAAAACTGATTCAAAGTAGCCCAACTCTAAGGACAAAATCTGTCATCATTTTTTAATGCAACAACATCCAGAAGCAAATACTGTAAAATCCAAAATGTCCAGCCATTAATAAAAATGGAGGAAAAAAATCAAGAAATAAACAGACTCAGAAATAACAGATGTAACAGAACTTTCAGATGAGGGTCTTTAGAAAAAGCTACTATAAATATGCTCCATTTGCTTAAGAAGATAGAGTAATAGAGAAACAGGGAAGAACAAGGTATGAAATATAACAAAAAGCCAACTGAGAACTTAGAAGGAAAACTACAGTATCTATAATGACAAAATCCAGTGTACTCTATTATCAGAAGATTAAAATACAGGGAACTCCAAGACATAAAGTGTATTATATACAGCAAATATAAAGAACTGAATTTGTTTGAATTGATAGACAAATTGAATGAAAAAAATGGGCAAGGAACTTGAGCAACACATTTCGCCAAAGAAGAAACATGAATGGCAAATAAACACATGACAAGATCTTCATGAAGGAAGCACAAACTAAAACCACCACAATGAGATATCGTACATAATCACTTGAATGATGAAGTTAAACAAGATGGACTATACCAAATTGATGAGAATGTGTAGCATTCATTACTAGTGAGGATGTCAAGTGTTTTAACCACTTGGGAAACCACTTAGGAAGTTTCTTCTAAGGTTGAGCATAAATTTACTATACCACCCAATAATCCCATTCTAATAGTATTTACTTAATAGAAATGAAAAAAAAAGTCATATAAAGACTTGTTCTCAAATGTTTATACCAGCTTGCCGAAGAATAATCAAAAATACCTGTGTATCCTTGGCTCACACCTGTAATCCTAGCTACTGTGGAAGCAGAGATCAGGAGGATCACACTATGAGGTCATCACAGATAAATAGTTCACAAGACCAAATATCCAACACTAAATCAAAAATATCCAACATAAAACAGGACTGGTGGAGTGGCTCAACAGTAAAGCACCTACTTAGCAAATGTGAGTTCCTGAGTTCATATTCCAAAACTGCCAAAAATAAAAGAGAATAGTCAAAAGCTGGAAACAATCCAAATGCCCATCAACAGCTGAGAGGCAGATAAACAAATTATGGAATATTTATCCACAGATACCACACAACAATAAAAACTGATGATTCATAAAACATGGATGAGTCTCAAACCATTATGCTAAATGGAAGAAACCAGATACAGGAGGCTATACATTTTATAAATGGTTTGAGTTTCCAGAAAAAAGCAAACTTGTAGTGATGGAAAGAACATCTGATTGTGAGGTGGAGGAAGGAGATTGACTGCGGAGTGTCATGAGGGAAACTTTTACAAGTGATGTCAATGTTCTACATAAACATTGCCCAACAGAAGTATATGCCAACCATATATGTTGTTTAAATATTATAGATCACATCAGGAAGGCAGAACAGGTCCTGCCTGGGAGGTTGGTAGCATTGTCGGGGAGGGAAGGTTGGGAAAGGACATGGGAGGTGAATTTAGTGTAAATACTGTGTACACATGTATGAAAATGGAAAAATGAGACCTGTTGAAACTACTCCAGGAATGTGGGAGGGAGGATAAAGGAGAATGATGGAGGGGGTGAATTCAAGTATGATATATTATAAGAACTTTTGTAAATGCCACAATGTACCCCATACACAGCATAACAATAAAAAATAAAAATAAAAAAGTAAAAGAAAAAAGTGAAATTTTAATAACAATGTATTATATTTAATATATCAAAATATTGTTAATATAAACAAATTGTTAATGAAATATCTAAATTTTCTTTTAAATTCAATATGTTTCATACCATAATTTAATTATCTACACGTCAAGTGATTATTAGACACAAGCCATTTTAAAGTGTAACATTATTATTATGGTATTGGCTATGTAAATGTTTACATTTGCAAATATTTGTAGAATTGTACCTTTAAAGTTGGCACAGTTCTTTTTCCTTGTAAAGAAGCTCTGAACATGGGAGATTTAAGATTATTACTTTTTTTTTGCTGGTACTGGTGCTTGAACTCAGGTCCTCATGCTTGCTAGGCAGGTGCTCTACCACCTGACCCACTCTACCAGCCCCAAGAAAGAAGATTTAAAAAACAAACAGTAGGCACTGGTGGAGTGGCTCAATCTGTAAGAGTGCCTTCCTAGCAAGTGCAAGGCTGAGAGTTCAAACCCCAGTGCTGCCAAAAACAAAACAAAGCAAAAAACAAACATAGTAGTTGATATGTGAATTTGCTAACATAGACCTTTCCTCACATACCTGGAAACAATGCTCAAGATACAGAAGCAATATAAAAACAAGCAAAAAGAAACAAGCCTTGCATGAGGATTTTATAATATAAAGCAAAAATGGTACTCATTACATAACACAACAATCTATGATAATATAGCTAAAGTAGCATGACCCAAATTTGAAATTAAATAAATTATATATTAGTTATAGGAAGAAATAATGCAGAATCTAAGCTAGAATAACAGGAGACATACAGACAAATTGCCATGTTATTTTTCTATGAATTTTGTCACCACTAAATCCTTTTAGTATTCAGTGCAAGAAATACAGTATAAGGAAGACTGATTTGTGTCCTAAATATTCCACTATTAGCTATGTGACATAAGTTCTTAACTTAGTTTTCTTTCTAGAATTATAGTAATTGTGCATAAATGAATGTCTCTAGATATGCTATGAGAGTTAAGTAACTTGTTCAAGACTGCAAGCCAGCAAGCTCAGAACTGTATGTAAACAAAATTTCTTCTAATTCGAAAGCCTATCTACATTTTACTAAGCAGCATTACCTCCAAAAGAGTTTAAATGAGATGTTCTCCAAGACCGATGATGCCATGTAACATAGAACAATGATTAAGAAATGGAATTCTAGAGATCTAGGACAAGGCTGAAATCTATCTTTGCTTTCTAAGAGTATAACTGTGGAAAATTAACTTCAAGGCTCAGTCTCAGTTTCTTCATACTGTCTACTATACAATAGTTCAATGTTATAACTTGGAATCAAACTGCATACATTCTATTGCCTAATAGTTGTGTGAACTTGGGGAAATTGCTTAACTCCTGTGCTCCTCAGTTTCTCTAACTTATGATAGAGATCATAGTACTTCTGCAAAGATTATGAAGACAAAATATGTTAACACAATTAAGCATTTAGAATGATTGCCGGTTCTATAAATGTCAAATACTATCATTGTGTTACAGATGAATTCAGAGATGTCCTTAAATTCTAGCATTCTGACTGTATAATTTATAAAGTATTGTGCAAACAATCTTGACTCCGAAATTGAACTAGTTTGTGTCTTTAAATAATTCTAACATGATTCTCAAAGTCTGTAAACCAATAGTATGACTTTAAGTTTTTTCTAAAAAAACTAAACCCTTATGCTGAAAGGAAATTTCTTTTAGTACAATTGTCTAAATTAACAAGGCCTAATTTAGATTTATGTTACTTCAGTCCCAGGGACATGTTAGGTAAATGATAGAGCTTTGAAAATTTTTTCTGTTAACAGTGACTGTAAACTCAATTTATTAACTTGAAATATCACTAATCACTAAGTTGCCATAAAATCCTATGTGTAGTCATTCCTCTAACCTACCAAACATAACACAAGTCTCCAAGTCTCTGTGCCTTCTGGTCCTTCTGTCTTGAATTGTCTTCCCTGCACAAACACTCCTCAGCTTCCCTTGGCTCTCTTATTTGAGTCACTTCCTCAGAAAGTCTTTCCTTCACCACCTTGCTCTCATCAGTTAGTTTTTCTTCATACCACTTCTCACTCCATGAAAGAGGGAACATTATAGTTCATCATATTATGTGTTCTGTCTGTTCCCCACAATGTCGAGGGCTTTGTTCAATGGACTAACTGCACTACATACCATGCCTGAGATGTAGGAGAATTTCAATGAAAAACATATCAAATAAAGGAATGAGCTTCAGTGGTCCAAACGATCTCTTGAACCCTTCTAGATCTCAATTTTTGATCTTGTTTTTGCTGTTGTTTCATTTCATTTGTAGCACAGTGGTAGAGAACTTGCCTGGTGTATACAAGGTCTAGGTCTTCCTTAAAACTGCAAGAAAACTAAAAGCTTCTTCTCAAGTGTTTTGGATTCCACATATGAGTGAGATCATATGGTACTTGTCTTTTGGTGCCTGGCTTATTTCACTCTCATCCATGTCATCACAATGGCAGAATTTTCTTTTTTTTAAGACTGCATATTATATACACACACATCCTTTTTTCTATCCATTCATCCATTGATGGGAACTTAAAATGTTTCCATACTTTGGATATGAACATGGGAATGCAGATGTCTCTTCAACCTTTGATTTCATTGGATATGTACTCAGTAATGGGCATATAATTATAGTGGTTCTAATTTTAATTTTTTGAGGAGCCTCCATAGTTTTTTTCATAATTGCTTTACTAATTTACAATCCCACCAGTGGTGTACAGGGGTTACCTGGCTCCTCATCTTGCCCGACATTTGTTATCGTTCATCCTTTTGGTATTTGCTATTCTACATGTGTGAGGTCATATCTCATTGTGGTTTTAATTTTAATTTCTTTGAGATTAGTAATGCGAGCAATTTTTGCATACCTTTCTTGATCATTTGTGTGTCTTCTTTTAAGAAGTGTGTATTCAGATTCTTTGCCCACTTTTAAATGGAGCTATTTGCTTTTTGGTATTGAGCTGAGTTCCTTATATATTTCAATATTTATCCCCTTATTACATGTATGATTTGCAAATATTTTCACCAGTTCTATAGGTTCCCTTCACTCTACTGAGTGTTTTCTTGACTATGAAGATGGTTTTTATAGATTCAATTCCATTTATCTAACTTTGCTTTTGTTGCCTGTGCTTTTGGGATCACATTCAAGAAACTGTTGTCCAGACCAATGTCATGAAAAAATTCCCAGTGTTTTCTTGTAGTAGTTTTATAGCATCAAGCTTTACATTTAAATCTTTAATCCATTTTTAGTTGAATCTCGAATGCAGCATGAAATAAAAGTCTAACTTCATTCTTGTAGATGTGAATATCTAGTTGTCTCAATAACATTTATTAAAGAGACTTTTCTCCCCACCACTGTATGTTCTTGATACCTTTTAAGCAACCAACTAACTCAAAACACATGGATTTCTTTCAGGTCCTCTATTCTTTTCCATTGGTATAGGTATCTGTTTTATGCCAGTACCCTGATGTTTTGATTACTACAGCTTTTGTAAACTACTTTGAAGTCAAGTACCTCCAGCTATGTTCTTTTTTTTCAAAATTGTTTCAGCTATTTGGGGTATTTGGTGATTTCATACAAACTTTTGGATAACTTTTTCTTTTTCTGTGGAAAATGTTACTGAAAATTTGATAGAGATGGCACTGAATGGATAGAACTCTTTGGGAAACTTGGGCATTTTATCAACATTAATTCTTCCAATCCATGAACACAGGATATTTTTCTATTTCTTTTTATTTTTCAGTGCTGAGGATTGAACCCATGGCCATGTGCATGGTAGGTAAGTGTTCTAACTCTGAGCTATTCTCAAGTTCAAAAGGGTGTATCATTTCATTTTCTGTGTCTTCTTCAATTCATTTCCTCAATGTTTTGTAGTAGATCTTTCACCTCCTGAATTAAATTTGTTACTACGTGTATTTTGTAACTATAGTAAATAGGATTGAATTAATAGCTACTTAACACTACCAGCAGCACTTGATATTGCTATCTAAGTCTCTAAACTATCCTTTTAAAGTAAAAACAAGACAGTATTACTTGGTCCTATTTTTAGCAACTACAACTCTGCTGTCTTCATAAATAAGATGTCATGTAATTATTTTAAGTGTCAACATTTCATTTTCTGGATGTGTCTAAGGGTAGCAGTCAGTTAGAATACATGGATAGAGAATCCCAATTTCAGGAAAAATACTAGGATCAGGTGTATGACAAAGACCTCAATAAAAATATAAAATTGGATATATAACCTAACATATGATTTTACTTTGCAATCTCCATATGATCATTTATTAGTGCTATTAATACCCACAGGGAGATTTTTTTTCTTTATAGACACTCAGCAAGCAGTAACCTGAATTTTTGGGATCTCATTCTTTTAGAAGGGCTTTCTTCTGTGCTTTTGAAGTTGCCCACAAGAGTTATGTCATTGCATATAACCAAGGAAACCACAGGAAACTTGGTTGCTTAGAAACAGCTGAATTGTCTCGATGAAGATCACCACAGTAGGCTTGGCTTGAATAGAACAGATGCTAGAAAATAAAATTATGAAGTTACAGTTACTTAAAAAAAAAAACAAAAAACCCAGGATGCCTCTTTAATTGCCAGTTAAATCTTCCCACCTAAGGGAAACTATTTGTCATTTCTGAAAGGCCATTACATAGGTAGAATGGGGGAGCCACAACAGGGTGCCACCAGGTACTGATGGGACGGGCCCCATGGTAGTGTATGAGACTCAGCTTCACTGTACACGTTCTTCCTTTTCCCAATTAATTTGACAACCTAGGGAAAAGGGTGTGATGGCATCTACTGTCATGTCAACTGAGGGATAGATTTTAAAGAAAACATGCTTGCTGAATATTTCCAGGCCTATGACTTTTAACACTCTGGTTTCCCTCATGTAAAGTAAAAGAAGTTTGTTATTATTTGCTAAAAATGTCAAAATTCTTTTGAATTAGTGTTTCATACTGTCAGTATACATATATATAAATATACATGAAAATGATTTTGCCATCTATGGCTTTGGTGAACTTATGACTGTTTCTCTGAGTAATTGGACTATAAGAACACTTATAAATACAAGAGCAGAGGAATGGCTATCCTTAGTCAGGTTCCCGAACCAGCAAACATAAGTTCCCTTTAGAATATAGAGTCAAAGCTTTCCTCAAATATCATATTTATGTTTTATGACCTGTCCTGCCCTTCATAGTATATTATTAATGTATTTACCTACAGTTATACTTAGATTTATCTAAATATATTTCTAGCCTGTGATACCTCCTTTTATATTAAACCTAATTCCAAAGATAATCCTTTCTATTCTATTTGATTCTACTTTACAAATATATTTGTCTTATGAATATTATCACTGTCATATAGAATTGCTACTTATGTGTTATCCAAGGTCACTTTACCCCAAAGTTTTCATCTCACCCATAATACACCCAACTTTTCCTTTTCAAAATGAACTTATTAGATGCAACTCTTATCATCCCTTCTTCTATTTTCTTCTTCTTCTTCTTCTTCTTCTTCTTCTTCTTCTTCTTCTTCTTCTTCTTCTTCTTCTTCTTCTTCTTCTCCTCCTCCTCCTCCTCCTCCTCCTCCTCCTCCTCCTCCTCCTCCTCCTCCTCCTCCTCCTCCTCCTCCTCCTCCTCCTCCTCCTCCTCCTCCTCCTCCTCCTTCTCCTTCTTCTTTTTCATGGTACTAGGATTTGAAATTCAGGACTTTGCACTTGCTAAGCAGGTGCTCTTATCATTTGAGTCACTCTGCCAGCCCCCTTCTTCTATTTTCTAAGAGCTGAATTTTTCATCACCATAAATCTTGTTTCCTTCATTAGATTTGGATTTTCAGTTTATACTTGAGTGGATAAAGCTTTTTATAAACTATCCTGTAGGTATGTCCATAGGACCAATGTAGAATTTTAAATGAGAGAGATGGCTTTAAACAGATAATCAGACCATGATAGAAAGATAATGATATGATGGCAGAGTTATCAATGTTTTGATATAGGATGACACAGAAAGCAAAGAGAATAGTTGTGAAACTATTTGTGTACTCCAGAATACTCAGAATAATAAGCTTGTCTAAAGGGGAAAAAAGCCCAACTATTACTTAGTAAATAGTTTACAAATGTTCAAGAAGCCTATGTGGTCTTAGCATGGCAATTGGCCAAGTAACCCTCTTATATAGTACTTTAGGACAACATTTATATTGTCATGGACAATACAAGAATTCAGGATTACTGCAAGGTGAATTATTTATGCAACACTACATAACAACAGTCCATTAATAAATGGAGCATCTGTGAGATTTGTGTTGGCATGAAAATTCCATCCTGTCCTTGGTCCTTTCTTATTTCTTTCTCTCAACCATTGTTCACATAAATAACATGTTAAGAAACCTTAGCACAACACAGATCTAAAAAGAATGAATACTATACATTATTACTATATACATATTATATATTAATATATTATATTATTATATGTTTATTAATTATATATATTTGTGTGTTTATATATTTATAAAATATATATTATATATTTATTATATACATTTATAATCATATTTATTAATATATATGTACTTAAAAGTGAGTGACACTTTAAAAGGATTGGTGGAGATTGCAAAGTAGTGAGTGGCTAGTATTTATAAGGTACTTTGCATGTTTTATCTCTAAATGTTCACAAAATTTTTAAAAACTCAGTATCATTATACACTTCCCCAAAGCAAAGAAGCTGAGGCTCAAGGAAGTTGTATAACTTTCTTGCAGCTAATTAGCAACAGGGCCAGGACTTGACTCATGACAAGCTCTTTATCAATTATATTGGCTAGTTTATGCTTTGAGAACAAAAATAACAGTCTCAGTGGCTTAATGCAGCAAATTTTATTTCTCGCTCACATTCCGTCTAACACAGATCATGTGGGCAACTCTGCTCACTATAAATCACTCAGGACTGTAGTTGATAGGAGGCTCCTCTTTCCAAGGCTGCATAGGTGGCAAAGAGGATGTGGTGAACTGCAAATTGATTCTTAAACCTTCTGCCTAGAAATAATAGTCTGTCTATCACCATTTTAACAGCTAAAAGCTAGTCACATAGTTAAATCTAACTAACAAGGGGGCCAAAGGGTACAACCATATTGTTCCAGGCAAAAGAGAAGAAAAGCCCTAATGAATAGCTGGCTCCAAAGTCCAAGTTTGTCTACCTCATCTTGTTGAATATTCAGTATGATGTCATTGAATAAAGATAACTCAATAGGCTTCTGCTTCATTTAAAATGAAAAAGCACAGAAATACAAGTACTGCACAGAGGAGATCTGTCACAGAAGCAGTAGATATAAAAATACCTGAGAATTTTTAAGAGTACAATCTCTAAAAGAGCCATCTATGTAACAAAGTCACAAGAATAGTACACATTAATAGCATTGTAAGTCATGATTCAGACTGGCCAATAATAAGTGTCCACACTCCCCAAACCCACATCTCCTTTCTGAACTTTTTTCCTCAGCTAAATATATCTTTATCTAACTGAATACTAGAATGTCCACTTGGACATTCTAGAGTATGCATTATTCCTAAACTGAACTTCTTTCCTTAAAAGTTAAATAACCTCTTAACTTAAGCCTTAAGGGAGTTGACTTAATACTACCCATCTCCCTAAGTTAGGAACCTCAGTCTCACTGTATTCTCTTCTTCCACTCAGTCTCAAATGACCACTGTTCACGTTCTTTTAATCTTTCCTTAGTAATGTCGCTCTAATACTAGCACCTTAGTCCAAGTTGTGGTTCCTTTCAGGTATTCTTGGAACTATTGCCATAAAATCTTTACTGATCTCCTGGCCACTACTGGGTCTAACTCCAAATCATTTTGTATAATTCTACTAGATTAATCTTTCCAAGATGCTTTTAAAAGTACTGTCTCTATGAATACCCATAGGCTTATGTCCAACTGCAGAATGTACAGCCCTTTATAATAGGAGTCCTATATTTTTGGATTAGTCTTTTGCCCTTCAACTTCTATTTTATAAGCACAGGACTACCAGCTAGTGTCTGAACATACCCAAAACTCTACTTTTCCACAATCCCACACTCTTGTACTTTTGGGTCTCTTTCCCTAGAATAAGTACTTTTCCTTCAGAATCTGGTGAATTTCTACTTAGTCCTTTAAGGTCTAAATAAAATATATAATTTTTCAATTATACTTCTCTCTTTAAATACTCTGACATTACTCTGATATCATGGTTTTAGTATTATTTCTTTACAAGTCTATATCTTCCTTTAGGTGACATGCTGTGGTATAATTAATTGCCCTAGAACTTAACAGGAGCCTTAAAGTTTGGGAAGAATTTGGATGGAGATGAGCTGTAGAATGAAATGCTAATGGGATGGAACTAATGGTGGAATTTGCAAAGAAAAAGCATTGGGTTAAGATTTTCAGGAACTAGAAGTAAAATGTGAATATGCCACTGACAAAGTAATTAATTTATAAAAAGTAAAATGTGATTATTTAAAGGAATAATAAGTAAAATGCAATTGACAAGGTCACAATAAGCACATTAGTTAAAATTCAAATAGGGAGAGCTTGGGATATTAGGAAGGTAAAGAATGGTTTGGAAGGCAAGTCACAATAAACTATTGGCCCTGGGGAGGTGGCTCAAAAACTCAGCTGATTTTTTGTTGTACTGCACCTACTGGCACCTTTATGAAAATCTGAGGTTGAAAAGATACAAAATATTAACATCACACCTGACTGCATGCTCTTTAAATTAGCACAAAGGAAAATGTTTCCCTTGAGAGCTATTCTGACATTTTATACCCACAAAATGCAGCTGGTATATAAGACCAAAGCAACATGCTTTTAATAAAATACCCCATAAATGTGGAATGGGTGCTTTTCATTATCCTGGTGATAATTCTCCTTTTTTTCCCTTTAGAGTAGAGAAGCACTGAACCCCACTGAGCTGATAAAATAGACTCCATGAGTTCCTATAGTGAGAATAGCATTAGCAGTGAGATTGCATAGATTTTCTATTGCAAAAGCCTGGGTAGCGTTTCATTACTGAAGTTGCCTGATTGCTTTGGTTCAAATCTTACCCCAATTCCTTTCTTTCACTATTTAAAATCACTACAACAAATAAATGAAACAATAACACAACAAGAAGCAGCGTGGGTTGAACTCCTCCTCATCAAAGACAGCTGCACAAACTTGCAGTCAAAACACCAATTTTTGAGTCTAACCAAAGTTTGCCATAGTTCCCTATAACCTATCAAAACGAATAGAAATGTGCACTGCACACTGTGGATCTTTGTGTTCATGCTGGTAAAGTGTATCTGGAACCAGGAGAATATTCTGGAGTCTGAGTGCCCAGCCACACTGCTTATTATGGCAAACTATTGTTCTGTTTTCCTCCGCTGCCAAGGTATTATTTCCCTAGCTACATGTAGTGACACTGTAGATTTCCCTTCTCCCCAAATAAAACTTCCCAGATGCTCTTAGAGCAGCTTCACGGGAAGGTAAATGGCAGGATGTGCAGATCTCTCATATTAAAACTTCCCCCTTCATTAAATTTGTACTGTCTCTCATTATTAAGAGGACTTCTAAATTTCCTTGTCTGCACCTCTCTCATTAAAAAAAATCTTTTTTTAATTCAATGGCTTGTTCCAAGCCACTTCATCATTCTGATTCATAAAAATTTAATGTTGTCTAATCCTCTAAGTCCCACTAAAATTGTTATATGTCCAATATCAGCTCCAAGTCAGCATAAGAGCAGACACTTCTGTCTGAAACCTGTGTTTGGCCCATTTATTCCCTAATTCAGTGGTTCTCAAATTTTAGTCTACTAAAGAATTATTGGGGAGTTTGTTGAACATGCAGGTGCCCAAGACTCTTAGCAAAGATTCCGACTCGGTAGGTTCTATGAGGGCTGTGGGGGTGTGACGTTGACAGTGTCCACAGGTGATTTGGTTCTACCTAGTGAGGACCACTGCTGAGGCAATTACAACAAAGCCTGGCATAGGTGTATTTCCATCCTGTTCTCAGATCCGAACATATGGTAGTGTATCCTACCCTACTCCTAAATCCATCAAGCTAATCCCATGCCCCCACCATTCTGGCCCTAATTCTGTACATATGGCCCCTGTTAGCTTTGGTTCTTGGCTAGTACTTTTGTTCCAAGCTCAAACAAAACCTGTGTGTAGAATATTAGCCCAGTTTGCTTGGACCCTGTCTAATTCCTATCAGGAAGAATTCTTTCTATTTTAGACCTAGCTATTGTCCAAATTCCTACTAAGGCCCCAGAAAGACTCTTAAATAGAATGAAGATACCACTTAATACTTTAAAAAGACTATAAAATAGCCTAGACACCCCATATCTGACTCCCTGGATGTATGCATTCCTCTGATTTCTGTATCTGAACCTCTAGACTCCTGAAATATTGATTTGGACCGGAACCTTCTTTGAGGGTTAGCCTCTCAGCCTATCTACTGGATAAGTTTCTTAGAGTCTAAACCACAATATTTGCCTTGACCCCCATCTAGGAATTATTCTTACTATATTTCACTTTGTTGTTATGATGTCACTAGTTAGACTACAGGTCATTACAAGCAAGATTTCTGTGAAACTCTTTATTGTAACCACTGTAACGATATTGGCAAGAATACTGTTCACTACTTTATCCAATTTCCCCTTAATGAGGATCCATGGGGAAAAATTTCTGTCTGGACTTGATACCAAAAATAAATGTACTGCTCATCAACAATTGATTTATTCTTTATCTCATGGACAGTATTTATGAGACAGAAAGCTTCTGTTTTTACCTTTGACTCCTAGGAAGCAGAGCTACCTCTAATATTATGTTGTATATTTTAAGTCACATTCCCTTCAACACGGTCCCCACTTTTATTTTTTAATTTTATTTCATACCAACACACACTCTTTATTGTATTTCTCATATCACTTGTAAGCTGTCTTAATATTTTTAGTAGAATTAAGGTTTATTCTTGATTCCTTTCTGTATTTCCCATTTGGAGCCAAGAAAACAAAATAACTCAAAGTCCAAAGCTCCCAAATAATTCTATCAACAAGAATGTATTATAGAGTCACTTGGTGCTCAGAAAAACTATAATTCATCTAAGGGATTCTGAAGAATCCCTTTCTGTGGAAAGAAAACTGGTACATATAGAATAATAGCACATAATGCAAGTATACAGGTGATATTGGTGATTAGTAATTCAGTTCAAAGGTAAAGAAAATCAGTGAAAGCAGGAAGGGTTAGACATTTTTCATGAGA
The DNA here is from genome assembly GCF_047511655.1 of Castor canadensis. Classification (NCBI taxonomy): domain Eukaryota; kingdom Metazoa; phylum Chordata; class Mammalia; order Rodentia; family Castoridae; genus Castor; species Castor canadensis. Next base: position 108,657,451 of record NC_133392.1, read on the forward strand.
CAGTGCTTTGACTAGCACTTAAGCTGTGGAGAAATTTAATGGTGTGGACTGGTAAATTGAGAAGACAGACATTCTGGGTGAAATGAGCAGCATGCAGTAGAGTCGCAGTGAAAAAGGGTAAATCAAGGAAAACAACTTGGGAGTGGATCCTGGATTCTTTAATCTGTCAAAATCCTTTTCCTCATCTATAAATGAAAGACAACCTATATAAAACAGTTAGTATAATACCTATCACATCATAAGCATTTAGGTTAGCCATTTCTTTGTCAATAGTCATAAAGTAAGTATGCAGGTGGAATTTATTGTCCCCAGCCTGCTGCTTTCATCCTCACTGGAACAGCTGATATACCCTCAGGAGAAGTGGAAAACAGGATTACACAGTTAGTTTGGGGATGAATAGTGTATAGACTTGTAAGTTCACAGAAACTGTGTACTTCATAGAGGAGGAACGAGTGAGCTATTTAGAGTTCCTGAACAGGGCAGTGACAAGATGAGAGCAGTATTTAAAGAAGATTAATGTGGCTGTACAGGAAGAGAATGAAGGAGAAAATACTAACATGGACACTAGCTAGAAGACTGTTGGGCACAAAGTGACAAAGAAATAAGGATGAGGGAGGTGGCAGAAGACTGCAAAGGACAGGCTTTGAAATATTTTAAAGAAAACACTTCCTTACTTTTTTGTAGAGGATTTTGTGACTGCTACACAGGAGAGACAAATGAGTCAAAGGTCACACTTAATTATAGTAATTGTCTAATAATTGCCTGCTGTTTGTCTTTATCACCTACTAGATTCTGAATTCCATAAGGAAAAATGCTGCTTCTATCTTGTTCACCAGTGCCTAACATAGTATTTCAAACAGAACATTTCAGATTTCACTAGCAAATAATAAATTATACGAATTTTTTTCTTAGAAAACAAATTGAATGGATACATAATATTAATGACTGACACAAATAAAGCAGAATTTGTTGAGTACTTTCTTTCTTGTATTATAATTATTTATGTAAATAAACTTGACTAGATTATCTAGAATCTCTACATTTATATCCCTGCTTTGACATTTAACAGTTTGTATTGCACACTTTCTATTGAGCACTTTGCAAGCACTTTTCATGAATTAATTTATTTTAATACTAACCAAATTTCTGTGTAGTAAATACTAAAATTATTTCCATTGGGAAATGGTAAAATGAGGCACAGAAAGTTTAGACAATTCACTCAAGGTCATTAAACTAGAAAATGACAGAGGTAGAACCCAACCTATGTCGTCTGATGTCAGAGCCTCTACACAAGCATGGGCATGGGTGGAAGAAAAGAAGTCCTGTCCAAAAAGAAACAAGTAATGGAAACCGGTTAACTTTTATATACTTTACATTTATAACCTCGGGTGAATTTTTATACCTTTTATCAAAATTCACCCGAGTTTAGGTCTATCTCTTACTGTATATAAGCATTGTGCCCACAAAGAGAAAGAGGAGGCTCCCTATTTTCAGCCATATGATAGATGAGTACAGGACAGTAGTTGAGAAAAATAAGATAAGCATAAAAGCTGACAGTATAAGACAGACTACAAAGCAGCACTCAGTTAGGTGTGCCACAAGGATGCAGCAGACTAATAGATGTTAGGATTCAGAGTGGGAGTGAATGCAGTCATGTTTCTTTGTTCCAGTGCTCCCCTGTTTGCATTTGCTTACTTCTTTCTGCATATATACTTTCAGTTCTATTTCTCTGTTAAAAACCTTTATAAAAATATTGGTCCATCTTAAGGCTATTTTATAAAAAGCTCCCTTTCTAGACATTGGATGACACTTTAGAATAGATAACTTGTGAAATAAGCACATACCATTTTAGCAAGCAAAACAGTGTTTTTGAAAATACAGTATTGACAGCTACACACACACACACACACACACACACACACACACAGAGAGTTTTCACTCCCATGTACAATGTTTCTGCAGTAAAGAAAAAGATGGATGGGTTTTTTATTTATCAACTGTTTTCCAGAGAAAACTTTACAACACCAGCTGACCAAGAACAGCATATTCAACTCTCATGCTTTCTATTCACCACGTCTATGTTCAGTCTGGTTATTCAGCAGCCAGTTCCTACTCGTTAATGCATGGAAGGTTATGACTCACATTTTAAAAAGTGAATTTAAAGAGATTTACTTTTTATTAATATTTTTCTAAGCTGATTTTTGTTGAGAATTTTAAGAGGAAAGTATAGACCACCGAATGTTTTGCATATAGACTATCATCTATGTTATAGTCTCAGAGAAAGGCTGAAGGGGTCAGCCTTCAAGTGAAGGGGTCCAGCTCTGAATTGAAAAAAATTATTATTGGCATTATTTTTGATTGACAAATCCTCATTATATACACTTATTGGATACAATGTGATGTTGGGATATGTGTATCCAATGTGGCATGATAAGATCAAACCAATTTACATATCCATCACTTCACTTACTTACTGTTTTCTATGGTAAAATATGGAATTTATTCTTAAACTTACATTGGCAAATGTACTATGTTATTATTGTCTATAGTTACCAAACTGTGCAGTTGATCTCAGAACAACCCATTCCTCCTGTATACCTGAAATTTTGTACCCTTTGATCAAAAATTCCTCAATTTCTCCCTTTTTCTCAACCCAGCCTCTGGCAACTATCATTCTCCTCTCGATTTCTCTGAGTTCTAGATTCCATACATAGTGAGCTCATGCACCGTTTGTCTTCCTTGCCTGGCTCATTTCACTTAGTATAATGTGCTCCAGATTCATCCATGCTGTTGTAAATGACAGGGTCTTCTCCTTTAAAAAGCTGAATAGCAGTTCATCGTGCATATGCGTGTGTGTATGTGTATGTGTGTATGCATATCACATTTTACTTATCCATTAATGAATACTTAGATTCTACATCTTGGATTAGTGTAAATAATGCTGCATTGAATAAAAGAGTGCAGAAATCCCTTTGATATATTGATTTCAGTTAATTGGATATATGCCCAATAATTAGATGGCTAAACTTTATGGTAGTTCTATTTTTAATTTTTTTGAGGACTCTCCATACTGTTTACTATAATGGCTATACTAGTTTACATCCTACCAACAATATATAAGTAGTCCCTTTACTCTGCTGTTAGAGTCCCTTTACTCTAACAGGTATGAAGTGATATTTCATTATGGTTTCAATTTGTATTTACCTAGTGATGGGTGATGCTAAGAATGCCACACATTTGCATATCTTCTCTTAAGAATGTCTTTTGAGATTCTTTGCCCAATTATAATTAGGTTATTTGGTTTTGTTGCTTTTTTTCTGTTGAGTTATTTGAGTTTCTTACATATTTTGGATATTAACCCTTTCACAGCTGTATGGTTTGCAAATCTTCCATTTGTTAATTGTTTACTATGCAGAAGCTTCTTATTTGATGCCATCCCATTTGTCTATTTTTGCTTTTATTTTTTGCTTGTCATATGCAAAAGAATCATCACCCAGACTAATGTCATGGAGCTTTTCTCCTATGTTTTCATGTCATAGCTCTACAGTTTTCATTGCTAAATTTGTATCTGTTATCCATTTAGAGTTTCATATATGGTGGGAGATAAGGGCCTGATTTCATTCTTCTGCATATGAATATCCATTTTTCAAGCATCATTTATCGAAGACATTGTCCTTTCCTCATTATGTGTGTGAGTGTTCCTGGAACTTTTGCTAAAAACTCAGTTGAACATAAATGAGTGTGTTTATTTTTGAGTTTTTTATCCTGTACCATTCATCAATGTGTCTGTTTTTACATTAGTGAGGTTTTTTTATTATAATTGCTTTACAATACATTTTGAAATCAGGGAGTATGATACCTCTACATTTGTTCTGTGTACCCAGTATTGTTTTAGCTGTTTGGGATCATTTGTGGTACTATGTGAATTTAGAGATTTTTTTCCATTTCTGTGGAAAAACTGGTATGGGGATTTTGATAGAAGTTATATCGAGTCTGTAGATCACTTTAGGTACTATGGACATTTTAACAAAATTAATTCTTCCAGTCCATGAACATGGGATATCATTTATTTATATTTTCTTTAATATATATTTTCATCTGTGTTCTATAGTTTTTCAGTATTCAGATCTTTTTACCAACTTTTGTTGTTATTATAAGTGGGATTGTTTTCTCTGTTTCTTTTAGGATAGCTTATATTAATATATACACATGATCCTGATTTTTGTATGTTGATATATATTGAAAACATACTGACTGAACTGATTTACCAGTTCTACCAGTGTTTGATGCAGTCTTAGAGTTTCTTATTATAAAAATCAGGTTACCTGCAAGTAGAGACACTTTTGTTTCCTCCTCTTCTATTAAGGTGCCTTTTTTTTTTCCTCTTGCCTTCTTGCTCTGGCCAAGACTTCGAGTATTATATTGAAAAGAAATAATAAGAGTCAGCATCTTTGTCTTTATCTTAACATTAAAGGGAAAGCTTTCAAGTTTTCCCCATTAAAAATAATGTCAGCTAGGAGTTTATCATATACGGACTGTATTGGGTTGGAATGCATTTCTTCTGTGCCTAATTTGTTGAGAATTTTTTTTACTATGAAATGGTATTGAACTCTATCAAGAACTTTTTCTGACTATTGAGGTGGTCATATGATTTTTATCTTTCATTTTGTTCTTGTGGTGTATCACATTTATTGATTTGCTTATGTTGAACACGTCTTGCATTCCTGGAATATATCACTTGATCATGGTGAATGATTCTCTTTAAGATATTTTTTCAGTGTGCTGACAATTTTGTTAAAGATTTTTTACATCCTTGTTCTTCAAGAATATTGGTCTATAACCTTTATTTCTGTAGCACTTTTGTTTGACTTTGATATTAGAGTAATGCCAACCTCATGAAATCAATTTGGAAAATGTTTTCCACTTCAATTTTTAGAAGAGTTTAAGAATTGGTGTGTATTATTCTTTAAATGTTTGGAAGAATACAGCAGTGAAGTTGTACAATTCTGGGCTTTTCTTGAATGGAAGAATTTTTATTACTGATTCAAACTCATTATTGGTTTGTTCAGATTTTCTGTTTCTTCATAATCTAGTCTTGGTTGATTGCGTGTGTCTATGAATCTATATTTGTTCTAGGTTATCTAATTTGTTGTTGAATAATTGTTCATAGTTGCTATGATCCTTTGTATTCCAATGGTATCAGTTGTAATGTTTCCTCTTTCATTTCTGGCTTTATTCATTAGTCTCTTCTTTCTTTCCTAGTTAGTCTAGCTAAGGGTTTGTCCACTTTCTATCTTTTTACAAAAAAAAATACTATGTTGTCGATCTTTTCTACTTTTCAAGTTTTTAATTATATTTTATTTTTGTCTTATTTATTCTATAATATAGTGTTAATGTTGGACTTACTTATTTTTTTCTACAACTTCTAAGTGTAACATTAATGTGATCTTTCTTTTGTCTTGAAATAGGCATTTATTGCTAAAAATTTCCACTTAGGACTGCTTTTTTACTGTAGCCCATAATTTTGGCATAGTGTGTTTCTATTTTCATTTGTCTCAGATATTTTAACAATCTTTTTAATTGCTTTTGTGACCCATTGGTTGCTTAGGAGTACATTTTTTGATTTACAATATTTGTGTACAAGATTTCTCTTGTTCTTGACTTCTGTTTCATACCATTGTGATCCAAAAAGACATTCAATATGATTTCAATTTTCTTAAATTCGCTAATATTTGCTTTGTGGCCTAATATGTGACCTACTCTGGAGAAAACATTCTGTGCAGTTAAGAATATCATGCATTTGGATTTGAGACATGAAATGTTCTCTATATGTTTGTGAAGCCCAAACACTGGATTTGAAATTGACTTTGTGTCAAAATAATCTTTCCATTGTTGAAATGAGGGTATTTAATGTCCCCTACTATTACAGAATTTCAGTCTATTTCTTTGTTGAGATCATTTAATAATTGCTTTATATATTGAGGTATTCTAATACAGTGCATATATTTTACAATTGTGTCTTTTGGGTGAATTAATTTCTTTCTTATTATCCTTGTGTCTTTTTATAGTTTTTGGTGTGTTTTATCTGACATGAGTGGAGCTGCCCTTGCTCCCTTTCAGTTTCCATGTATAAAATATCTTTCTTCATGCCTTCACTTTCAGTTTACAAGTGTCTTATTAAAGAGAGTCTCTCTCTCTCTCTCTCTCTCTCTCTCTCACTGGAAATTGAATTCAGGGCCTTGCATATGCTAGGCAAGCACTCTATTACTTGAGCTACATCCTCAGCCTATTTGTTTTTTATCTGTTTTTTGAGACAGGATCTTGCCAATTCATGATTCTCCTACTTCTGCCTCCCAAGTAGCTGGGATTGCAGGTGTGCATCAGAATACCTGGTCTAACGTGAGACTCTTATAAGAAGCACATGGTTGAATCTTATTTATTTTGTTTCATTCATTTACCCACTCAATGTCTTTTTATTAGAAAATTCAATCAATTCACACTCAAGGTAATTATTGATAGGTAAGGACTTGCTACTGCCATTTTTTAATTTGACTTCTGATTATTTTGTAGGTCATTTGTTTCTTCCTACCTCTCATTTTTTGTCATAAAATTTTTTAATTTATCTTTTTTAAAAGAATATTTCATCAGGTACAGAATTTTTCATTAGAAATTATTTTCTATCATCACTTTGAATATTGTCTTTTACTTCCACTGTTTCTGTTGAAAAACTTTCCATCAGTATACATAGGCTGCTCACTGCTGGGGGTTTCTTTCTTCTCCAAGTGTTTTAAGAGTTAAGAACACAACAATAAAGGGAAGGACATTTTAGAAGGTCTGTAATAAGAAACAGATGTAATGCGGGAAGCATCTTTCTCCTTTAAGTATTTATAGCACTCTATTAAGGACAAGAAACAAAACAGGGTGTACCTATCACACACAGTGGCCACCTCAATGTTATGTCCAAAATAGAAACTCTCTGTTAACACCAGGTGACCCTTTGGTGAAGATATTTCCCCTCCGCTTTGTTTTCTGTATTTACCATTATGTGATAGACTTCCTATTATTTTAATTATGAATTTAGGTTATCTCAATAATAGTTTTATAATTTGAATTTTTTTATGGTACTGGGGTTTGAACTCAGAGCCTAGCTTCTTGCTAAGCAAGCATCTACCACTTGAACGATTTCTCAGTCCTTTTTGGCTTTACTTATTTTCAGGTAGGGTCTCACAGTTTTGCCCAGGGCCAGCCTCAGACTGTGATCCTCCTATCTGTAGCCTCTTGCATAACTGGGATCACAGGTGTGAACCTCCATATCTCTTATTGATTGAGATGGCGATCTTGCTAACTTTATTTTAGCCAGATTGGCATCCAACTGCAGTCCTCCCAAACTCTGCCTGCAATTATAGACATTAGCCCGATATATTCTGAATTTTACTTCTGCTATTAAGCTTCCTCTTTCCCCTCCTCCCAAAATATAATTTAAGTTATTAACCAGCATTTATTCATTTATTAAAGATAATTATATTCTTAGACTGGTTGGTTCTGCCAAAGTAATGATAGGGTCATCTCATTTGTTCAGTTTTTAGCAACTTACATAACATGCTCCATTATCGGTTGTGTGATATTTGGTGGCTTGTGTGGTAGTGCTTTGACACAGTTTCCTGTGGAACTGAAATAACTTCTCAGAAAGGAAAAATATAATGACCTAGGAACACAGAAATGTTATGGGCTGGTCAATAATTCATGTTATTCTTAGAAGTGTGCCAATGAAACAAAATCTTAAAGAATAATTCTTTTAATTTGCTCTACAAATTGACACACAAGAAATTTCAGGACATATATTTAGAAACACTTGAGAACAGAATGGATCCTCATTGGAATAAAAGGATTGCTCAAATTAGAAATTAATAAACACGAAAAAATAAGTCATTAAGACTATCCAAGAAATATTATAATTAAAAACCTATTAATATATTTTTCTGTGTTTATTTTTATTTCTCTAAAGAAAGGGTTCCACCATACGATTGGAAAAAGTACTTCACAGTTTCATAAATTTTATTTTAATAGCATTCACACATGCTTCATTTAAATATTCTCATTCTTGATTCTCTGTCATTGCTCTTAATTGCACTTCATTGTATCATACCCGACACTTTTTTCTCCTTGACATTTAGTGTCTTCAAATAATATCAAAGAGCCATTAACTCTCTTTTTAGTTTCTGCTCAGTCAAGCTGTGCATGATTAACTCCTTTAATTTTTTCTCTGAATAACTCTCCACTTTCTTAATCGGTTTGTGGTGAATTCTCTGAAGTTTCTTTAATTTACTGGCATGCGTCGAGGTGTATTACACATGGCTTTATAGGTATACTACAAAACTATGCACAATACATTTGATTAAATACTCTTCAGGGCATCCATGGGGAGAATTTACAGATCCAGAAAATTAATTCACATAACTTCTGCAGACTGCCAGGTTTATGAGACAATGGAGATTCAGGGTCAGAATCCTAGAGCTCTCTCAAGTCACCAACAATAGCACCTGTGCAACCATGACTCAATCAGCAGTTTTAAAAAATTTCTTTAACTAGAAATAGTTACATTTTAATCAGAAATACCTGTCCCCACCCCAGAGTCCTGTAAGTGGGACAATAAAGACTAACAGTAAAGGGAAAGATGCAGACACTCAGACAAAGAGAGAGTGCTCAGAGCACATCTTTTCATTTTGAATTCTGTTTAAAGAGAATAAACAAATACCATGTGAGAAAAATGTGCAAGCTACCTGCTTGCAAAACTCATTACATTTTTCATCACCCTACTTGACCCATCTGAGGCTAAGCTCTGAGAAACATAAAACATCTAATGTAAATACCTAGTAAAGACCCTGAAACCAAGAACATTTCTTGAATGAATAAGTGAAATGATTAACAGGTGGTGGGTGGTTGGGTTGAGTCACCTTCCTTCCCTTACTGTCCATTTCCCCAAAGCTGGAAGTGACCTACATTTAAAAAGAACAGCTGTATTCTATTATCGAAGTTACAATGTAGCTCTACCTGCTAGAACCCCTCATATGTCATGTGCTAGAATGTGGTGCAAAAAACCCAGAAAGATAAGATCTTATATGACAAGATGTATGACAAAATTTAAGGTACATCTTAAGATAGAGTAGAAATTGCCACTATTTTGTACAAAATTCATTGCTCCTTAAATACCAAAGCAGGTCAAAGTAGGAGAGATGGCTGATTTTGACTAGATTCTAGGGACTAAGTAGGAAGAAAGGGGAAGGAACATTCAGAAAGATGACCAGCATGATGGGCACAGAAGAAACTGTATACCAGGTAGTAAATACAGTAGTCTAAATGCCAATTCTTCAGTTTGCCAACCATGAAACTTTATTCAATACATTGCTGGGAATCCTAGCCAGAGCAGTTAAACAGGAGAAAGCAGTAAAAGGTATTCAAGTAGAGAAGTGTAAAGATCCCTATTTGCAGATGATGTGATCTTATACCCGAAAGATCCTAAAAACTGTTCCAAAAATTCCAGATCCCATAAACACATTCAGTAAATTGGCAGGATACAAAAATATTTTGCATTTTTATGCACAAACAATGAACAGTCTGAGAAAGAAATCAGGAGATTAATTACACTTGCAATAGCTTCAAAGATTAAACTACCTAGGAATAAATTTAACAAAGGAGGTGAAAGGCCTATACAATGAAAACTATAAATTGCTAAACAAAGAAATCAATGAAAACTTTAGAAGATAGAGGGACATCCCATGTTCTTGGATCAGCAGAATCAGTATTGTGAAAATGGCTATATTACCAAAAGCAAATGGTGCCAAGAAAACTGAATATCCACCTTCAGAAGACTACAACCAGAACCCGGTCTCTCATCTTGTACTAGTACCTATTCAGAGTGGATGAAAGACCTTAATGTTAGATCTGAAACTGTAAAATTACTCCAAGAAAAAATAAGGAATACAATGAATCATAGTAACTTTATGAATAGAACTCCAATAGCTCAGCAATTAAGAAAAAAGATTGGCAAATGAGACTGCATGAAACTAAAAAGTTTCTGTACAGCAAAGAAAGAAGTCTCTAGCTTGAAGAGATAGTTTATAGAATGCAAGAAGATCTTTGCCAGACCTGCACATCCATGTTTATTGCAGCACTATTCACAATAGCCAAGTTATGGAAACAGCCAAGATGCCCCAGCACTGACGAATGGATTAAGAAAATGTGGTATCTATACACAATGGAATTTTATGCAGCCATGAAGAAGAACGAAATGTTATCATTCGCTGGTAAATGGATGGAATTGGAGAACATCATTCTGAGTGAGGTTAGCCTGGCACAAAAGACCAAAAATCGTATGTTCTCCCTCATATGTGGACATTAGATCAAGGGCAAACACAACAAGGGGATTGGACTATGAGCACATGATAAACGTGAGAGCACACAAGGGAGGGGTGAGGATAGGTAAGACACCTAAAAAACTAGCTAGCATTTGTTGCCCTTAATGCAGAGAAACTAAAGCAGATACCTTAAAAGCAACTGAGGCCAATAGGAAAAGGGGAACAGGTACTAGAGAAAAGGTTAGATCAAAAAGAATTAACCTAGAAGGTAACACCCACGCACAGGAAATCAATGTGAGTCAATGCCCTGTATAGCTATCCTTATCTCAACCAGCAAAACTCCTTGTTCCTTCCTATTAATGCTTATACTGTCTCTACAACAAAATTAGAGATAAGGGGAAAATAGTTTCTGCTGGGTATTGAGGGGGGGGAGCGGGAGGGGGTGGAGTGGGTGGTAAGGGAGGGGGTGGGGGCAGGGGGGAGAAATGAACCAAGCCTTGTATGCACATATGAATAATAAAAGAAAAAAAAAAAGATCTTTGCCAGCTATACATCTGGCAAGGGATTAACAACTGGAATTACCAGGAGCTCATAAAACCTAACCCTGCAAAGAATCAACAGCTCACTAAGTAAATGGGCACATGAACTGAACAAGAATTCTCAAAGGAAGTACAAATGTCCAATAAACATGAAGAAATGCTCAACATCCTTGACCATAGAAAATGCAAATCCAAACGGCATTAAGATTTCACCTCACTCCAGTCAGGACGGTTATCATCAATAACACAAGTAACAAGTTCTGGAGAAGACATGGGGAAAAGGAATACTTCTACACTGTTGATGGGAATGTAAATTAGTTCAAACACTATGGAAAGTAGTATGGAGGTTCCTCAAAAAACTGAAAATAGAACTACTATAAGTCCTAGTGATACCATTGGTGGGAAAGGGAAAGAGAGTGTTAGAGTGAAAAATATCTTAACATTGCATGTATATAATGCAATACACTGCAAACTTTAGAATAACAGGGGAACAGAAAGATAGAGAAAGAGGAAGTAATGGGGGGTTAGTTTGATTAAAGCATGATATATACATGTCTGAAATACTAAGGCAACCTCCCCCTTGAACTACTCTTTAAAAATGTATAGGAATGGTCTGGAGGTAGGTACCAGTGGGAGGGGAGAGGGCTTAAGGAAAGGGTGAAGGAGGATGAATATGGTGGATGTATTTTGTATTCATATATGAAAATAGAATAATGAAACCTGCTGAAAAGCTGTTCTAAGAAGGTAGGAAGGGGATGAGGGAGAATGATGGAGAGGGTGATCTAATTAAGATATGTTGTAAGTACATATGTAAATATCACACTGCATCCCCTGTACAACTATTACATGCTAATAAAAAATTTTGACTTAGTATTGACACTTTACTATCCAAGCATTGTTCTAAAACTTTTGCTAACATTACCTCATTGATTTTTCACTGTAATAACATGAAACAGGTTTGGAGAAATTAAATCCATGCCCCACATAACGCAGGGAGTTTGTGGCAAAGCCTGTATCCAACACAGATCTGCTTAAGCCCCCAACTCTTGGCTCTTAACTTGGTGTCATTGCAAAGAAAAGTACATCAATGTGCAACAATAGGTTCAATCTTTTTGGCACATGAAGACATTCCAGACACAGCAGGATAACAACCCCTCTCCCAGAAGCACAAGATGTGGTAGGACTCACCACCAAACCACAGCAGGAGTATTGGCAAATCACTCTACAGGGGGACATCTGTTCTTTTCTTTCTCTTTTTTTTTTATTTTTTGGAAGTACTACGGTCTGAGCTCAGGGTCTCCTGCCTGCTAATCAGAACTCCTACCACTTGAGCCACACCCTGAGCACTTTTTGCTTTATTTAATTTTTGGATACAGTCTCGTGTCTTTGTCCAGGGGAAGACTTGGACTGTGATCCTTGTACCTATGCCTCCCACATAGCTGGGATAATGAGTGTGCGTCACCATGCCTCACCTAGGGTGGGTATTTTCTTATAAGGAGATTGCCAACTTGCCTGAAAATAGTTAAAGATTAGGAACAACTTATGTCAGAGAGGTCAGAATTTATTTTTTGTTTTCTTGGCAGTTTATTTTATCTTCACCTCTATCAATGTTAGTTTGACTTGACAAATGTGCATTGGATGTCTTTGTCTCAAGCTCCTATTTCTATTATGTCCAGGTTTATACTTAGTTTTCTGCCTTTCTTCCCCACTAGATTTTAAAACTTCAAGGGCAGGACAAATCAAATATGATTTATCTTGATGTCAGTAAAACCTAGCAGAAAATATAGAACACTCACAATTATTTACAAGATATTTATGACTTGTAGTTAAACAGCTTAACTGTAGCCACTTTTTTTTTCTTTTGGAGGGGAAAGACACAATCCCAGTTAGTTGACTTTGTAGGTGCCATTTTGGAAGGCTAAAGGGAGGTCACTAATGGGAGAGGGAGAATAAAAGAAGGAAGATAAGAACGTCAATATGGTTGATGTACTCTCTATACAAGAATGAACAGTAATAATGGGGTAGGGGTACATCCATAATAGGTCATATGCTCTTTTTTTTCCTTGACTGCTAATCACAGAACATTAAAGGAGTGGAAAGCAATTTTCAAAAAGGGGAATTCAATATACCTTCAGTGAATCAATACACCAGAATCTGTTGGGTAATCATGTGTTCTCTGTAAGTCCTTTCTCTATCTTTCTGTTCCCCTGTTATTCTAAAGTTTGCAGTGTATTGCATTATATACATGCAATGTTAAGATATTTTTCACTCTAACACTCTCTTTCCCTTTCCCACCAATGGTATCACTAGGACTAAAAAGGTAAGGAATCATTTCTGAATATATCTAAAGCATTTTGCAGAGGGAACTTTAAAATTGAGTTTTATAAACTTACAGGCAACAGTAATATTTAATATCCTGGTTGATTAATTCAAATTTGTACAGGTTGCATTTCTATTAAAAAAGGGGTACCTTCTGAATCATATACTTTGCAAATATTTATCAATTATATACATGTGGCCCTTAATAGAACTCTATGTCTTTATAGTGAGTTGGCTGCCAAAATAACCAAAATAAAATTATAAGCCTAAAAAGGATCTCAAAATTCATATCATAAAAATGTATATGGAGAAAAAGTGAGCCTGTTTTTGTTGTATTATAATACTTGTTATAATCTTCTCCTAGCATTTGTGGAGTATTTTTTGCTGCTATTCAGTGAAAATTAAAAGCAATAATTTAACTTTCATTTTTAAAAAGTCACTATTAGCATACTCTAAACAAAGAGCAAATTAGAGATATTCATCTTTGCAAAATAATGCTTCCATAGCTTATATGGTAGCTATGTTTTATTTTGAAAGGCTATTATAATCATAAAATGATGTATTATAGAACCAAAAAGCAAAGAATATTCCCTTCATTTTTGTGAATATAGCTTACCAATATCCGAATAAATGTTCTAAAATTTTTAGGAATATTAAAAAATAAACTATACCAAGATGTAGCAACTTTGGAATATCACTTATTTAGCTAAAAATAATAAGAAAGAATGTCTTCAAGTGCATGTTTCTGAATGTCCAAGTTTCCATGGCAACTATCTCTTTTCTTTCCTGCTTCCTAATAAATTTGTTGATCAATATTTTATGATAATTGTTGCTATGGAAATTTGAACTTGTTCACCTTTTCTCTATCCTAAATGTCCATCTTCTCCCACACATAGAATTTTTCAGCAAAGATGAATTTAGAATAGCCTGCATTTGGGGCATTTTAAGTGCATTTTAAGTGGTGGTTTATTGTCACTTTTTGTCTCACTTAACCACTTTTCATCACTTCCAGCTTCCCACTCCATCAACGTCTTCCTGCCATTCTCCTGAGCACAAACACATTCTTTTTTTCTCCAACTCACAAATCTATCTTTTCCACCCTCGAAGCTATTCCTCTATGTAGTTACAGTCTATATATAGTAACAAGAACACTCATATATTTCAACTAAATATTGCAATAGACCTTCTCCTCCTGAGGAAAAAAATACATATATAGACACACTAATCAATCTAATTCACCATGCTGAGTGCCTGCCCTGTATGTTTCAAGCACTAAGACGAGCACCTATGGAGATGATTATGACTAGGTGGTAGCACTCCCCAAAAATAATTCAAAGCTAGTAGTATACCGAGACATAAACCAGATCATTTCACAGTAATAAAGAGACAGAAACACTGTGCATAATCTGATCAAGAGTCCACAGTCCCACTGGATAAACAAACAAGCAACACCAGAATAGCCTCTCTCCTCCCACCCCCAACACAAACATAAACAAAAGAAGCATAGAATTAATGTTTTAACATAGATTTTCACAAAAAGGGAGTAAGTCTTATTTTTAATAATTATAAGCATATTGGATAAAGTCCCCCAAAAGAAACAAAATCTCACCCAGAATGGTTTAAATGAGAGAATAAAACAATAGGACCATTTATAGAATTAATGTTTGATTTCGTTCTGAAAGTTTTTTTCTAACCCAGACTCTCATAATTACCTAAAATGAAAGCTAACTTGGATGTCATCATTCCATACTCCATGACATTATTTTATACCAATTATGATACTTATGTAATCAGAGTCCAGCCATAACGGCCTAGCTCTGGGTTCGCCTGCTTATATGCATTGAGAGGAAAATGACACGAAATGTATCAAATGGAAAAGTAGATTTATTGACAGTTGGGGCCCAAACTAGGAAGGGAGCCATTCTCAGACTATCTCCACCTTCCGCATAGCAGCACTAAAATGTATAGAAACGATAGCATAACATCCAGGAAATATGCGTCTATAGATTTAGCTTTGGGCTCCAGTTACCAAAGCTGAGAGGTAAATCCTTCTCCTGGTACATGGGCCAGAGCTACTAGGTCAGGTCATCTCTGCTCCCAGCACAACATTGCCAGCAGGTAGATGGAGCTGAAAAAGGCAATTTTCTTTTTATATAAATCCTACCTTTTGAGGGAGCTCCATTATACTTTATACTTCCACTCCATTTTAGAGATTGGTGTGGTGTGTGTGTTTGTGTCCTCACTGAGCCTGAGTTCTTGGAGAGCATTCCATCTCCATATTGTTAATGTGCAAATATGCAGTATGTGAAC
Organism: Castor canadensis; assembly: GCF_047511655.1. Lineage (NCBI taxonomy): Eukaryota > Metazoa > Chordata > Mammalia > Rodentia > Castoridae > Castor > Castor canadensis. Next base: position 108,672,974 of record NC_133392.1, read on the forward strand.
TCCACTGGGAAAGACAGAATTATGGAGGATAATTGGTGATATCTAGAAATTAGCATAATGTAAAAATAATTGTAGCAATTGTTAAAAGCAGAAGCAAAAACAAATGTGCCAGTGGAGAATTGGGAATAAGGATCAATACTGTGATAATCAAGAAACTCGTCTTATTGAACAGTGACAATTTGAGTTGTGCTTTGAAGATTGGTTAGGATTTGATCACACAGAGATAAAGCACAAGGATATTTCAGAAGGGAATATTATAAGTAGCATTGTGGGAGCAGGAACAAAATAGAGGGTGCTCAGAGAAAAACAGGCTTTAACTGAATGCCACAGACACAGTAGTTGGAATAAGGACAGGGATCTGATGTAGCCATGGGTTAATTCCACTGCTGCTGAACTTCAATGACCAAGTTGAAACAGGCAATAAGAAACCATGTAAGGACAGAACAGGGAGCGAACATAGTCACTGAACAGAAATAGGCTTATCAGGAAAGTATTCTTAGAATGACTACAGCCTGTTCCTCCCACTCTTTGTCAAATAATTCTTACTGCATTTATCAGTAAAGTATCCATCTGGTCCTGGCACCCATCTATGCAATTTAAAGTTTTATTTAGTACTAGTGTCTTTTTATAATGGAATTCTTCTAATTCAGGACTTTACAAAGACAATGAAAATTTTAATCCAAAGGGATTTATCTACATTTTGAAGTGGAATCTACCTACAGTTAAATAAACAGTGAACTGAATAGACAGTACCTACTACAAACCATAAACAACCTTCTAGTTGTTGTGGTAATGAAGAATTGATCACAATGGAAAATAGCAATGTCGTGGTCTCATTTGGGTCTTCCTTTTCTATGATACTGAATCAGTCTCTTTCAGTGCACCATGATATTCTACATCCCAGTTTATTTTATGTTATAGTGTCTTTTTAAAATATAAAATGTGTCTTGTAACGGGGGATGTATTTAAATGAGAACTGTTCTGAATGTTCATCTATAATTTTAAAATAATATTGCTTAATATAGCAAAGCATTTACTCTCTTATTTCCTCAGTTCAGAGATCTCAGTTGATTATAAAACACAAAATTAATTTTACAGGGGAAAAACCAGACATTAACTTCAATTGTAAGATTAATTTCAAATTCAGAAATATTAAAATTTTGAAGGAGAAAGTTAAATGGATTTAAAATATGAAGTCACTTCTTTCAAAATCTCACCAAGTCTTTACTATCATTTCTGTAATTCTAGCTATTGTTTTTTGGTTGCTGTTGCTATTTTAGTTTTGGTTTGTTTGGGGCAAGGTCTTGCCCAGGCTGGACTCAAACTCATGATCCTCCTGCCTCTGACCTCAAAAGTGTTGGGATTATAAAAGTGTGTCACCACACACATCTTTAGTTCTAGCTATTGCCTTATTTTAATAACTGCTGCTCAAGTCTCCAAGGAAGTCTCTTCTCCATAGACGTAAGCTTTGCAAGGTGTCTGCTGACCTTATCCTGCTTCCCTGGGAACAGCTTCACTAGTTTTGAGCTGTATGTCTGCTCTGTGTTGTACTCTTCTTTCAGTCAGAGTTCTTCATGCTGTGTTTCACTCTTGTGTTTTCAGTGGGACAAAAAGAATTATAGATAGTCATCTCAAGGCACTGACTTTTGGTTGCTGTATCTCATATGCTTCCTAGCTCTAGCAATCTAAGCTTTGTTGTGTAAATACTACAAAATAAAAACAGCAACTAAAAATATTTCCAACATTGCACACTGACCCACAGAACCAAACAAAACTTTGGTTTTATTGCTAAATGTTCAGAATGTTCTTGTGAATTTTCTATTATTTTTCTATATTCTGCACATATGAGAACAAAATCTAAGAAGCTTAAATAGGATGTTTAAAATTGTACAGCTAGTTAGGAGTCTGAACCATAGATAAGTCTTTAGACCTAAACAAACCAAACATTCCTAAATAATGGGCTTCATGTGTTATTCCTTCAGTAGTTTAGATGAGGCAGGTAGATAAAAGCTACAACATAAAAAGCATTGAAAAACAAAAATGGATATAAAACTTTAAATTTTTACCTAGAATGAAGAAAGTCAAATGGTACTTATGTGTATAACTGTATTCTACAGCTTTTAAGGAATATATGAATCCACCTGGAACCTTGATTTTTATTTATATTTTTCTAATTGTTGACACATCACATATACATTAACATTTCCACAAAGCTAGTGCCAAAGTTTAGTAGTTACATTCAAAGGTGAATCATCTTTGTTTACTCAATAGAAATAGTAGCAATCATTCCCTACTTATGATGAAAACAATTTTATCTTTGAACATTCAGGAAATTTGTACAATAATTACTACTCACCAAATCTACAAAGCTTCAGGGCAAGCCTTTTCTTTTCATGCAATCAATAACACAAAGGTAAACTTAGACAATTGTATACTAGAAAACAATAAATTAAAAGTTCATTACAGAATGAAAGATAATTCTCTATGTTCAATATATATCTCATTCTGAATCCTACCATATCTACATTACTCTAAAATATACAGTTAACTTAGGTAATGGAGTATAAGAATGGGGGTAGGGATTCTCCCATTGTTGAGTACAACGAAATTAATTATTTGAGAATATTCAACATAGAAATTAAAATTAAGTGCTTGATAAGCATTAGATGCATGCATCAGCATATTGCTTATACATATTCTATTTAATGTATATTAAATTGTGTATATTAAATTAAATACATACAAGTGGTGTCTATATCTGAAAGAAGACTGGATAAGCCTTAATATAATAGGAAATTGATGAAGTTTTCCTAAGGTAACTATTGTTAACACACCCAGGTAGCTACAGATGACACAAAGACCTACTACGCCTTTTTGTACTAAGCAAGTTACAACAGAACACTAGCACTTAAGTGGATTATTAGTACTGAAGGTAAAATATGAATCTGGTAAGTGTACAGTAGACATATGTAATACTATTCACTGATAGCTACTTATTAGTAACTACACTGTATAATGGACAAAACATCATGAATTGGATTTCAATCTCTACTCTGCCACTGACTAGCTAGGTGACCAAGACAGATTTGTAGTTCTCATTCCCTCTTCTGTAAATGAGGTGGAATTATATTACTAAGTGATCACTGATGTCTCTTCCATCACTAACATTCTATGATTGTATTCTGTAATCACACTACAGAAAATATTAAACATGTAAATACAGTTCCTGCATATAAGGAACAAACACACCTATTGGAAAAAGAAGAACAATATACAAAAATGACAGCTAGGACCCAGACAATCTGGTTTGGTTTGATTTAGTTTTCCTTTTCTTTGGTTATAAACTTTAGGTTGTAAGATATTTTCCAACTATAAGTTTTTCTAAAAAGCTACATTCATTATTTACACACAACCATATGTATTTATTCATCAGTTCTAAAACATGCATTATTTCACATTTTAATACCTTCTGAAATCAGGCTGCTACCTAATATTTTGCTTGATGAATGAAATAAAAAATTGATATGAACTAAGAACAAATTGACTGTAATCTCTGATTTCATTTCTATCAATAATGACACCCTAAGACTCCTTGGATATTTAAAAAAAATTGACTACAGAATTCTTAAATCTATCTTTAAACTAATGTTGAACTTTGATTTAAAATATTGAAAGAAAAAGTTCCATTCAGAAACCTAAAGAAGTTGTCTACGGCCATATCACCCTGAACATGCCTGATCTCGTCAGAAACCTAAAGAAGTTAATGTTAATCTAAATATTTTAAATGCCAAGAATAAAAGTCAGCAAATTTCATATTAATCATTGAAAATAAACAAAATGTTAACCTTATTTCCTAATTCATACTACATAGTTAAAAAGGGGATAAAGCAAAATATGGTTTCTGGAAAAAGAACTGAAAAAAATTTAGTCTTATTTGGCAAGATACACCAAAGACATAAAGCTTATTCAAGATATTTTTTTAGTAAATGCTACTAATAGCTAAGAATTGGCACTCAAGTTTAAACATATGTTGGTGTAACATTCTAATAAAAATAGGAGAACAGAGTGTAGAGTCCAAGAAATCAATAAGACATACTGCAAGTACATGATACCACATAGGTAGCAGGAAAAAAATAGACTTCGAAGTCCAAGTGAACAATAAGCCTGGAGAAAATAAGTTGATGAGAGCACCACTACTCAATGATTTAAGATGGAATATTCACTTGGCTTCCATTTGGATTTAACTATCATTAAACCCCAGGAGGAAACTGAAGGGCAAAAAGGAGACAGGTCATGGCATCTTCCTGGACCCTCATCTAGTCCAGCTTGCCTTCCTTTCATCATTTTATTTTCTCCTTTCTTTATTTTGTTAGCAGTCATGAAATTCTATTTCCATAGCTCCATGGGGTGGCCATTCTCAGTTTTAATTCATTGCCCCAGTAGCAAGTATTCTATCCCTTGTTTTTTCAGACCTAGACTTTCCACTGTTGTTGGTTTCTTGATATCTCATCAACCATTGCTTTGTCCTTTACCCTGACCATTTATGGCTCTACTAGTAGTTCCTTACTTAATATGTCCTAGAACCATGTGGGTAAATTCTGGTTTTGCTAGGTCTCTCACTGACAAAGCCTGGGAGAAATTTAAGTGAAACCTAAAATGTGGATAATCATGAGTATGAAAGTCTAATTCTGTTTAATTATACCTCAATATTTTATTTTTTGATCACAAGTTATCTCATTACTCTCAGGAGTAAAACACTGACTCAACTTTGAGTCACTCAACAGTCCATCGTTAGTTCTAATTGCTCCCAATTGTCATTATCATGTTTGGTACTAGGAGTTCTAACTAAATAGGAAAGTCCCTCCTCATTTCAGAAGACTTGGAGAAAACATATTGTATATTTTTTATGGATTATTTTATGCAAGAGTATCTTCCACAAAAGTTTCTGCTTCTGATTTTGGCTTTGGTATTTCATTTATTTTAACACATTTAGAAATTTCCTATTTTTTGGAATTCAAGAAATGAACAAATCAAAAGGGAAAAAAGCCCACTCCTTTGCTCAATGTTATTGTTAAAAATAATTGCTTTGTTTTTGTTACAAGCTAAGTTGTTATAGAGGCTAAAAGAATATATTCATCACAATAGTAGTTTAGATAGAAACAACCATAGCTGGAGGTCTTCTGGGACCTCAGAGGCAGCATATTTGGTCTATCTGAGGGTACTGAGAGGAAAGACATCTGGAGTGATAAAGGAAAGAAATGATGGATGTCATATGAGAGCTACAAGTCTGGTGACCAGACTTGGTAAAGAGCACCTGGATAACAACTCCTTATTTTCCTTGTTTTGTAGGCATAGTAACTGAGATAATTTGTTGGTCAAAGACTTAAATAATTTTTCTCAGGATGCAAGGTTTTTTGGGTTGGGAAAGCAACCAGGATACTAAGTAATATGAAAACAACTTGGTTCCCAAGGTCATAGCTATTGTATAGGAAACAGGCTCCATTGTACAAGAAACTTTTGGATTCACACTCTTAGAAAACCATCCAGAAGTTGGATGTGGTGGCTCACACCTGTAATCCTAGCACTTGGGCACCTAAGGCAGGACGATATTGAATTTGAGGTCAGCCAGGCTACATAGTGAGAACCCATCTCAAAAACAAAACAAAAAGAAAAACAAAGCAAAGCTAAAGACAGGCAGAAGGCTACAGATCACATGCTTCAGGCGCCCAGATTTTTACTATTGGTCATTGAAAATTAAGGTCTACAATCATCAAAATAGCATCTTTCACAAAATTCTAGAAACAGGTTGACCTCACCAGTTCCCAAGGACCCGCCCCATTAATTTGAGACAACCTTTCTTGCCACAGCCTAAGATGTTAGATATTTTCATTCCACATTGAAACAAGATTCTGTGACATCTTGTGTCACAAGAATTTAGCAGTTCAATGAAGAAACTCATGACTTTAACATTTGCTTAAGCTGTTGCAGCTTCCTTATGCAAACAAGAATCTTTGCATTTCCCTTAACACTTGTATATGTACCTAATTGTTTATCTAATTTTAATAAACATTTCTTGAGTACTTTGTTTATCTAATTTTAATAAACATTTCTTGAGTACCTAACACTCCTAACACATGTCAAAACTATACTAGATGGTGCACCAGTAGATTAGGTCAAGGTAGAGTGCTAGCTTTGAGGTGTTCAGATTTTTATATGAAGCCAAACAAACTGTACAACTGGGTATGTGTCATTCAGGAGAGATGTGAACTGAGTATATAGATGAGGGGAGCAGCTAATACTTCTAGGAAGACTTCAGGGAGAATGATACAGGAGTTGAATTTGTTTTAATGAATAGATATTCCATGGTGTTTTGTGAAAACAGAGTATGTCAGTATGATGGCAGGCAGGTGTGAAAGCTTGACGGCAGGAAAGATTGGTCTTTTTCTGTATTTTTAGTCCTTTATCCTTGCTTTGAGGCAATATACATGACCTCTGAGACTTCATGGTAGTTTAGAGAGAGGGGTGCCAATCATTTCTAAGGAATACTGTTTTATCAAACATTCAACTCAAAACTTATCTATAGAAACGATTATTGGTCAATAAGCCAATTGTTAGAATAAAGAGATTCTCTTCCCATTATTTATAAAATCCTTGAATTTGATTAGAAAGAAAAGATATGTTACTTAACTTTTGAAGCATAGGGTTGAAAGAGTTAAATGGTGAACTATGAATATCTCTGAAAAAGGATCAAATATCATAAGGTATAGAAGCTTGCAAAATAGGTACTTGCTTTCATTCAGAAATAGAGGATAGCTCTATTATACTCTTCAATTACATGTTTTCTAATATTCCTTCATGACTACTGTATCAAGAACACATAGCCATGGATCTATGTCATCCATCATATGGTCTCATTAAAAAATCCCAATCTACTCTTCTCTTCCCTTCCTTAAAGTTATGAAGGACAACAGCTTGTTATCCAAGGACATCTTAGCAGGTCTGTGTGCTCATGAATGATTCAATGTACACCACGAAAAACTAATTTCTCCTATTTGAAAAATCAGAAAGAAATAATAGAACAAGCAAAGGATTTGATCTGAATTAAATAAAAAATCCACATAGTCTTTAAATCCTATGAAGCACTGAAGTTTATAACTCAATATCAGGTCAGGATAAGTATTCATTGAAATGTCCCTATCAAAATAACCCTATAAAATGTTGTATTTATAAAATGTAGATATTCATGAAAGCTTTTATAACATTCCAATTCCGAGATCATTTATAAAACCATCATCCCTGGCCATTTGGGAGTTTATCAAAAATCAAGAACCAATTTCTCACTGAACTAATCATTTTCAAGTTTTGCAAGGGGTCACTTTAACTCATTATATATTTGTTAGATTCCAATTGAAATTCTTTGTCACATGAACCATTCTTTGGTATGAAACTAAATTTCAACCAATGTATGAAATTGTTTTTATCACAACTGAGCAGAATGTTATCATAAGAAAATCTTTACTGTCCTTTGTCAGGAATGATCTTCTCTCTCACTCTTGACTCTAAGTCCTGCTCATCCTTCTCTTTTTCAGAGAAGCCTTTCTCAGATGTCCCTGATTGGATGAAATCCCCATTTTTCATTTCATAATACAACTCTATTTCTTCTTCATACTTGTGATGGTCACAATTTTGTATTTTAAAAATAATTATTAAATGCATAATCATTTGGAAGATAGTGATGAATGAATGACTGAACTATCTGTTAAATGAAATATTGAACCAGGAAAATCATGAAATTGAGCTTCAAAGGACATATAGCTTGTTGCAATTATAAAAAAGATCACAACTTGTAAGGACATGTCAGAATTTTGACCATGAGTATGTAAGAAAGCATGGTGGACATATTGACAAAGTTGACCAGAATGCTGGTACAAAAACTTTTGTTGACGTTGCCTGCCATTGTCATGCTTCAACAGTAGTATGCTGCATTAGCTCTGTTTCTTGGTTTAGAGTAGCATTCAGTCTTATGCTTCTCATAAGTGTGTTGCCCAAATTTACAGCTTTTGAAAATATGCTATAAACTTAACAAAATTAGAGAGACTATTGCTTCTAAACATTGACTTCATATTAGCATTATTAAGGGAGTTGTCAAAAAATACCAGAGCCCAGCAACCACTTTAACCAATTACATCAGAATCCTTTAGTATGGGGCTCAGATGCTGATAAATATTTTTTTTCAATCTCCAGGCAATGCCAAGAGTTAATAACAGCTGAAAGAAATAATGTCCCCCTCTCTTCTTGCTCTAACATTTTGTCATTCTAACAGAGTAAGAAACTAAAGACACATTTTTTCATGGTTTTGAAGCTTTATGTTTAATGTCTTTTAAATACTCACTGTGCAAAAACCACAAGAGCACAAGATGAATGACATCTACCATGAGGCAGCTATGCCCAAATAAGTGTCATGAGGTCTTAGTTGACCAACGTTAATAAGATCAGAGAAGAGACAAGCTGTACTGACAGAACTATCAGCTCCTGGGCTATGTTATATGTGGGAGGGCTGCAGGAACACCTCTTCTCTTTACTCATCTCTCAGTAGAAGGACTCTTCTGGAACACGAGGATCCTACTAATAAACACATTGTTCACTGTGAATGAGATCACAATGAATTGTAATGTAAATGGTCAACATCTTTAAATACATAAGTGTATATCATTCAGATTTGCATGAGCAAGGCAGAACAGTTACTGAAAGCTTCTTTTTAGAAACCTAATAAGATGAATGGGTCATTGATTTTCATAGAATCTTAACATTGAAGGATCTTCGAAAGTTGTTTTATATAATACCCTACCTAATTTCTACATAAGATTGAACTCCCATTCTAGCCCACATAACAGACTACAGACTATTGTCAGTCCTCTGCTTAATACTTCCTCTCATAGTGAACAAAGCCTTTAAAGTGCTACCAATTCCACTATTATCTCTATTTCTTGTGAGGCCATTTTGTAAATTTAAAAGAAATTTCCTTCTCCTTTAACATAATTTCTTCTTCCTAATTCACCTGAAGTCATGCAGAGCAAGTCTAATTTCCTCTGCCATCTGAGAGCATTTTCAATTCTTGGAAGAGAGCTATCTAAAACCCCCGGGTTGTGTGTCTCAGTTTAACTCCTGTAAACCCTCCATGATGCTAATGGGTAGAGCTCCACTTTTATTTAAGACCTATTGCTAACATAGTTTATATGATTAGCTTATCTGTAAAGCAGAAAAAATGAATCTTAAAAAAAATTCCAGGGTATCTCTTGCTATTTAATGAAGACTTTTCAGTGTTTGGGTTTTCTTGCTTAGACAAAATTTCCCTTTTTCCATGGCTCAGAATATACAATATTAACAATTTCCAGATGCTAAAATGGCTGAAGTATTCACATTTTGTAAAACTAGTTGAACAAGCAACCTCCAACCTCTGCTCTTAAAATGAGCAAAGACCCATTTGAGGAACTAAGTATGATCACTTTTAAATTGCTCCTGCATGAACCTCAAAACTGTGTCCCTCTCTCCCTCGAGATAATTAAGAGCTTCTAAAACAGATGCTCATAAACGGTAAAAGGATATTTACAATCTCTCCCTTTTTGCTAACACAGAGATCATGGTTTCCTTTAGTATATCAGCTAATAAAATAACAAAATCTGGCAGATTAGATATCATTATTAACTTGGAACAATTCTACACAATGAGTATCACCAAACAGCACTTCAACAAAGGCTTGAAACAAAAGAAAAAATCTTATAACTGGACAAAAACTTTATGATTCAACTTCCTCAACCTGTATCCATTTTATTGATGGTCTTTCTATCTGTCTACATTCATTCTTTATGAAATAAGTCATTTTTATTCTTAGTGGAAAGATGGTCTGAACTCTTCTTTAGAAAGTATGACATTTAGATAACTTTGTTCTCATGCTCTAAGAACAGCATTACAGTAACATGGTAAATCCCATAATTTTGAGTCATTATCTAGTATGAAGACAATATGAAATCACATTTTTAATCTATCCTACCCAGTTCTCCTTTTTTGCTCAAATAAGATCAAAATCTATCATTCTGCCATTGTCCTGCCTTCACATTTCTTGTGAAAGACCACATGTAACATTTATCTGGTGAGTAAAAGGGATATTTTTCTCATTTTCAAGGGACAGGTTGTAGAGATTCCCTGAAAATAATGACAAAGAACCTAGATTTTACTGACAGAATATGCTATCCACTCCTCTTTCTCAATTTTGTTGTCTTCCTTTGATGGCATCTGGTGATGTTCTCATCTTTCTCTTGTATCTGTTACACCTATTATTCTCCCTTTTAACAAGACAGATCCTCTTTCTGCAATACCACTCCAGAAGAGAAGGACCAAGTAGGAATGGCTTCACAAAGCAAGAGACACCATCTTTGCATTAGTTTTTAAGCATCCAAACATGGTTTCTCATATTCTCCTACAACTGAATGACTGACTTAACAATCATCCAAAACAGCACTAACAACAGAAATATAATGTGAGTCACCAAAGCAAAGCACATATGTAATTGTAAGTGCTCTAGTTGCCCTATAAAAATAAAAATGAATAAAATTATTTAACAATGTATTTTTACTGAGCCAAGAACATTCCAAATGTTACCGTTTTGACATATATCCTATATAAAATTTATCGAGATATCTTTGTACCTTTTACTTTTTACTAAGTCTTCAAAATACAGTGTATTCCTCATACTTGCACTACAACTCATTTGGATTAAGCACATCTCAAGTGATCCATAGTCAAGTACCTTGTGACTACCATTTTGTACAGCACACTGATAGTGCCACATCTTTCTGAATGTTCTTTCAGAAAAGAATAGATAATTGTACTATATATTTCAAATATGAGAAGAATTTTTGTAGCAAGTGAAAACTCTTGAATAATTCCTAAAGAGTAAAAGTAGCCAAAAACATTGGAGAAAGAATATGTCCTTTAATCCTCCCAAATTTAATCCTGAAGCTTCCAAACCCAGTGACAAATGAAGCCAGACTGAAACCACAAAACATAATTTTTGGCTGTAGTCCCTTCTGAATTAAATAAGAGCTGTTGACATTCATGAAGCATGCTATGTTATAGTAGTTAAAAAATTCAATTTGACAGATCTGTCATTTATGATTTAATTTTCATAGAACGATTTCCTGAAAACTGTTCTTGAAGTTAGAGCTGGATTCCAAATGTATCTAGATTTGGAATTCTATTTGGGCTTTTTCCTTGCTCACTGCCACATTGGCCAGAAATTGTTTTCATTTCTCTAGGGTTCCACTATAAGAGGCATATTAAAAACAAGTGATAAAGCCAAAGAAAATGAGTTCTTTCTTATTCTACATTATATGTGGAAACACTAAACACATGAGTATATATGTATTAGTTTTAAAAAGGCTTCCGTTCCTTGAAAACTGTTTATGTCATAATAATGCTGGAGCAGTGTTGAGTGGAAACAAAGGAAGAAAGAGTCCTTATTCTCAAAAAATGTGCAATCTAAAAGGGGAAAAATCTGGCAGAACTAGTAATGACTAACACTGTGATAACATAGTAAGAGTAGGCAATGTGTCTACTATTCTTTGCAGCACCTTCAGTACTTAAAGTTCCTAGTATATATCAAGTGCTCCATAAATATCCACTGAATGAAGGAAAGAGTTCTGTGTAAGATCACAGTACGCCAAATGAGGAAACTTGTAAATGAATTTTCCTTGACTCTGTGATGTTAATGTAAGGATGTATTGTTAACAGATCATGGCAGAGGCGAACACACATAAATCAAAAACAAAAACAAAACCCCCAAATTTATTTCCCTTAATGCATCATGAAATATATTCATGATTGTATCAGTTTTGATTCTTTGCTATGACAAATTAACTCAGATTTAGTGGCTAAAACAATACAAATTTCTTTTCTTACATATCTGGAGATTAGAAGATAGGTGCAGGTTTCTTTGGGCAAAAATCAAGGTGCCAGTGGGCCAGGTCCCTTCCTGGAGTTTCTGAGGGACAATCCATTTTCCTCTAATTTCAGATACTGTCTAGCTAGCTCATTACTACCTTCTTCCATCTTCAAAGCCATCAGTATCATATCTCCTTGACTACAGCTTGGAAAGGTTCTCCACTTTTAAGTATTCATGGGATTAGATTGGGCACACTAGGACAATCCATAAGAAACTACCCATATAAAGGTCCATATGCTTAATCATATCTACAGATCCCTTTTATGAAGTAAGGCATCCACAAGTTCATGGGATTAGGGGTTACACATCTGTAGACATTTTTGTGGAGGGTTGTGATTTTCTGTCTACCACAATGATAAAGATGAACTACAGAAATACACATTTATAGTTTTTTTGTGAGGGAGCACTAATTTGTGTTTGCTTTTCCTATGGCTAGATGCCTACTACATTCTTTGGTTATTAGCCACTTTTGTCCATCTTGCAAACAATAAACATTGCATCTCTCTGGCCATTTTTTTATAGACTACCTTTTCCTCTGACCATAGCCAGGAAAGGTATTTTTCACACAGCTTTCTCTCCCTCTGTTTTTCTTCTTCACCAGCCCCCCACAATTGACCAGGGATCTGAGAAAAAATGAAATTGCAAGCAAACAGCAATATAAGTTCAAATAAAAATGCTACTTATATCCCTCAATTGTATCTTATTGCCTTCAGAGGCCCAACAGCCTAAAAAAATCACAGTTTTATAGAATAAAAATTTTAGGAATCAATAGTAATAAGCATTACCTACAAACCCAAGTACAAAATATATCCAAATAATAAGGCTGAATCTGTCATAGGCAAAATGTAAATTAAAACACTTTTGCCCCTATTATTTTTGTTCTGGGGTACTGTGATCAGAAAAAATTATGCAAGTTTTTGTCTGCAGAAAAAATAGTAATTCTGTTAGAAAGCAAATGCAAAGTGTGTTGAGTGATGAAATATTTCTGGTAGTAACATTTGTGTGAACAAAACTGACAGCCACAAACTATCATCTAACATATTAATCTATCATCTAACACATCAGTATATTTAACACAAATTTGTTTCAGGATTTTCTGTCTAGATTTATTTTATACTTCAAAATGTAATCTACTGTCACTATTCAGATTTTTTAACACATCATTATATGAAATGTCCACTTTAAAATGTTAAAACATCTGTTTTCCTAACATTTAGTGCTGAGGCACAGGGGAAAGCACCTATGTAAATCCCAATCCAGACAAAGAAGGTTGCTACAGAGGGAAAGAGTGGGAAGAGTTTAAAAATAACTTCTTATTCCTGACCTAGAGTATTAACCACAGTCACCCATCCCATGCACTTGTTATCTCAGCAGAAAATCAGTTGCTTTTGAAGGTAGTTCCATCCATGAACAGAATAGTACTTCTTTAGGTAAGACTACTGTCAGCTACCAGGCACCTGATTGGGTATTTTAGTAATTTTTTTATCTATACGTTATCATTACAACAGCTCTGTATTAGGTATTGCTAGCCAAAAGGTAACTTAGGCTCAGAGAAATTAAGCCAAAAGTGACTTGACTGATAGGTGTAAAACAAGTATGCTCTTTAGGATGCAAAACCAACCTCTAATACAACTAAGTGTTATGACCTCCATGCATCTATGAAACACTACCTTCAAATACAGAGACTTTAAAAACTGGTTAAGTTTCCAAATAGATAGCCTTAGGTTATTCATGGTTGAGGTCAAGCAACTAAAAATCAAAAACTTAATATTCCTTAGTTTCTAGACTGTAATATACTTTCAAAATTTGAGTAAAATCAAACCTTTGATATTGCTGATGTTCATCCAAATCATTTGCACTCCTCAAAACTCGGTTAATAACATCTCTTGGAGGTATCTTTGACAACACTAGTCTACACTCATTCTTATTCTCTTAAATCCTAAGGCAGTTTTATCAGCACTATTTTATAGAGACATGTAATGAAAATGACTTAAGAGATGCAGGGGGAGGCAATAAGGGAAACAATAGCACCTGGAGAAGGAGAAGGACCTGTGGGTATTAAATGTATACATCACATATTTCATATGCATATGGGAAAGGGAAGATGAAGTAAGATGCATATGAGAAAGATATTATTCAAGAGTCTCTTACAGAAAAAGGCAGAATGATGCATCAATCTACACTACAAGTCCAGAGTGATTTTCAAGAATTAAGAAGTAGGCTTTGAAACCAAAGCATATGACAAATGAAAGAATGGCGGCCTACCAACAAATTATTAAGAATCATAACATAAGCTGGGTGACGGTGGCTCATGTTTATAATTCTAGCTGCTTGGGAGCCTGAGATCAGGGAGATTGTCGTTTCAGGCCAGTCCAGAAAAAAATGTTTACAAGACCCCATCTCAACAGAAAAAAAGCTAGGTGTGGTGGTGTACACCTGTCATTCCATTGATGCCAGGAAGTTTAAAATAGGAGGATCATGGACCAGGCTGGTCTGCACAAAAAGTTAATACCCTGCCTTCAAAGTAACCAGAGCACAATGGGCTGGGAACATATCTCAAGTGGTAGAGTACCTGGCTAGCAAGTACCTAGCTCTGAGTTCAAAGTTCAAACCCCAATACTGCCAAGAAAACCAATCATAAGATGAGAGCTATATTCCTAACAACTTTCTACAATGCACAATTTAGTATTAGTATTGCTAATTATAGATACCATGTTGGACAGAAAATCTCTATAAATTATTTTAAAGGGGGGAAAGTACAGAAGACTGTTGGAGGTGATGGATATGTTTATCATCTTAATTATAGCAATTGTTCCATGGGTGCATGTATATGTACAAACTCATCAAATGATTCATATTAAATATGTGCTTTTATTTGGAATTCTAATTATACCTCCATAAGGCTGTTTTTAAAAGAATCAATAAATACCTAATCTATGTTTCTGTCAAATTGAAACTATTAGATCATAGCAGATAAGTATCTATCTAAAATATTACAAGCTAGTAAACATGATCCCCCTTGTGGTATTTTATTTATGAAACAAAAACAACAGCAACATGATGGAGAAATAAGAGCACAGGTACTCTGTTTTCCAAGGAACCCATCATTCTTGGGAAAACCAGGTTTGTTGGAAAATCTGCTTTGCCTGAAACCTAGTTTTAACATTCGCTCACCATGTGACCTTGGCCAGGTTACTTTATCTCTTTGTGTCTCGGTTTACTCATGTTTAAAATGCCCATATAATAATTGTACCAGCTTTAATTAGGTTGTTCTGAGAAATAAATAACGTACTTACAGTTTTTAGAGCATGCCTGAGACATGATAAACAGCAAGTACAAGCAGTTATCAAAAAGTTAAATTTATAGAATCTAATCTTTCCTTTCTGAAAATTGAGGTGACAATATCTACTTCTCAAAGTTACTGTAAGGCTTAAATAAAGTGGGAGAATAGTCTCCTCTCTAGTGTATGAATATAAAAAAAGTATGGTATTATTTGTTCAACAAGCATTTAATATATGTACATGAATGTATCTGTACATGCTAGGAGTTAGAAAATAGAGTATATAAAGTTATTAAGGCATTAGAGGAAAGATGACAAATCTCAACTATTTAAATATCTGCTTAGATATGAGATGAATGCAAAATAAATCCAGGCCATACACTGTGCAAAACATTTAGCAGTTAATACATTGTCTTCCCACATTGCAACAGGCTCAAAAATAATACCTTTTTTTCTAAACAGCAATACCTGAATGGCAGTTTATTCAATCTAATACTTAAAAAGTACTCTATATACAGTTCTTGTGCTCATGGAGTGGAACATACAAATGTGTCATCCTGAATGTGAAATGAAGGAGCTGTCCCTCTTCCTGCTTTCTGGATACTCAGAGGAAGCCTGGCTACTACTCATTTCATCTTGGAGAACTGCTCAGTGTCATGAAATTCAGAAAACACCCTCTAATTTGGTAAGTTTGAAGCATAGATACAAGTTGACGGAATTACTGGAGTTACATACACCCTTTGTATACCTTCCTGCAGGTACCACACTCCTAATCATTTCTCTGTTCTGGCAAACATTTATGCCTTAGGGATATGAAAAAGTAAACTAGGTTGAAGGAACAGAGGAGGAAAAAAGGAAAGAAGAAAGGCAGAAAAAAATGGTTTCTGAACATAAAGAGCCAAAAGAGGAGTAGAAGTCCTGCCTTGTGTTTTTACTTGAAATATAAACTTGAGTGAGTCCTTTAGACTCTGGACCCCAACTTTCTTATTTATATGACTGAGTTTCATGGATCTATAAGGGTTCCTGAAGCTTTTTCATTATATACAATGTCACAAATCTCCTTAGTAACTAAGATTCTGCACAAAAAATAGGAGAAAGATGAAATCTTACAAGTATTTCTTCCTTCATGAATTTTTAAAGAAATTAATATAGGTAATTTGAGGCTATATGTAAATTTGAAAATTGACTTGACTTTATGGATATTTCAAATGGAAAAAATACATTTATCCATATGTGAGTTTACTTACAATAGAAATAAGTAAATGATGTCAGCTGTGTTCTCCAGAAATCAGAGTCTGAAAAGAAGTTTGCATGCAGGATGTTTATTAAGAAGTTTTGGGCTCAACACATATGGAAGGGAGAGGAAAGAACTGAAATTAGAGTTAGGAGAAACTGAGCTACTGTGAAAGCCTTATAGCTACCTTGGCCAGCCCCAAAGGACATCAGTCATTCCACATTTCACTGAGATGGCTGGAACTTTAAACCTTCACCTCGACCAGCCTCGAGTAGGTTGCAAAGGGAATGGTATGACCTTTGACAGAGACAGGTCTGGAGAGGTATATAAATAACACTTCACTGAGTATAGTGAAGTTCGTATATCTATAGGTAAACATTTCTAGAAAATATGTCAAATTTTATAGAAATATCACCATTTATACTCTATTCATTGCATGAAGAGGTAATTAAAATAAAATATTTTGTTAATCTATTCAAATTTGCAAATGACTGAATAATATAAAACCTATTAAGATCTTTGTGAAGGTCAAAAGTAACATTTTGATAGCATTTTATTCATTTTTGCAAATTATTATCCAATTATATACTTTATATGTGTATAATAATTTTTTTACCTCTACCACAGTCTTCAAACATAAACAAGTCATTCTCCCTTTTAGAGGGAGGAACCAAGTAGGAAAATTTTCTCTTTTCTTTTTCTCTTCATTTTCAAATGCCAAAATGGATGATTTATACTCTAAGATTCCGTTTCCTAATCTTTTCACCCAAATAGAAATGTTCACTCCATCAGACACAGTTTAAATTTAGTTCTCTAATATACTAGCTCACAATTGTAAGGTTATTATTGTCCCTATTTTGAAGATAGGTCGAGTGACTTGTCTCAAATGCTAAGACTCAGGAATCGAATATACAGCCTAGCAAAAACTTCAATACTTTCCTTATTTTGTCTTCTCTGTAATTTTGAAGAAAGACACCAAGATTCAAAAAGTAATTCCACAGGCAAAAAGATAGGATGACTCCTTTAGAAAAACACTTAACTTTTAGAAGTAGAAACATCGGAACCACTCAAGTTGTATGCTGTTTTCTACATTTCCTTTGAGGATTTTCAGTACCTCTGTCTCCAGTCCACTTCTTGCTCTTTTCCCAATGCAGGATTCATGCACACTATCGTCTGTCACCACTGATGGAGCCCTTCATTGGGTTTCTTTTCTACTCCTTAGTTTTCAGTTTGTCCTTCGTATGTTCATGACTGGAGCAGCACTAGTTTCTATAGCACTAGTGTTGCTCCCCTCATGGATCTACATCACAGTCTAACACATCCATGCAGGATATCCTCCCTTTCATCATTTTTAGTCAATGAGACGGAGACAGAAAAACAAAAGGGATATTTTAAACAAATATCTATCTCTATATAGAATCAATGTTACATGTTTATTGGCTCTATTGAGCCCATATACTATATAATCAAAAGATACTGCTTTAAAACTAGAGCATTGCTTCACAGTTTAGAACAACACTCCTTTTAGAACCCACAGGCATTATGAATCTCATATGATACTAGGACAATTGAAATAAAATATTTTGTTAGATTTGTATGTGTGTGCATGTATAAAATTGCTGAATATACATACAGGATCACCACAGCCCATTACATTTCTTAGATTCATTAGGTTCTCAGAGTCAAGCAAAGAAGCCAGTGCTTTGTTTCCAAAATTTTCCAAATTCTTTTCTACTAAATGATGTCACTAGTGTCAGGGTTACAGTAATGCTGCACAGAGCCTCATTCCTGCCTCTGGCCACTGATAAAATAAATCATTTGGGCATCTGAGTCATTCTTAACCAACCATAGATTTTCTAATACTGAATTAAATGTATATTACCAGTTGAACACAGGAGCGATGGAAACATTTTAACCTTTCACAGTTAAGCACAATGCATAGCCTGCACTTTTTATTTAATTAAATTCTTTAATTTTCATATCAATCTCATAAGTCTACATGATGAGTCTCTGAATCAAAGAAACATAAGTAAAGGGGACTTTTTGTTACCTATTTCTTCCAAATGACATCCTTTCCAAAGTATTCTCCTAGGGATATTTTAAAATTTATTTTTATTGTTTTGTTTTGCATGCTAGGCAAGTGCTTGACCACTGAGCCACTTCACCAACCTTTAGCTTTTCTTTTTTTGATAATTGTCTCACTATATAGTCCAGGCTGACCTTGAACTCAAGATCCTCCTGTCTCCACCTCTCCTGAACTGTCATCCCAGGCATGTGCTACCATGCCTAGCTATTCTTATTTCTGTGTGTAGGGTTTTCACACTGCTTTTCTTTAATTCTAAGACTTGGTGGGCAAACCTTAAATATATTTCTCCATCTCTAAGGCAAAAGATAACTCAGGGTTCAATTTACACTTCTACAAAAGAAAAGTGGAAAGCATTTCAAGGAGGTATACAAAGGTGGACTATTAAGATCACTGGTGTCCAAATCCACATTGCTGCCTTCCATATTTATATTTCCATCAAGACCCATGCTACTTTGCAATGAGCATCAGTAGTCTTACTACTCTGATATCCTGCTCCACTCCTTTGAAGAATTATTTAGAAATTCCGTTTTAGTATGATCCAGTTTTAGGACATGTATCAGTCATGCATGTCAGCATACTTATTCTAATATAAATAAACTACATAATAATTAGATAAGTTTTTATTTTTAAAAAATCTGAAATGTAGGCTAAATTGAAAAACCTCCAAAAATGTTTCAGTTCTCTTACTCAGAAATTCTCTTCACCATCTTCTCATTATTTTTTGGGACACCCTGAGAAGGTGTTTTTGCTACTAAAAACATACTACTCTTATCTTAAAGTGTGTCAACTGGCAATACTAACACAGATGCCAAACTCCCACCCTTGTCACTCCTCCAACAAATAAGCACTAGAAATATATGAAATGTATAAGGTGAAATAAATTGACCATTATAGCATTCAGGAACTGTAGCTTTATGTTCATAACAACAGAAATTAATTTCAGATAATGTCACTTAGTGTAACACCCCTATTATACATGTAAAGGAAACTGAGGTAAAGGGTGCCTTTTTTTGTGATCAGGCTTCACGTTAACAGTAAAATTTGGAGCAGAATCTAATCTTATTCTAGGTTTATCCCTTTTCCACTCTGAACAAGTAATGAATATTTTTAAAATTAATTCAGATATAAGATAAGGAAAATCTAGCAAAGGCTCTGCAGTTCAGGGGGCCAACCAATTACTGTAGCAATAAACATAGAAATAAAGTCCTAGAGCTAATTCATTGGGAGTTTTTTTCCTTTGCCCTCTAACAATGTTACTTAAAAATGTCCACATATCCTTCATCAGTAATCCATCACTGATGTACTAATACACTAAAGTGATCTTCTAGTGTGTCTTCTGATATATCAGGTGACAACCAAAGTAATTTCAAGAAACCTCTCAACCAAAAATATTTAGACATTTTTAATGAAGAGCACTGAACTATGAATCTAAAGACTCCTTTCCTGTATCACTGCTGCTTCTTGACTGTGCTTTTGAGCAACTCTGCTTGCTCATTTTCCATAAGTATAAAATAAGGGAGTTAAACCAGACAATCCTATTACTCCTTTCATTACTGAATGTCCATGGTTTCTATGGTTTATTTCTCCTTAACTACTTTCTTTGTAGCATAAATCCTGTCTAACATGGTACTTACACCTTCCAGATAATTATTAAAGAGCGTATTGAATGATATATACATATGGTTGTACTCTCCCAGATCAAATAATATCTGTTCAATATTCTTCACCACCATCCCTAAGTCATGAGAGGATATGATCTTGTGGGAGCCTGTATTATCATAGACTGCAGACAATTTTTTCATTGTCTTGTAGGAGGATGATAGGGTAGATTGCTCCTTAGCTGTCAGAAAATAGCTCATCTTGAAGGCTTGGAGTATGAGGGTGCCTGAAAAGGAAAAGTGTATTGATAAATAGAAGTGATGTTTGAATAATGGAAGTTTAGTGATCAAAAGCCAATGGAAGTGATGACAGCATTCACCTAAGCCTTATGTTCAGAGGATGCTGTAAGAGGCACCGCAATGAGAAGACAGTGAACTCTCTAATTAAATTAAGGGACAAGTTGCCCAGATGTAACTAATAAATGAGGACACTGAAAGCAAGTCTGCAAGTAGTAATGTCTGCCAAGGACAACTCTCGTCATGATCCAAAGAACAGAAGTTATGTGCACACCCTGTGGAAATGACTCATCTGTAACTGAACAGACCATTAGTCCTATTTACACCCACAGGTGGCCATCACCAGTTATTAACAAGATCACAAATGCAAAGTAAACAAGCAATACTTCTCTTAGCAGGACAGGACAGTTAATATTGAGGTGGAATGTGTTTAATTGGTATTTATGATATTCCTCTTCAAAGGATCTGAACTTTCACTACCAAAAAAAAAAAAAGTAGGAGAGGCCAAAGTCTGAGCACAGTTGAGTATAGTCATGTTCACTCAGAGTCCAAGGTAGCAACAGTACTTCCCTGGGCTCATCACACAGAAAGGCGATTGCTCAGTCATCTTCAGAGCCCATTTCTATAGATGTGGAATTATGGGTTTAGGGCATGAAAAACTATCTACAACTTTCTACCACCTCTAGAACATTTAATTTAATTCAGTTCAACATTTATTGGGCATCACAAGAGTATCTTAGAATACCTATATGGAACACAATTTGAGAAACACTGGGTTTAAGCTCAGCACATTTAGCACAGTAACTAGGAATAAAATTTGACAATGGGACTCGGTTGTATAGGGACTTCTAGGTGAGTCTAGGGAAATTTGTTTTCTTCCTTTGGATTAAACAACAGCAAGCCTTTATGTAATGGTTACTTAAAGCCACGTACTTCTAAGATCTTTATGTACATTAACACCTAGAATGTGCTTATTCTCATAACATAGATATTATTATCCCATTTAGAAGATAAGAAAACTGAGGCACAAAGGCTGCAGAGCCTGAAAACAACTCAGTCAGTCACAACCCACGGTCCTTGCATTTGATCCCTATGCTGTACAGACTCACAAATGGTATTTTTCACAACCCTTGTCACATTTTTCACTGGAAAGACTGGTTGTCTCAAACATGCAAACAAAAATCACAGAGATTAGTACACTAATGCTAACATTTGCTATTCTCTAAAGCAATTTATGAAATCCTGTTTATTCTGTTTTATTATCTTGTTTCTGTTCATACACCTTTAATTAAATAAAAATTGAATTAAACCTCCAAGAAGTTTATATTCATTCTCTCATTACAGTATTCAATGTTTTGATTCTTACAGACCCATTGTATCTGAATATTGGGAGGCAGTTCATTCAGCAAGGTACAAAAAGAATAATTCTACAGTGGGGGGTGATATTCCTATGTGAAGTAAAGTTACAAAATTTTTCCTCATTGAATAGCCTCCTTCATTCTTATAATTAACAATCGTAGTCATTATTCTATTCTTATGGCCAAAAGCATGCAATTCCTGATAATTCAGAATCTTCTTGATAAAAACTGAAAATATTTCATACAGATAAGAAAGAACAAGTCTCTATCTATGCTGACTATCCACCAGATATGATTGCTCAATTTATCACCAAGAACAAAAGGTTCTGAGATGCTTCATTCTCTCTCTCCATTCATCTCATTTCTGTCACATTGCTTCATGTTGGTTCATTTTAGAATAGGCATAGATAGTTGAGGGATATGTCTAAAGGGAAATTGTTATGGAGAAACATTTTGTTTGCTTCTGTACCAGTGCTAGAAAATAATTTAGCTGATATAACATACTCCAGAAGCACCCCACTGCAGACAAAATCAAGGCCATTCCCTAGCAGAGCCTCTTTTGTGGTCTTTCTCACCTCATGACTGGCTCTCCTTCCATCTCCCTCACTTCTTTACCCCAGATTATTTAACTGTGCATAGTTCCAAGAATATGGCATCTATATCTGTGACTTTTATTCCACTGCATATCATGTTTATTCCATTTTCTAAGCCAGACTGTTATTCACTCTTCAAGACTCACTTTTCAAGACCACCTCTCTTTTTTTGATCTTGAATGTATACCTCTAACTAGTTCACATATATTACATCTTTATGTCTCTGTTCATATATCAACATAAATACCTTGAGGAATGAGCAGGTGTCTTAGCCATCTCTGTGTGCAGAACACTAAGAGTACCTCCCATAGAGTGGCAGTTTACCAATTCTTCATGAACTTTACCAATGCTTCATGGAAGTTCCTGTATCTTTGGGAGATACACATCAGTAAAATGTTTTGGCAGGAGAAACTAATAATAAAAATCATTTCATAAAACATGGGAGGAAGACATATTTGAGGAAATCTTAAAGACTTTGATCCTGTCCCTAACTTTGAGTTAAAGATGCCTTCTTTTTTTGAGAATCAGGATTCCCTTTGGGAGATAAAGGAGTTAGACTACACTTTAAAACCATAGAAATATATAAATTTGGTGATTTAGTACTACTTTAATAGTCTAGAATGAAGGGAAAGAGTCAAAGAAGAAAAATCAGTCTAGAAGGATGACAAGTCTTGATAAGGGATCAGATCTATTTCAAGATAAAGATCATGCACTCACCAGAAGCTTCATCTGCATCATTGGCTAGAATTAGAATACAAATGAGCCAAATATAAATATTGGTTGGTCATTCTACTTGAGTCGTAAGAGTCTTAAAATATACCATTATTACAAAGAATTGGGTAATTTGTTTTGTGTTTATAGCTAGCACCAATTGTCATGAAGTTTGTGTTTCATAAAAAGTTCACCAAAGTCAGTTAACAGAATAATTTAATAACATGCTTATAACGATGGCCTTGAATTCCAAGAAACTAAAATCTTACTCAGGAAATGATCACATAAGTCAGGGTAATATGAAGTTTTTAAAGAGGTCTTTATCTAAAGTTCTAAATATAAGAAAAAATCTTTCCTTCTGACTAAAAGTATAATGTTAGTTATGTAAACTATTTCATTTGTTTTTCTTGAAATACAAAAAAATTTAAGCAACTTTGCTGGATAAATGTATTTTCACTAAACTGACTTTCTAAAACTCTTCTGCTCACTGTGAGTTTAGAAATTTTTATCTAATTAAAGACATAACCAATCTCTCAAATTTTTACTTAAAAATTCTGAGCTTGTGATCAATCTGCCAAAGCAAATTAAACTACAAGCTATACAAGTCCTAAATCATTAGACAGAAGCACTGGACAATCTTAAAATAGTCTATTAGCTTTCTCTTCTAAAACATTGGATTTATCATTTCACAACAGATATCTAACAGTATAGATATTTACTCAAAGGAATACTCAGTACATTTAGGTATACAAAGATTTATAATAATTTCTTTTAAAAAAAACTCAATATTTTGAGGTTGGTTCAATCTACTGTATTTGTAAATCCATTTAACTATGAGATAATCCATAAATATGTTAAAATATAGTGTGGAATATTGAAAATAGGTAGATACACAACTGGGATTTTATTTTGGATTCACTCCTTCTTAGTCATGTGACCTTCAGTCAGTCTGTCTTTTCAGTCAGTATCTTCAAAAACTAAAGTGAGGTTAAATTAATTCTTACTAATAGAAATGGTAAGAAAATTAAATGATAAAGTATATATAAGAAACTTAATGCAGTGTTTGATAGTCCCTCAATGATTCTCAATGCTCTTTCATAACCAAGTCTCTGGCTATCTGTAATCGACAACGTTCATTCTAATGTTTTCATCTGCCTCTGGAGTACTTGACAAGAAAAACAAAATTCTTATGCCATCCATGCATCACTACAGAACACAATTCTGAAGCCTATTTGGTTTGATTCTTTCTGGACCCTTTAAAAGGAGTTTAAAATGGAAATTAAACTGGATTTCCTCCTCTTGTGTCCATTGGAAATTAGTTTTCATAAGTTTCATGGTTTTGTTGGTCTTTGGAAAGAAGTCCAGTTCTTCAGTTAAAAAAAAAAAAACTCTTGAGGGTCTTGGGCAACTTAACAGAGACCTCTGAAATAGCAGCTGCTCTCAGGTGGTACAATAAAGAGGGTTTAGTTTCTATGGCCCCCTTAAATTTCCATATGGAAGCTATATAAATTGAAACCACTAAACCAGTTCAGTGAAACCCAAACTGCTGAGCTGTGCACAGCTTTAAAAGAGGACTTCTGTTTCATACCCAGCATGAGCTTGGGAAATTTTCCATTTACTTGAATAACTGTCATGTAAGCTGCTCAACCGGTTTTGCTCAAATACTCAACACAGATTGATCGAACTAGTAAAACAAATCCCATAGCTGACTTTTACATTTCACTTTTATTTTACAACTAAGCAAAAATCCATAGGAATTTTCTTTAATTTCCTTTCCTTCTTCTAAAAGCTTCAAAGAACTATCGTTAAAGAGTTTATACTTACTCATCTTTTTGTTCTGAAAGCCCCTCAGTAGGCACTGGAACAACATAGTAGGCACACTGATCCATCTCTCCCCCTTTTCCTTTATGAGATCTCCTTAAAGTTGGATTCATAGCCCCAAACTCACAAATTACATCAGACTTTTTATACTCCCAAGTTCATGGCAAAAAGATGTGAATTTCACACAGTAAGAAAAATAGTTAACATAATTGATCACACTGCACAGAGCTATATCATTATATAGTAATCAGTGAATCAATTTGATTCACTATTTACTGAGCTTATCCTATTGTTGATGTTTGGAAATTAGAGAGGCACTG
This sequence comes from Castor canadensis, assembly GCF_047511655.1. NCBI lineage: Eukaryota > Metazoa > Chordata > Mammalia > Rodentia > Castoridae > Castor > Castor canadensis. The sequence continues at coordinate 108,698,273 of NC_133392.1, forward strand.
GATAATCAAAGATTTTTAAGTAATATATCAAATCTACTTTTAAGTCGACAATTACATCTACTATTTGCTGATATAAAATAAAGTCTTTAACAAAAATTTCCTTCCTTTAACAGATCAGAAAATTTTCAAAGCCAGGGAAATGTGTTATTAAATCTAGACTGATTCAAAAATCAATACAACACCCTGCCTTAAGAACAAGATCTTTAAAAGAAATGGTGTTCACTGGATACCTGTTGTGTTCTGAGAACTGGGATGGAGTATTTTCTCCACATTATCATTTCAAACCTCTTTTGACAACAATTTGTAATAGGTAACACTGTCAACCTAGACCAGATGAAGAAAGAGAGCTCAGAAAAGTTAAATAACTTTTTAATCTTTGAAAGCTAGGAAGGAAGGAAGTCAGAAATTCTCCACAAGTTGGTTTAACTCTATAATTTGCCTCAGTTATTTTCCAGCTTTGGCCATGCCTTGTATTTTCATTTATTATTCTGTTCCTTAAATCAAGTAAGTAAGTTTCACATTTGATAATTTATTTCAGACACATGAAAAGTCTTACTGCTATTATACATATAGTAATGAACCAACTTATTAAGATATACTGGACCTAATCGTTTACTTTCTTCAGATAAGTAAACAAAGATACCATTATTTTTAATTTATTAATATTAAAATATTATAAACTAAATCACAGTAGCCTAATGTTCCTTTTTTATAAAACATATAAAGAAAATGTGCTCTTTTCGGTCTAAAATGTTACTATTAAAACACTTTTATTTTAGTGACTTAAATTTTGATTATATCAATCATTATAACACCTATACAAATAATTTCATTATTTATTTAAATTGAAGGCTTTGGGGGAAAATAATCACCAGAAGTTGATTTTAAAAAATTGCTCCATGATTGCTAACCTCCATTTTTGATATTTCTTTTGAAAATGTCTGATTAAATATATCTTTAAACATTTGTAATAAAAAGAGAATGAAGGGAATTATTTTCTTCAAGAAAATTAATCCTTTGGAAAATTTTTACTTTACACTATCATGGTACATATCCATTATGTAAAGCATTTGAAATTCATGCATTCATTTATTCTTTCAACCTACTGATTACCTGAGTCACACACTATGTCAAATCATACATTAGTTGCTCTGTGTGTATATGTTTGTGTGTGTATCTCAAAGGAAAAATAAAACACAGTCTCTCTCCTCAAGTAACTCAGGACCCAGGAAGAGAGGAGCAGGAAAACACTTGCTAAATTTTGTGGTAAGTACTGGTATGAAGCACAGAAATTCAACTAACTCATATACAAGAGACTGTTACTTCTGACCTCATGCTATAACTGGACATTCAATGCTCTCTATATGATGTTGACCCTTGTCTTGAGAATTCAGCAGATAAGACAAACGGAGAATATGTAAAAATGTTCCTGCTGTTGGGAGCAGCACAAACAAAGACAGCATTTTATAGAAGCTACACATAGTTCTATGTGGCTGGATCTTAAGTTTAGAAAAAGAGAAGTCAGTAAGATCTAATGACAAAAAGTTTCCAGTGCCACACTAATATCTATTGACTTTGGATAAAAGGTGCAAACCAATATCAAGGGATTGCCAGTACAAAGATTAGTACTCATTTGAATGTTAGGGGACTATTGAAATATTTTTGCATCTGTGAGTAATAGATGGTAGAAAAAAATCTAGAGATCAACTAACTGCTAAAATTGAGCCATATTAAACAATATTTCACTAAGCAGGAGGTAAGCCAGCAGTTCACCTTTAGGCCATGATGATCACTAAGTCATGTTTGCCCAAGAAATAACTAGCTAGTATCACCTCACCATTCTTGTTTACATGTTAGTATGGGTCAGTTCTAAAGAAGGAATTATTCCACAAGAAATCATTTGGGTACACACCCAGTTAAACACTTCAAATCTTACCGATTCCAGAAATGATGACTGAAGAGTTTGAAAGAAGAGGAGGGTATTAAGTCAAAATCATGAGTCAGATTTTAAGCATAAGGGAGCAAGGTATAGTTTTTTTTTTCTATTTTTTTTTAAGTTCTTTGCTCCCTCTACCTCTCTGAGTCTTTGGGTTCAGAGTTGACTTCCCAAATGGACTTTACACAACACAACTTAAAGTCTTCCCTAAAAACGGAAGTTTTTAGATTCGCTCTATCCAAAAACTCTATTTCCTGAGTAAAGATGCTTCTTTAAAACTGCAAAAAAGTCTCAAATACCAGAGAATCACATTTTTGTGCTGTACTAGAAATGTAACTGCTTTTTTCCCTAGCCTTTTATCAAACCTCTTTCCACTCTTTATTTTCCAATACCCTGTACCTCAGCATATTCTTCTTATTAAAAAGAAACCCAAAGCAAGCAACTCTTTTTTTTTTTTTTACTGGGATGCCTGGTATATAAAAGAAAAGTGTCACCTGTCATTTTAATTTCTTCAAAGAATTGTAACATCCAGCCTACTCCCTCTCCATAGTCTTTCTCTTTGGGAGTGGGAAGTAATATGCATTTGTGCCTCCAGCCCCCTTCTTCCTGCTGGCTAAGGAAAGGGAGAGAACTGAGCATTAATGCTAGAGACCCTGAAGTTCTTCTAAATAAAATATGGTGCTTGTTTTCCATTCAATAATAGCCAGGGCCTGAGTACTCTGTGCACCTTCTGCTTAAAGGTTTATGTGTTAGGAGTTGAACATAGACATGAACCAATATCTACTATTGTTGAAATAGTCATTCTATATGAAAAGGCTGAAAGATGGGCATTCAGTCTTAGGAAATATCAGAGGTGAGATGGTGCAATTACATTCCCTAACAGAAGGGCCTGAGGGCTTCCCTTTGGATGTTCATAGAGGGAGATGAATGTAGAATCCAAGCTTCTTCCTTCAAACCTTCCATTCTTAAAGGGAAAGAGTCTGAAATCAAAGATATTTTTCTCAGATGTCCATCAAAATTTATCAGAAAATATTGTCAGTTATGGAAAGCAATAATCACTTATGCCTATTTACAACTACATAAAATGCACTATAAGCATACACAAAAATAATATTATAAATTATGTATGAATTATTAAATACTTCACAGATATTATTTCTTTTTTTGGCAGTACTGAAGTTTAAACTTAGGCCCTTGCATTAGATAGGCAGGTTCTCTACCCCTTGAGCCACTCCTCAGTCATTTTCACTTGGGTTATTTTTGAGACAGGTATTATTTCTAATCCTATCATAAACTTTGCAAGACAAGAGAAATTGTTCACCATTTTCAGATGTGAAAACAGAGGTTCAGTGACTATATGACATTTCTGGATCACAGCTAAGTGAATGTAACAAGATTTAAACTCATATTATCTGACTTCAGAGTATGTGTGTATGTGTGTGTAATGTTGAGAGAGAGAGAGAGAGGGAGAGGAAAAAAGAGAGAGAGAGAGAGAGAAAAATAAGCCCTTTAATTGGGGACGAGATACTAAGAATAGAAAAACAGAAAATGTCTTGACATGCATCATACTGAGAACTAAATAATAATATTGTTAGGCAAATCAGTTATCACTTACTCTATGTCTTGAAAAGCTACCAATCTTTCTATTTTAGACATAAAACTAATTTCAACAAATTAGCTCTTTCTAAATTGTGATCTCTTTAACTTGAATATACACTAATAAAAGAAGCAACAGTACAGATTATATGTGGAAAAACATAAAAAGTGAAAGTGTTGACTGTTAATTTATACTCAATCAACTGATATACAGGTAACAATATCCATGTGTGTCTATTATTTTCCAAATTCTGCATTAAGTACCCTGTGTAAAATAAATAACTCTTCTAGCCCAAGAGAAGTTAACTGTTTTATTCAGGGAACAGGACATAAATAATTAATTGTTTTATAGAATTTGTGTTAACAGAAATAGAATTCTGTGGGATCCTGGGAGCAGCAAAAACTCTTCCTGAGGGACTAGGGTAAGATTTTGCTTTGAGATACCTAGTCAAAGTTCTTTTTTGATTCTTTTTCTTTTTTTAGTAAGAGTAGAAAGATGCCACAAATCAGAAACCACACACCAGTCATTTTTGACATGTATTAAGATATTTGACTTATGACTTTATTATTCTATGTCTGCTTATATGTGACAATTGCCAACCTGACCTTGTCCTTAGCCCTTTTCTAATCCAATCATTCAGCAATCTACTGCCACCATTCTTACAGCAACACTTTCACTCCCTGAAACTATCTACAATATAATCTCAACTATTTTTCCTGTCTTAAAAACACCACCAAAATGTAACCTCACCTAAAATCCTACAGTTTCATTTCCTATTTCTACCATCTCAGGTATCTTGCAAACAGCTTCCTTTCCTCCCTATGTTCAAGTGCTCTCTGGGTACTGAGAGCTTTCACTTAAACTTTAAGGATGCCAATGTTTGCTAATCTTAAAACAAAAAGTATTTTCTCTTCACTCCCACTTGTCCTCTTAGTTGTTATTGTTGGTTTTTTGTTTTGTTTTGTTTCGTTTTGAGACAGGGTCTCACAAAATAGTCCAGCCCAGTCTCAAACTCAAGAGCCTCCTGTTTCAGCCTCCCATGTGGTGGGATTACTGATGTCTACCACCATGTTCAGCTCTTTAATGGCACTTTCAATTTTAGGTCAGTGTCATTTCATAATGGAAGACTTCCTGCTTCCATAGTCAAGACTCAGCTATCTAGTTTTATGACTTTAAGCTCTTCTCCTGTAAAGCAAATATTACATGACTTATCATTAAATTTTTATGTGATTATTCAATTAATGCCTAGAAAGGAATATACTTTCTTGTCTGCTTTTATTTGCCATTATAACTCCAAAACTAGCACAAAGACTGGCACAAGGTAGGAAAAATGAGGTAAATAAAAGGTTAACTGACTGGCTAGTTTAATTCTGCACGCAGCACACTTCTTGCTGGAGCCAGGACCCATACCAACATGTACCAAGTTTATCCTACCACCTTGATGCCCCTTTCTGAGGTCTTTCTGAACTACTGACTCTGCCTAATTTTTCCCTATTCAAATCATGTAAATCAAGTTTCTAAAGAGATCTAAAAGTGTTTTATTGTCTTCTTTCTGACTTACCACACACTTTAGATCTAAGTTACATAAAGATAACATGGGGGCCTTTGGTATCTTCTGTTTTCTTTTCATCAACATTTTTCTACTCCATAAGTTTTTACTCAGTGATGAAAGCAACTTTTACTGCAACTCAACATTAAAAGATATTTTTATTGTTAAAAATTATGCCAATTTTTAATTCAACTAATATAGCATTATTATTTTAATCAAATTTTAAAATAATAGAGAAACTGATCCAAACTATACTGCAGAGAAACATTGGAAGACTAAGATGCAGAGAAGGCTCTGAAGGATCCAAGAAGAACGAGCAGCTGTTCTCTAACAGAGAGAAGACTGATACTGTCGAGGAGGGAGATGAGATGGTGTCCTGAAAGTCAAAGGATTAAGAAACCTTCCTCCTTCCATTCCACCAAAGGGGAAGTGTGCTTTAGGAAACAGAAATGATAAAGTTGGTCCAGTTTGGGGGCTTCCTAGGAGAAAATGAATGATGAGATCAAAACTTTATACCAGACAGGAAAGACTGGAGCAGATGGATCTGAGCAGAGGTAGAAAAAGACCACTTTCCAAATGCAGCAATGTAACACAAGTTTCTAGACATGTCAGGGGTCTAAATACAGAAGCTTAGAAGGAAAAAGAGCAAAGGTTGTGAATGACTTCCCTGGGCTCATAGCCTGAGGTTTGTGCAGTGTCAGTGTCTACAACTTTTTCCCTTTTTCTACCCTTATATTATTTGGTATTTGTTTCAAACAATAGTTTCTATAATCTAGCCAATTAATGAAACTTTTGTGGCATAAAACTATAGGGCCAGACAATCTAGCAATATTTCTTGCATAAAAAATGTATTGTTTAATAGCATTAAAATAACAGCTTACATTACAGCTGATTATTCTTTTTCTGCTGAAATATTCTGGTTTAGAGTTCAAAGGAAAATTGGATTACATTGCAAACAAACAAAAATAAATAAAATAAACTCTTCCTCTCTCTTGAAACATGAAATTTAAATTTCCAACTTGTTATTTAAGAGAAAACTAATGTTCTAGATATTAACTAAGTAACTGCATTTAACATTTTAAGCACATAATTCAGAATCCACTGCATGTGCACAAAAAAGTTAAGAGTTTGCAAAATGTTGAGAGAGAGAGAGAAAGCTACCTCCCAAAGGAGAAATGATAGGTAGAAGGATTTGGAAACAGAAGACTTGATATAGGAGACAAAAGAAATACATAAAATGGAATGAGAGAAGCACAGGAATGTCAAGGTTAAGGGAAGGGGTTGTGGGAAGTCAAGTGCAGGGTAAGGGTGGGGCTGGGACCTGTGTCACTAGGTTAGTTAAGCTGTCAGTGGAGTGGTGACTCACAGAATCACCCATTGTCTCTGTCTCTTTGAAAAGCTTGTTAACCAAAAGTTTAATATTAATAACTAGTCCAAGATGATTTGAATGGAAAACTTAAAAGCAAAATTACAAGAACAAAACAAAACAAAAACGTGAAAAGAAGAGACACACACGTGGAGGCTGAGACAGAGGCAAGGGAAAGACAGAGAGAGTGAGAGGCAAACAGAAAGAGACCTTCAAGCTTCTTCTGTTCCATAAGTCTCCAGTTTGGTGCTCTTGACTTCTCTTGTTTGGCATATCTACCCTCTCTCTGGTTTTTTTCTTGACTTAGTCTTACATTCAGCTGACTGCTACCACATTTCAGCTAAGGTTCTAAATAGAACAAATGTGTATTCTCAAGTACACTACTTCCCTCTTCTTTCTGAAGAGGACTTCGACTGCATTCCGTAGATTGGAACATCTTTTGCACCAGGCCTGGTGTTAGAGCAAACAAGTCACTACTTTCTCAGCATTTACTTAGTGCAGTACTCAAAGAAGCCAGCATCAGTGTGCCAGGTTTAACAAAAGGCCAGGCAACATGTGACACAGACTCCAGGGAAAGCATGATTTGGTGGACAGAGACAGAATGGGAGTAGTGTGTTCTCTGCTCCATCCTGCTCATACTGTCTTGTCGGAAAAACTTTCCTAGAATTCTGGCATGTCTATTGAAAAGTTTAGTTGGTCCTTGTTGAGATGAAAGTAACATCTTGGCCTAGAAGGCATAATAACTAGTGGCTAGCCACCACCTTCGAGGCTGTAACCTTCATTTGGCTTTTTATGTATAAATAAAACAGTATTTATCTTCGAGTAGAAGCAAGGGAAGGAGAAAAGGAAGGGAGGGAGGGAGAGAAGGAAGTAAAATGGATTCTTATTAAGATACTCTTATTTTTATGTGGAAAGATTAGATTTGCTATCTTGCCTTTGTGAAATAATCTTAACTATTTTGTAATACTGCCAAAAGGAATTACATAGTATTCTGAAGATTTTCACTAGCACAGTATCTCAAGGAATAATTTGTAATTTATTATTCAACATGGATACATTTTAAATATGTCTTTACACCAGTCTTAGAGTTGAAAAAACAGCATACATTATGTGTTTTATGATTATAATTTTAAATATTCAGGTTTATCATCAAGAAAGTCAAACATATTCTGAGTAGCATTCCCTCTACCATTTCATCATACAGATAACATTTTATTGTTATGAGCATGTCTTATAAGAGATTATTAAGTATCAATATTAGAATAATGAAGGCTTGAAAGAGTTGCCAATTTCAACTCTTTCAAAAACGGGAAAGATTGCAATATATTTCAATTTGATGTTTGCAAATAATCATTTGTTGTGTCCCGAGAGCTCAAAAATATAACTCATTTATTTCTTCTTTCTAAATAAATAAATAAATAAATAAATCCTTTATGAAAAAAAAAAGAAGAATGAGGGCTAAATAGTTTACATGCAATACTTCAATCTTCAAATCAGTTTTACTGAGGAAGGAACTGACATAGAGAAGCTGAGTTACTTATTCAAGGTAGGAGGGTTATTTGATGGTGAGGCCATGGTTTACACACAGAACTGGTCTGTCTCGCCCTATCTAACTCAGCTCTATTTAACTGATCATTTTATCATCTACATCAGTCTTTATATTTAAAGTCTACTCAATGGGAGCCACAGTATTTTAAGGAGCCAGCCTTGGGATTATCAGAGATACTCAATTAAACAAGTCATAGACAAATATTCCTTATCTGCCAACCAAGCAGCTCTTCATACATACAATTTAAAAGTTTGAGTCTACATTATAATTTAACTTGAGAAAATATTTCTACTGTTAGTAGAAAAGAAAAACTGAGAACCACTGATCTAGATTTTTCAACTTAATGTTTTCCATGACAGGCTTGAATTATTGAAGAGCTATGAGCACCAGAACCATATGGGGTTCATCAAGAACTAAAGAGAAAGGAAAAAACCCACAATTCTACCTCTACATTAATAGAAAATGAACCTTACAGGCAGCTGATCAATAATTAAAAATGAAAACAAGTGCTCTCTAATTCACTTGCAGGCTGAAGCCCAATTCTGGAATAATAGGGGGAAAGAACCAAACAGACCCCCACATATAAACACATAAAAATAAATATATGGGTCATTAAAGTATTTCTTTTTCCAAGTTATTGGTTCAAAAAATTCATCAATTTAGAAAATATGTGTTTAATTGTGTTTTGGATGTGCTGCACCAAATGTTCACTAATAAGAGCTAGTTTTCTTCCCAGCAAAACCATTTTCATTGACTGTGACTCACTGTCCTTCCTTGGCCAAGTCCCCCTGTTCCCTCCCATCTCCTTGTCCTTTCTCTACAAAGGAATATCAGACGAGTTTTTTAAAAGGTTATTAATTCCTTCTTCATTAATCCATGAAGAAAGAGTGTTGTTTCTTACCTTCAACTTTCTAATCAAATTTTTAGTCTATTTACTTTAAATACCTGCAAATGTAATATTTGGAATTAGAAGTTCAGGTATGAATACAAATTGTGTGATTATACTTGATTATGTCACCTAATCTCTTGAAGTCTTCTGAAATTAGGGTTAATAATTTTTGATAAGCAACAAAAAGGAAACTGCTTGAAAGTACTTTTGTATGTCAAGGAAATAACATCATTATAACCACTGGGGTAGGAATTTGCAAGAGGTCATTTCAAATTTAAGATTATATGAAGCCAAATCTATTCTAAGTTAAAAATTTTAAATATTTCATGATTTCACATCTATATATAGGGAACTTACTTCGTATTATGTTACGGTGATTACAATTAAGTAATTTTGTCAGAAGTGCTAATTATTGTTGTAACATGACTTGTTTTTCACATCAACAACAAAGGTAACATTCATAAATATTTTATGTGAATCAATATTGGGGTTGCCAATTTTAGCTTAAGAAATATGAATCAATAAATTTTAGATCTAAAATGGAAAACACTTTTTTAAACAAAGGTAAATAGGAAAAAAGTTTTCATAAAATATTTGTGATATAAATCATAATTACCTCAAAAACTTTTTGCACTAAATTGCATTCTATCCACTCAGAGCAAACTTCCTATCTGACTAAATATTTTTGAATTTTGCTGGATTATAATACTAAAGGGGGAAGTGTGTTAAAGCTAACAGATAAAACAAGGACCAGGAACTTGAGTGTGCACTTTCCCATTGACACAGGGCACAAACTATTAAGGTTACTCAAAGGAAATCTTGGTTTGCAGCTGTGAAAAGGAAAAAAGTAAGTTTCCTAAGCAATGCATTGTGTAATAGCTGTTGCAGGGTTATGTTATGGCCTTACGAGGGAAAGCACACACCCTTCCTCAAAGGGCCATTTGCCAAACCTGTTTTGTTGGTTTGTTCATTGAAGTGAAAAACATGGATTTGTGCTGAGGATATGCTCCCATTTGTTTTGCTTTGTAACCAAAGCCTGAAATTAGGCTTACAGAAATTGAAATGGAGTTCCTGGCAGTAATAATAGCAGCTAATACTTAGGAAGCACACACAGTATATGCCAGGTCCTATGTTAAGTGCTTTATATGAATATCAATAATAGCAAACATATAGTAATTATTATGTGTCAGTTGGGGTCCTAAGTACCTTTTATATATTAATTGATTTGCACACCAACCCTGTAGATTAACCTCATTTTACAGCTCAGGAAACAAAACATAAATATATTGAATACTTTGTCCTTGTAATCAGTTAGTATAAGCAGGATGTATACCCAGATCATCTGACTCAAAGCCCGAGAGCTGTCTCCTAGCTATGCTGCATGCCTCACCTAACTGACTAAGACCACATGGGGCAATGGAGGGCACAAGACACAAAGTCAGATAGGTCTGGAAAAGGATCATTGACATTATCAAACTCAAACAGTATTCTGAGTGAGGCTGTCATTTGCACAGAGTACAAAACCAGGTTTGGTCAAAGCAGATAGTGCATCCCTGAGTCCTAACCAAAGCTCCTTCTGCTACAATATGACAGCAAGCCTTAAGGAAACACTATCACTGACACTTCAAGGGAATTTCTGAGGCTTCTAAAAGTGAAAAACTGAACTTGTATTTATGCTTCTGTTTATAAAGAAATATTGACCAAATGCTATGCATGTTTAAAATTTTTTTCAGAGCTGTAGGTCGACTAAGAGAGACAATGAAAATAATATCATTGACCATATTATCAAAGGATTGTATTCTGAGACATACATATCTGATGAGATTCTTCAAAACTGAAATTAAAAATAAAATTATTTGTTGTCCTAACTTTGAGACTTAATACTATCAAAATTTCCAGAGCTCACAACTTAACTAAAAGCATGAATCTCTAAGTTTGGTGGAAGACTTAAGAATTTACTTTAAACAGAGAGGATATTCACTTACTGGGTATTGCAGAGAATCAAAATAATTTGATAACCCATTTACTGTGAACTGGGGAAGAAAAAGCTGAGTAAAAAGTTGGGAGCCTGGGAGATGCGGTAGATGGTAATACCATAAACAGAACTAGTAAACTTGTATGGAGCATCAGTGTGAGGAGAACTGAAGAGTCAGTGTAAACCTCTTAAATTCATAGTGTGGTGATCTAAACTGGCATAGCAGACAATAAGGTGGAGGAGTTAAAAGGCATTATTTTCTTTTGTTTTCTTTCTGTGTCTTCAATCTTGCCTCTGTACAATGGTGACCTTTGAAAATATTTAGTTTTAATAAAATTCCAACTCTCTACCCTGTGGAGTATTCCTACTAAGTGATTAGATATCTAAAGAGGTCAAGGTTTTTTAGCTTCTTTGGCACTGTTTCAAACCTCCTTTTTATGCACTATAGTGTTTTTTTCTATAGTACTATTTTAAAAGTAGATAGCTTTATTATAAATTGTTTTTCAGATATTACTTATGTCCTTCCTTGAAGTACTCTAAGTTTCTCAATAGTATCTCAAAGACTATCTAAAAAAAACTGGTGAATCCTAATACATTCTTGAGCCAAATCTTAAATGTTACCATATTGCTATCACTTGATGCCAACTAAAAGGAACAAAGCTGTAACGGACAACTAAAATGGTAGTTTTCAGGAGAAGTTTATATTTGAATATCTAACAAAAATATAAATCTTACCCTGTATTGTCTTGTCCTCAAAGTGGGGTATAGAATGCACTTTATTGAGCTGTGGGAATAAACCATTAGAAAATATGTGTATAAAATATGTCTTTCTTACATATGTAACACTTTTTACTAATTCACATTTACAATTTGAATATAAGCACATAAATATTGGATTTTTCTGAACTTTTTTACACTGATATGATATGCAATAAAATTACATTAGCATTTTGGGAAGCATTATTTATAAATACACTCCATTTCACATATTCTGCTTATCAAAAAATACACCAAATTTACCTATATGTCAACTTTACCCATTATTTAATGATGAGAGAGGAACCATTATGATTTACTTACCTATCCCTCCATCTATCACACAAAAACTTTTATTGAGAGCATGTCTTCCCATTCATAATTTTATCATTCATTTGCTGGACCTAGAAAATCCTGTACACAAATTTTGTGCCCAAAAAACTGTTAAATTTATTAATTTACCTCATTGGTATATCTTCTCTAAAAAGAAGTTGAAGCAATAGACTTAAAGTCACAGGGACAAATGCAAGACTATTCTAAGTGTTAAAGTTTGTCAGCAGTGGAGTGGCTGCCTTGGGACAGTTAGCTTCACATCTTTGAAAATGGTCACACAGTCTGGTTACCAGCTGCCAGGTTGTGATGCAAGTTGGATGACTACCTGATTAGATAAGAAGTAAATGAGATGACCTCTGAAGTATCTCCAGGTACAAGACACGATCATGCTAGATTTACATTTTTAGAGACATTCTGAAAATATTTGGCAAAAAGCTAACTACTATAGAAAATAATGTTTATCTGTTATTTGTAACTATTACTGATTTTTTTTCCTATTCTAGTATTCTTTGCAAATATAAGCAACTCTACTCCACATTAATGGAGGATACTTGTATGGAGAGACTCTTAGAGTAGAGTATCCAAAAGCCAAGAGTTAGGCAGAAGCATGAGCAGTAGTGCATAGGCAGTCCAACAGATAAAATAAACTCAGCCTGAAATAATCGCCATGATTAAAAACCAAAATATGCATAACTAAGGTCATCCTGTATATAAATCTTTTTTTTTTCTTTATGGGCCTTTCTTCCTGAGTTCATTTTGTGTGTTAAGCACACACAAAATATACTTATAGAGTACTAACATAAGAAACAGAACATAGTAAACTAGATCAGGAGACTTAAACTCCATACAGTGCCCTAATCGTCCCTATTCAATACAAATCCTTTTTCCTAAGACTTTATCACCATTATTAAATTCATGCTATACCTCATTGCTCTTTTTACTATGAAACTACTCATTTTTCTAATTTTGGTTCATGCTCGAATATTTCTTTTCTCCCTTAGGTAGATTGCAGGTATTTAAAGATAAAGACCTTATCTTGTAGCTTTCTTTCCCTGAAATCAATGAAATGTTAGTGTTAACCATTTTCTCCACCTGGAATTCTCTTTCAGGTTGTCTGAGCACTTTCATCACTATAGGGCCAGCTAATGTGTGGAATCTTTCCTTAGATTATAGCCCTCAGAAACAACTTCTTTCTCTAAACTCTAATAGTGTTTACTGTTTCTACTACTAATTGTACTAATTGGAACTGAACATATGCCACCTTGTCCTTGGCAATGCTTCTCCTATTTCAGCCAAAAAATTTCCTTCCCCTGGAGAGAGAGTGTGCCAAAACTGTGAACTCTTTATATGCCTGTTTGTCTTCTTCAGTGCATAAGAATCTTTGCAGAACCCAAAACCATTGCCCATGATCTGATAGGAGGGCCAAATGGTTCAGTAGGATGAAAATGATTCCTAGTACCACATAGTCTAATCTCAGTAAAATAAATACAGCTGAATTAGCTATCTCTTAGTTCTACCACCAGGATAATAGAAGTAATCAGGTAGACCTAGGGCTAGGAAGACAAAAAGCCTCAGTAGAACTTTAACAATATCAAAGTTAGAGATTATTGAGAGCTCTCCAAGGTACCAACGGTCTATAGCCATTAGTCTCCCCACCCAATGCTAAGAGTCCTGCTTCTAAGTATTTTTTAAGTGACACTATATACGTAGAATCCTACCTTCTTGACAACCACTACTATGACGCCAGACATCTGCCTTAACCTGAATCCTACTGTACCTGGCATGTTCTTCAAATTGGCCCAGCTATACTCTTGACCAGCAATAAAATTTCCTGACCAAATTTCAAGTTGGTATTTTAAAAATACCCATATCTAATAGCCTCAACATTTAATGCAATTTCTTTAAAGAGAAATTATACTTTTGTATATTATTAAATACTTGTAGAAAATGATTAGTTTATTTTTCTTTGACTTCACAGTACACATTCTAGTACAAGTCTGTCATGAGTGACCACTCAGTGAATTCCTGTTGACAGACTGATCTAAACTGAATAATCCTAACAAAAAGACCTAAGGCTTGAATAATGCCCAAAAATGAAGTAGAGCAATACACTTAGCTGCTGAATCTCTCTGAATGTATTGCCTACTTAACTAGTTCTCCAAACTGGATCTGGACAAATTCCAGCAGTCCTAAACAAGGGATTAAACAAAGAAGAATATAGTTAAATGTATAAATATCTAATTGTCTATGTTTCAAAATGCAGAGGAAACTCTTATGTAATAATGGTTTTAAAAGACTATGAAAAAGATTTGATCTATTGAAAATAATTTTCTAAAAACATATTTAATCCTATAAATTTGCATGGAACATTTAAATAACTATGTGAGCCATAAACATATCCCAGAAGATATTTTTAAAATAAAGTCAGCTTCATTTCCTAAATTATTTATAGGCTAAGAAAAGTAATAATACATTGAGTTATTATTTCAATGATATCAGAATAGAATATGCAGCAGACTACTAGCTTCAGGCAATGCCACTGAAAGTTTTCATCAATGTTAACCAGGTCATCAAAACTGTATGGCATTATCCGGGATTCATTTAAATGTAAAAATTGCAAGTAAGAACTCTTACCATTAATTGAAGAATATAATTAGTCTCCAAAGCAGCAAAAATGTATGAAATGGTGTCTTCAATTTTATAATTTTATCATTATAACATATGATCTTATGATTAATGTTACATCTTATAGCATTTTATCTTCACATACAATCTTATCACAAAGTCTTTTAATTATTATAATACACATTTGTTGTCTGTCTCAACATACAGAGGACCTTCAATTGGTATTGATTGGATAAAAAACATATTTCACTAATTTAACTCTGCGTTCTATAGGCACACTTAAAAATAATCTTTTCAGTCCAAGAATCTAATTGCCAAATCTTCTCCTTGAATTGAGTTATTTTAAGAACCATCTAAGCTGCTTATTGCCACTGATATTTTCTAGATGCTTAGATATTTTGATATGGGATATTAAAATATTAACCTCATATAATAAATATCCTGCAAGATTTTTGTTTATATCTATCAAGGAAATTACAAAATTAAAATACATAATCTTAAAATGTATTCAGAATCTATTATAAAAGTCACAACCATACACCTTTTAATTGGAAATGTTTTTCTTCCTTTACAGAAACAGCATAATGCATGTTACTAGAGTAAAAGTAAGAGAAGAAATAAGTTCCACCTCTAAAACTCTATGGTCTATGCAGAGCTACAAAGAGAGACAGCTAACTACTCAGGTATCAATCTGTAAGTAATTTTAACATATAAGTATAATGAATGATGTCAGTTAACTCTGATTTCCACGTGTAACTCTGTATATAACTGGTGAATTATAAATTGCTCTTCTTAGAAATGACCCTTGAATAATAGTCTTTAAAAATATCGCTAACACTGAGTTAGCATCATTAATATTATGCACCTCACAAGTAGATGAAGTCAGGCAATAATCTATAACTACTCTCAATTGAGTTTCTAAAATGAAGAAATGCATGGTCAAGAGACTTTTTGTTGGAAGGAAACTTGCTTTGTGAACTTTTGGTTCACAAAGTTACTAATGAAGTCTTAAAAGGAAGAAAATCTATAGAACCATAGGAAACATTCCAAAATACTATCTAGGCCTTGAACAAAGCAAGTTGAAATAGCAAGACAGTATCATTCTACATGCAATTGTGACCATATAAAATTAATTGTCTACCCCCACCTTTGAATGCATATAGAATGAACTGGAAGGCTTATACAAATGCTAAATAAATCCTTACTACAGTGCCATGTCTTATATTGATCTTTTATCTAAGTTTTGAAAAAAATTAAACACATAGATATTGAACAAAATGTAGTAGATAAGAATTTATCCTTCTAAACTTATTTAATTTATTTATTACTTCATTATTGACTTAATAATTCAGTCAATACTTATTCAGAATTTATTCAGAATGATGATTCTTATATATTATATATAATATATCACAAAGAAAGAGACTGGTGACACAAAGACAATAAATTCTCTGCTCCCCAATCTTTGTTCTCATATTCAACAACCCAATAGAGACTATCAGCTATGTCAAGTCAAATACAGCAAAAGAAGTGTATTCATATAGGTATGATCCAAATTCCATAGAATTACCTCCCAATTTTTCTGTTCCATCCTAAAACCTTCTATTCTTATTCTAGCCAGTTCTGCTTCCCTTACCCCAACTGGTTTGTTTCTTTTTTCTAAAGAAATACCCTGTGAGCTCATATTTCTCTCCTTTAGGAAGTATCCTACATACTCTTTTGTACTTCTCTTCTAAATACCTCCCCCAACTTAAGTCTGACTTAGGGTTGAAAACAAGCTGCATTTTTCTGTACTTTTATTTGTTTATAGCTGACCAAAAACAAGAATAAGCCAATTTGGTTGTATTTCAACACTAGAATATTAGAAGATAAATTAACAAAATATGGAATGGTTAGAGGATCTAAAAGTTATAGGTTATTTCATTTCTTCTTGTGATAGCCTGTATTTCTTATCTCTCTTATATTGTATCTTTTGGCTAGGGCATTTCATCTTTCATTCTTTATAGATGTTGCTTGCATTTTTCTTCTCATTGACAGGATTGCACTTCTATCATTGGTCACAATTGTTCAGAATTGTAAGTGATTATCTGTGTATTTTATATTTCTGACATATGTACTCTTCCCTGCGCTTAAGGAGGTCACATTGAAGACAAAGTGTTGAACATAATCAAGGTATCAAGAAAAAGGTACTTGCAAAAAGCAGAACAGCAGGAGAAGCACAGCACATACTTGGAATATTCTTACTAAATAAACAGATGGTGAATCAATGAATTTAAACTTCACCTCTTCCCTCAAAGTTCCTAACCTCTGTGACTAAATTAACTAGTCATTTTCTGGAATTAGCTAGTAACTCTCTGCCCTTCTATAAAACAATCACAACAATAATAGCTAATAGTTATTAAGGCATTATTATGTCCCAGGTACTGTTTCTAAGTACTTCACTCACTAAATTCTCACAACTCCAAGTGATAAGTACAATAAACTCATCGTTTTGTAGATGGCTGTACTCAGACAGAGAGATTAAGTAACTTACCCAAGGTCACATAGTTAATAACTACAAGAGCTCAGCACATCCATAAGCACACACCACAAGCTTCTTAGCATGAGCACTCATCTTATCTGTCTCATTCTGTCCAAAGCCTTCCCTTAGAACTGTGTCTGGAATATAGAAAGTACTTGATAGTTTTTGATAAGTGAGTGAATAAATACTTCAACAATGATCAATAATATGATCCAACCTTGAAAAACAAAACCAATTCCTCACATGCCTGCTGCTCTAATTCAGATCTGGAATGTGTCAGAGGCTTGCTCCCCAGTATAGTGTTATTGGGAGAGGATAGACAATTTGGGGCCTACCAGGAGGACTTAGGTCACTGGAGACATCCCTTGAAGACAACTGTGAGACCTCTGTCTCTTTCTCTCCCTCTCTTTCTCTTTCACTTTTCCACAATTAGGTGAACACTCTGCCATGACATTCTGCTTCACCACAGATCCAAAGCAATGGGGTCAACTGGTCATGGATGGAAATTTCTAAAACTCAGAACCAAAATAAACCTTCCCTTTTTATAAATTAATAACCTCAAGTGTTTGTTACTGTAATGGAAAGCTAACACACTTGCCAAATGCAAAGCTCCAAGGTGGAGAGGATGTCTCAGGTGTTCTCCCTATTCCAGAGGAAGTTCTAGTCACCGCTTCCCTCTCTTTTCTCTGGAAAAAGAAATATTAATTTGGTCTCTATTATAACATTCTGCTGCTGTCCTCCCTAACTCATATCATCAGCTCTCTGGCCTTATTTCTATTTCTTGAATATAGAAATATTCTTCCTACCTTAAGACCTTTACACTTTTAATTTTCTATGCTTTCTGGTAGAAATACCCTTGTTCCAAATTTTCCCAGGGCTAAAGACTTCAACCAGTCAGGTCCCAACTCAATTCTGAACTCCTCAATAAAGTTTCTTTGACCATGTCCACCCAACACAAAATTATTATGTGCTCCAGTTGGTTCAGCATTTGGAAAATCAAATACAAGCCTGGGTGTTATAAATTTACTTTTTATTATAAAATAACATGTTTCCTGTTTTTATTGTTCTTTGGGCACTTTTCTCCTGAGGATCTCAGAAGGAAAAGTGTATAAAGGCCAAACAGGCTGCAAGCATTCTTGTAAATCTTTCCATTACACAAACTAATAGCACCTCAAATTCCATGATCAACCCTACAATTAATTTCATATTTGTTTCCCGACTGAAGAGACAAAATTAAAGTATAAATGTGCAAAGTCATAGTGAAAATAAGAAAGAACTATCTTCTTATAAAATATTTTAACACCTTTATTCAGGTATAATTGATGTTTTAAAACTGCATGTATTTACTATGCACAATCTTATTTATTTTGATATATACAAACATGTGTGATCTCATCATCACAATGAGAATAATAAACACATCCAACACCTCCCAAACTTACCTTGTGTTCTTTTGGGAGGGGGGGTGTGGTATGTGTTTTACAGTCATCAAAGCAAAAATAAAATGTGAAGTTGCACTCTGATGTTAAAATCTAATAGGATGCTTACAAAACTCGGTTTCTTTTAAGGCCTCCTAGTCAGGCCAGGTACAGTGGCTCACTGGAGAGCAGGAGGATAGTGGTTCATGGCCAGTCTAGGGGAAAAAGTTTCCCCATCTCAATCAATAAAAATGGGGTGTGTTAGCATACACCTGTCATTTCAGCTCTATCTAGGGCTGACTTTGAACCATGTTCCTCTTGGTCTCTGCCTCCTGAGTAGGTGCGAATCACCAGCACCCATCTGACACTGGATTTGACCATGCTTTCTTGGATATAATATGAAAAAGGATAGGCAACAAAAGTAAACATAAATAAATTAGGCTTCTCCAAAATTTAGACTTTCTGGGCTCCAAAGGACACAATCAATGAAAGTGTAAATATAATTTATGTATTGGAGAAAATACTTGAAAATTACATATCTGATAAGCATCAGTATGTAGAATATATAAAGAATTCTTACAACTGAATAACAACCAGAAAAAAAAAAAACCTGATTAAAAATATGCAAAGGACTTGAATAGACATCTCTCCAAAGAAGATCTGTAAATAGGCAACAAACACATGAAAAGATAGTTAACATCACTAATCATTAAGGGAATGCCAATTAAAACCACAATCATGTACAACCTCATGTCCATTAGGATGGTTACTGTAAAAAAAAAAAAACCTAGAAAAGTACAAATATTGGTAGAGAAATGAAGAAATTGGAGCCCTGGTGCACTGTTGTATTGTCAAATGCTACAGCTATTATGGAAAATAGTATATTAGCCTATCAAAAAACTTTTTAAATTGAATTATGATATGATCCAGCAGTGACCACTCTTGGTATACACCCAAAATAATCAAAAGTAAGGTCTCAAAGAGTTATTTGTATACCCACATTCATCACAGTACTATTCACAATGGCTAAAAACAGAAGCACTTCTAATGTCCATAGGCAGACGAAAGAATAAGCAAGACATGGTGGTTGCCTAGATCAGGAAAGAGGGAGATGGGGAGTTGATAATTGATACAGAATTTCCACTCTGACAGATGAAAAGAGTTCTGAAGGTTGATTGCACAACAGGGTGAATGTACTTAACAGTTCTGAACTATATACTTAGAAATGGTTAAGATGGTAAATTTTATGTTATTTGTGTTTTACCACAATTGCATTTTCTAAAATGGTATCATTATTTATCACAATTGCATTTAAAAAAACTGTATTATTAAAGAACAATAGAATAGAGGAAGGGGGAGATAAAGGAGAATGATGGAGGGACTAAGCCCAACTATGATATAGTCTAAGAACTTCTGTAAATATCACAATGTAGCCCCAGTACTACGATAATAATAAAAAAGAAAAACTAGTTAAGTAAAGGCAGTTCTCCCAGATTTGAATATATAAAATTTAAAGTATCATCCTGAGAGCACCTGAGCATTAAATATGAGTTTCCTTGGATGCCGGGACCTACTGGCCTCTCCACTGACAACTATTGTAATGTGCTTTTGCTTCTGCCTATTTCCCATTATAGCAAACTCTGTTATTATGGCACTCATCTTAATTAAACACTTAAATAAACAAATATTCATTGAGTGCCAACTATGAGTCAAGCATGCTGCTAGGGGGAGTTTTCTAGAATGTGTAATTCAGTTCTGGGAAAGTAATAACAGATTCTTGAAACTCTACAGCTGACCACAGTCAATTACTGCCTAGTTTAATAGTTAAGACTGTGGAGTTTGGAACTTGGCCACCAGGCTTGAATACTGGCTTTGTTGCTTGTTAGCTATGGTTTTAGTGCCTCAGTTTACTCATTCTTAAATGGGGGTGACACTAGTACCTTCACCATAAAGGTTTTATGAGAATTAAATGAGTTAATATTTATGAAGCCTGACATATTATAAGGACCACATAAGTACTAAGCAATCCTCAAACATGTACAGCACACCCTAAATATATAGAAAAGACCTTCTTAGAAGCTGTGAGCTCTGGCTCAGTCATCTGCAATGACTGAGAACATATTGTCAAATTAAGAGAAACTATGATGACTGCTCAGCTTCCTTGGACTGGGCTCACTGTGTGGTTACGTCTCCTGCCCTAGTGGTTTTAAACTGCACAGAAGCAAGTGGGGAGCAAGCCTGCTGTCTGGGTGTGCACACTATGATTATTTTCAGAGAGAAAGCATCATTTAAATCAAGTGTCATTCCCAGGTTTAAGAAAGTAAAAAAGCAAAACCAAAAACACATCCAAAGTTTGCAAAGTATCTTTTCTATCAAACTGGAATCATGGATGGAATTACAATGATGAGCTCTGAGCAGGAGCCTGAGCTGCATTACAAATGTGAAATCTTTTATGAGGACCAGATGGAAACATTAAATGCCTAGAGAATTTGAGAACATGTTAAAATGAAAATCCCAATTCAAACACAATGACTGTGTCTGATGTAGGCTACTGCAAAACCAGAAAATATTTAGGACATAAACTTCTTCAGAGATTGCTTTTCACTGAAAACTAAACAACCTTTAAAAGCTCCCAACTGGGAAAAACTTGGCTAAAAAATATCTGACATAGAAATTCAAAAATAAGCATTTGGACCTGGCCAAAAAGTGATAAGATCTGATTCTTAATTTTTTCATTATTATTATACAAAAAGGAAAACAATGGTAAATTCTAGGACTCAACAGAAACTGGGCTGTTTTTCATTTTGCCTCTTTCTATTGTGCATCTGTTCACATTTTAGAAATATCCTAATTGTTTGACAAATAATATGTGTGTGGGTTCCCTTATAGCCTGTAATTTCAGATGTTACATTATTAGATCCCCTTCTGACTGTCAATATCCCAATGGCAAAACAAGGACCAAAATAAGTCTGCCCACATGTAACAAAAATACAGACACCTTAGAGAAAAAAAATTAAGAACTTTAGTTCAGCAGCTACTTGTCAGTTCTCATGCAAAGTGAAAAAGAAGTAACACCTGTCCTTAGAAGGATTATTCGGATACAATGACTCCTCCATAGATTTTCTCTCACATAATGTCTGTCAAGTAACATTCACTTTCTCCTAAAAATACTCATGCTGCAGTTGTTGCTTCAAAAGCCTAGCCATAGTACACACAGATGTGTGCACATGTGCACACACAGATGTGTGCACATGCACACACACACACACACACACACCAAGAGCCATGATTTTGATTTATGGTGATTTATGTACAATTTCCTGTGTATTTACTTAATATTCACTTCCACTTCCATTTATTTAATCTTCACTTCCACTGATTCATGACCTATTAGTGACATAGTAAGAACCACTGTTTCAGTGTGAGTCAAAAAGTCATACTTCCAATCAAAGAATAAATATTCACTTATTACTGTCATACAATGTTAAAGATTAACCCCGCTTTCCATCCATAGAAACAGAGCTAAAAGACTCACCAGTTGTTTCAAAATATGACATTATTGAGGCAAAGGGAGGAAGAGAATTAATTCTGAGGGGATGGTGAGGATAATTTTAGCATCAAATGATGCCAAAAATGTCTTATAGAGTGAAAGTAGAACAAGATCAAGAAGGTAGTAACTTAGAAAGTCATTGAGAAATTGAGGAGTAAGGTAAGTTATAGAGGACTAACCATTAAATGTGAAGTATTGGATATGTGAAGAAAGAAAAATAATGTGTCCTTTTTTTTTCTTTTATTATTCATATGTTCATACAAGGCTTGGTTCATTTCTCCCCCCTGCCCCCACCCCCTCCCTTACCACCCACTCCACCCCCTCCCGCTCCCCCCCACCCCCTCAATACCCAGCAGAAACTATTTTGCCCTTATTTCTAATTTTGTTGTAGAGAGAGTATAAGCAATAACAGGAAGGGACAAGTGTTTTTGCTGGTTGAGATAAGGATAGCTATACAGGGTATTGACTCACATTGATTTCCTGTGCGTGGGTGTTACCTTCTAGGTTAATTCTTTTTGATCTAACCTTTTCTCTAGTTCCTGGTCCCCTTTTCCTATTGGCCTCAGTTGCATTTATGGTATCCTTAATGTCTACTATGTCTCATATTATCTGACTAGAGCTTCACAAATATAGAATAAGTTTGATAGCATAGTGTTTACAATGGGAACAAGAGGCTGGATTAGTCATTTGCCTAAGAGCCTATAACTGATAAATAATATAGTCAAAATATGAAATTATCTTTTCTTACTGTATTTCTGGTATGTTTCCATCTTACATATATTACATATATTATATATACTAATTTTTCAGATAAACTTGCAAGTTTGGAGATGGGACAGTAACTTTTATCATTTTATTTATCATGTTTTGCTTTAAATTATTTGTTCACATTCCTCTCATTCAATTTAGGGGTTGAATGCTTAAAAATAAAAGGTTCCTAAATAATCTGAAATAAATTTATGTCTTTATCCACTTACACATTCAGCAAATATGTATTAAGTGCCTACCATGTGCTAGCTCATGTTATAGATTTGAAGATATAGAAATAAACAAAATTAAGACTCTGTCCCTTATGTTGTTTATATTCTAGTTGGGGGGAAACAGACAGTAGTACAGACAGACAAATATATATTAGATATAGATGATGTGGATGCAGATATAACTATGATTATCTCTGTAGATGTAGATCTGTCTATACAGATATAGCTGTGGATACACACATTAAGTGGTGAAAGAGCTATACAGAAACTAAAGCAGGACATTAAGAGTGCTAGGGTTAAAAGTGCCATTTTATACAGATGGTCAGGAAAGCCTTCTCCAACTAGGTGAATTCAAGCAATGACCTGAAAGAAGGAAAAAGTGCCATGGGGATATCTGAGAAAGATTCTTTCCTAATAACAAGAAAAGGCAGAGGCCTTGACAAAGAATGCTTCTCAGACTGAGAACCATATTGAGACCATTGGAGCCTTGACACAAACTCTAGTGATACAGGATGCTACTGGAGGATTCTGAATAGAAAAGTAGCACAATTGCTCACATAGTGTAAAGGACCATAGTGACCACTATATGGAGAATATATTGTAAAGAGAAAGGTGTGAAAGGAGAGAGAGCAAGTAAGAGGTTAATTTCATAATCTAGGGATGGGGTAGCAATGACTTGACTCACAATGGTGGCAGTGGGAGAAAAGAAGTGATGGATTTTGGGTTCATTACTAAAGTACAGCTGATAGGATTCATTGATTTCTAACCTGAGCAATTAGAAAAATGGAATTGCATTTTATTAAGAAGAGAAAGACTTAGAACAGATTGCAACAAGTGTGGGATGTGGGGAAAAGACTGTGATGTCACTTTTGATGTGCTAAGTTTTAGTTGTCGAAAAAGCTATTGGGTAGATATATTTCAGAGGAATGCTCTGGAAGTCATCTGCATAAGATGTTATTTAAACTCCTAAGTATAAGTGAAACACTTGATTTAGGGATAATTGTAGGCAGTGATTATAGACAAAGAAGGAGAAGATGGAGATGGAGAAATCCACCTTCTTCTGGGGCAGCCCAGTGTTCAGTGTTTGGAGTCATGAGGATGAAGCAGCTGAGAAACAGCAGCAAGCCCATGAGGAAGAAGAGACATTAGTGTTCTGGAAATCAAGTCAAAGCAGTGTTTCAGCAAAGAGGGAGCAACTGGCTGTACGATCTGCTACTACTGGGCTGAGTGCCCTGAGCACTGAGAGTTAGTCATGAGATATGATGCATGGAGATCTCACCTGAATAATAACATTTTTTATGGTGCTATGAGAAAAAAACTTAGTCAGAAATTTCCAAAATAAGCAAGGGGGAAACAAGATGTACAGTATAGACAACTATTTGGTGCTTTGCTATAAAGGGTGAAAAGTCAGATAATAGTTGGAGGAATGCATGTGGTCAAAGAGGGATTTTTAAAGAACACAGAAATAGCATGATTCTGGACTGATAGAAATAATTTAATATGATGAGAAACTGATGATGCACATAGGATGAAAACAAAAGCAAAGCCCTTGGGGGTGAAGGAGATAAGATGCAGAGCATAGTGGAGAAGTGGGTCTTAGCCAGATACACAGAGTTGACTCAGACACAGGAGGGAAAACAAGAAGCATGAGCACAGACCAGGTATGTGGTTGACTTGCTGAATGAATGAGTGGTTTGGAAATATATCTATGTGAGTGCGACTTTCAATTCATCCTCTATGTCCCATACCTTGGAGATACTGGTAAATATCCTTTTATCCATCAAAAAATTATTCTTTGCCTCCCTCTGCTTTTTACTGTATCACATTCTATAAGTAGAGATGAATTCTTCTGATTTATTATTTATTGCCCCCAAATGGAATCACACATTGCTTAAGTAGAAATGAATTTGCTAGGACCTCACTGTAAGGAGGCTTTTAATAAGAGGGAGGTGAAAGTATGATAATGGTGGATGTTTTCCCACAGAAATTGGGATTTGGAGATTAGAAGAGGGGAGAGGTAGGTTGTGTGGAGCACCACTGCCATGTGAAGCCTTTGCCAAAATAAAAACTACACAATTCCAAATCAAAGGGCTAATTCTTGGTTTACTGCCTTGTAGTTTGGTTATATATCATCACTAAGTCGACTTCTCTGAGTCTCAGTCTCCTCTTCTGTAGAAGATGAAGATGAAATGAAGGTGAAATGCTATAAAAAGTGTCTGATATAACTGTTCCATCATTGCCCTATTTAAAGTGGAAAATTTAAACACTATTAGTTTGTTCCCTTCTGTCTTGGAAAATATTTCCTACCTGCTCATAGCAACAGACTACCTGGTCTCTGCTAGTACAGCTGATTCAAGAGTGATTAATTGCTTAAGAAAATAAATCACCATAACAGGAACAGATTTGAGGCTTACAGACATTCAGAATGGGAAATAGCACCATTACTTTTCAACCTTTAGTTTCATAAAAAAATTGGCCTTTTTTGATAGCAGTGAAAGAGCAATTATGTTTTATGTTCGTATGCTTTTAATACATGCATCTCTGAAAAGTTATTTCATATCCCAAATGACCACATATCCTCCTTACCCAGATTAAAGCTCCTCTATGGCAATGTGCATTTGTTAAAATCATTCATCAACAAATATTTATTGGAATTGATCAGTGAGTACTGAGTTACAGTTTGACAGGAGCCTACCATGCACAAGGCTCTGGGTTCAATCCCCAGGACCACATACACAGAGAGACAAAAGTGCTAATGCACTATTGCAAAGAAAGTTAACTGTAGACAACAATGTGCTCTACATTGCAAAAAGCTAGAAGAAAGGATTTTGAAAGTTTTCACCATGAAGAAATGATAAATGTTTGAGGAGGTAAGTGTGTTTAACCTGACCTAAATATTACACAATGTACACTAGTATCAAAATATTGAAATATAAAATTGGGTACCTCATTAATATGTTCAAATTTCATGTTTTTATTTATCAGTTAATTTTTTTAATGAAAATGCAAGCCATATACTATAGTTAATTTACTAAGGAATGCTCATCTGGTCTTTAACCATTAAAAGATTAACATGCACAAATGCAGCAATGCTGTAAGAAACCAAAAATATAAATCCCCAGATTTGCAAAGTACTAAGTACTTGGCAAGAGAATTAAGAGTGACAGAAAATATAAAATTGATTTATTAATCAATTTAAGGCTGGGAGATTTAAAAATTTGATATAGAAAAAACTTTTGAAGCCTTTATTTTCCTCCTGAAGGCCCCTATCATGTTACTTTGCAGAAAACCAGACCTCACCACAAACACTAGTACTGAATATTCATACCATAATGCATAAGGTAAGGTAGATAGAGCAAGTAATTATTAGTTCCAAATGACAAAAAGCTCCCAGCAGCAAATGTATACATCTGGCTGTTTTAGGCATTTGGGATTGAGCCAGCATTAAAACTCAAATTCCTTGAATCCCAAGCAACCATTATGCTTATGAAGATAGCTTCTTCAAAATATTACAATCTACAAAGCTTTATTCAGATGAAGCAGTTTCTTAATTTAATACACAATTTCTAGAAGGATTCCTTAAAATTCTACTTTTATTAGTTTAAGCAGAAACTTTATCAAATTCTTGTAATGTCCAAAAACATTTGATTTCTTACTCTCCCTAAGATTTGAGTTTATCTCTGTGGCTATTTTCTAAAGATGTGCTAGTTTATTTAAATACAATCCCTTGTCATAACCTTTAACTTCTTTTAAATCATTAGGAGACAGAGTCAACCTGATCAAAGATAATGGGAGAAAGAAGTCTTTGTCAAAAGACAAGTAATAACCTTTATTTCTGCTTTCATCCTTAAGTACTCCTGAAAATGACCAAGAAATAAAGAACAATTTGATTTAAATGTAGGAAAGTCACCCAGATAAAGGTTAAAAACAACTTTTCCTGAACTATCTATTAGTCATATGAGTTTGTTATCATCTTTCTGCAGGAAGCATGAAAGTGACTTAAAGGTCCATGGGGGTAGATAAGATCCAAAGGTATCATTTAGTCTAACCCCTGTCTCTTCACAGTGTCTCACCTGACTGGACCCATACAGCAGAAACTCCACTCTCTTTTAAAAAGAAATAAAGAGCAAAGTCTATGGTTTTAAATAATGTTTATTAACAGGGTGCTCTTTACATGCAACCCAAACACACCTGGAACACTGAAGTTAAGCACATTGCTTTGTACATACTCCTGGTAGTTTAACATTATTTTTGGTCCAATAAATTTATCTTTTTGCTCCCTTGTTTTCAACAATGCTAACTAATATTTGTAAATATCACATATATGGAAGTAATTATTAGTTTTTATCTCTAAATTACTCCTAAAGGTTAAATTACTCTCTTTCCTACTCAGAAAATAAATAAATAAGAACTAGTTTGTGAGCAGTGGCGCCAGGATGCATGTCTAGATCTTTGACTCAGAATTCAGGGCTCTTTTCCACTCCTTGTCATGAATAAACTTTCTTATATAAACAGGTCATTAGGAGATTAGATTCTACTGACTAGGGAAAATAACTTCACAGACATTCTAGTAGTTTGAAAAGATCTATTTTTTTTTATTTAGTAGAAAATTTTTCCTAGTTTACACTGCTTTAGTAGAAATTTACAGTGTTTCATTGGTACCTAGTTTCACTAATGAAGAGAAGTATCAAATTCAAAAAGGAGACTGGAATTCTCAAGTCAAAAGATTAATTTATGGTCAAAATCATCTACAGTTATCTCTTTCAAGAATGACAGTGGTTACACCCAAAAAACATAATGATTTAAAAAAATTTAGAAACTTTTTATTGGGATGAAGATGCAATATGGACTTTAAGATAAAGTAATATCTTATGAAATTAATGTAGGTGGTCTAAAAAAGTGAGCTTCAGATGCACTACAGTTGCTCAATAAAACTTTTAAAATTCAACTATGAAATACAAAATATTTAAGCAATTTATATTATGATATATGTTCTATAAATTTTGACATGAAATCATGAACTCTAGATACATTAGTGAACCAATATCTGATGATTTACCTGTGAGTGCCCAGGATTGCACTAATCATTCAACTCATATTACTTCACTCATCTTCACAAACGTCTACTGAAATGCAAAGAGAATATTTCTAATTTTGCAGATTCAGAAAGAGGGACCGAGTTAGGTTGAATGGTTTGCCCAAACTCTATGTCTGATAAAAGGCAAAGTTGGAATTCAAAGGCTGTGCTCTTTGAACTTACTACATAACTTCCTGAAGTATCCATGTTGTTTTGGTAAACACGAACATGTTAAAGATACCATTGTGTTTTATAAATGAGCTTACACCTGCCTGAGCAGGCCAACAGGGAAGGGAAAGGCTACAGTCATCTCCAGGAAGTTAAAATTTATATATAGATTTCAATGGTAAAGTCTTAGGAAGTGATGGTCAGTTAAGACTCCAGTAAGAGAGACTTGGCTATCATGGTTTATTTGTTCTGTCTTCCCTGATCTTTCTTCAGGAGGCATGAATAATCTTGGGGATGAAAGAAAGGTTACCTGTACAAACTGCATTATGGCACCAATAAGCCATGGAGGCACCTGAGATCCTCTACATTATAACAGACAGTCTGAGCTTCTTAATTTTGTACAGAGATAGAAAGAGTGGCTAGGAGACATTTTGAGATGAATGAGATTTTGGTGACACTGGAATTCTTCCCAGGCATTTGTTCACTGAATTTTATATTGGCTTTTTAGATGCAGGATCCTGAAATAGACAAAGCAACTTCCTATGTTTCCTTTCTGCTTTCAAGCTTATTGGTACAAGTGGATGGATGCAATGACTTCAAAGGGCTCTCTTCCTATCTCTTTCATACAGTAAACAATATAAATGACTTTTTATAATATCTTGGTGATAGCAAAACAAAGCAATGAAGTTTTTTCTTGGGGACATAATCAATTCACATGGGGTCTTCAGATGATTGGTGTGTTTTAGTGTATTTTAACTTGTCTCATAGGGATTTTATTGTTTCATGACGATAATCAAATGGTATTTTGCTTTTCCATTACACTGAGTGGTCACAGAGTGGATATTACAAATTTATTTCTTTATAAACCCATGAGTGCTTTGGCTTTTTCAAATGGAGCATTCCACACACGGTTGCTTTTCAAAAAATGAAAATTAATTTCTGCTTTAGCAATCAAGTCAGACAATAATGAGCATGTGTATGTATGTTTAGAGATTCAGTAAGATAATTAAACAGCAACATCTATTTTGTGGCTTATAGTGCATGAAGTATTGTGCTAAGTACTTTAATATACTGTCTCAAGAGATAGATGGGTATAAGGTTAGACAAATACACTTTTAATTGAATTAACATTTGAAAAATATTTGAACAAAAGACTATTTTATCCAGTTTGCAAATGAAGGAATTGAAGTTTAAGATAGTTGATTGACTAATATAAAAGCTCAATAATAAATCCAGAGAATGTATTGACACTCAGACTGGCTTTCTTGACTCTAGATGAAGTAGCATGAAACAAAGATTAATAATTTAAAAATAAAATTCAATATAACATCAAAATTTTATGATAGAACCCAAGTGTAATAAAAGAATTATATAATTTTCATACTAATGATACAAGTTCTATATTTTTAGAAAAGGAAATCTCATTTCTTGTTGGGGAAGGAAAATTTAATACTTATAGACACCCTCTTAGAAACTGTTTCAAGTACCTAAAACCAACAATGTATCATCAGAGAAAGCTGTGCACTATTATAGCTGTTTCTAACCCTACACTGTAACTATTTCAAGAGCTCACTTTAAAAACATGGGGCCCCAGATTTAATCTGTCAGTGTGTTAGCACACAGTTAAGAATTAAACTCTTAAATTGGATACGAGAACATGCTGAAGGAATGGAAATAATTCCATTACTTTTGAAGATGTATGAGCATTTGTTTTCCATCTAAATGCCCTGTCTTCAACCAAAAAGAAACATGATAAATATGGAAACATAGTAACAATTAGTAAATCTAGGTAAAGGGTACTCATTGCACCATCCTCTCAACTTTTTGAAATTTCAAATTCGCCCTATCAGTGGCCCCTTCCCAAACCACAGATACTCACATCCTCCTCAGTTAGCCTGCTGCCACATGTGACATATTAGCTGCATAATATTTCATTGTTATAAATTATCTAGAAACTTTTACAATTTATCAAGAGCAGTTACACCAGATTCTTTTTCTCTGCTCTCTTCTCTCTCTCTCTCTCTCTCTCTCTCTCTCTCTCTCTCTCTCTCTCTCTCTCTCTCTCCTTTTTTTTCTCTCTGTCTCTTGGTCTGTCAGTATAGGGGTTTGAATTTAGGGCTTCATGCTTGCTAGGTAGGTATTCCATCACTTATGCTATGCTTCCAGTCTTCATTTATTTCTTAAACTGATGGTTTGACGTACCTGGAACTATGGAATCTATGTGAGAATCCTCCAAAATTCTCCAAACCCATAGTTCTCCATGTTGCTTTACTCAGACCCAGGACTAAGGAACAGATCATCCCCATATTTGTTTCTAAAGAATCTCAAAATGATTCCCAGAACACTGGTGTTGCAGAAAAAAACAGTTTGAAAGAGCTCTCCTTGAGCCACACTAGTCCCCACTCCTTTATTTCCAAACAATGTAATCTGCAATAAACCTGAGTTGCCAGGACTGATTTAGGAAGAGAACAGGCACAGCTCTGCTAGAAGATACAGTGTCACAGGTTTTCTTTCTCTTGACAGTCAATCATTCTTAATCTCCCTCAAAGACAAAATGCCTAAATTCTAACAAGAAGCATCTTGAGAAGGTCAATAAGTTACTTTATTTCTTTTAAATGTACACAGTGGTATTCTAACATATCTATCCAAAAAAAATTACTAGGAATGACAGAGTTCCCCAACCTCCAGGTCAGAAAAACTGAGACAGAACCAAGTAAAAAGTTTCATTCCTGGTAGTGTCTTTTCTAGAGAAGGGGGCAAAGGTTATTCATTTATGTTTTCTTCACTCTGCAAGTCATAGACTCTTACTTCCAAGTTCCCTGTGGGAAATCCTACCAAGAGCTCAAATTGCTGGAGCTCTTGCTAATGTTGGCATTGTGTTGCATCAGTGCAAAACTATAAACAACTAAACATTCTAATACAGAATATATAAACAATTGCAAAACAAAATAACAAGTATGACTCTGTTCCCTCCTTCACTCAGATAGTTCATGAGAGATATGTAGAGCTTTCCTGAGCTGAAGCACCAACTGTGCTGTCTGATGCATGAAGAGCACCCAAATAAATAATTGCTCAGTGCTACAGACAAATATTGACTTTTCAGCACTACAGGCTAGGTAGCATGATTTGTGCACGGTACCTTAATTAAATAGGCTACCATGTAAAACACTTAGCCTCTAGTGAGAAATTGTAATTAAACCACATCTCCAACATCATAGAACACAAAATAGAAAGCAAATGAGAGTATCTGTACTGACAGAAAGGGAACACAGCTACTAAGAGATGGCTGGAGTGAGGATGCTTTTGGAACAAGTTTAACTAAGCTTTCTGTTCTCCTTCATATTAGGCTAAGGGAATATGATCTAAGAATAAAGAGCAGGAAACAGGAACCATATTCATGCTTTCTTTTATTTTTTAAACAAATATTTACTAAATGTCAGCCTTTCTTGTTGGTTTCTGGGATATACAAAACAGGACAGAATCTGTGCTCTCATTCAATTTAGCAGGGGTGGCAGATAGTAGATGGGAAAAACAATATACCTAGCAAGCATGTCTATAATGTATTTTCAGGTAATGATGAGTGTCATAAAGAAAAATAAAGCAGAGTAAAGAACAGGAAAGTGAAAGGAAGCTATTTCAGATTGGAGGATGGGGGAGTGTAGACACAACCTCTCAATGTTGGTACTTAAATAGAAATCTGAATGGACATAAGAGTGAGCCATGTCAACATCTATGGTACTAAACTTACAGGCAGAAGTCAACCAAATACAGAGGCCTGGAGTTGGTACCATGTGTGGTTTGCTGCAGAACAGAAAGAAAGCTCACATGCTAGAGAACAGGAGATGAGGTCAGAGTTAGCCTGAGGGCAGACAATGTAGGGCCTTATAAACCATGGTCAGCCTTTCAGATTCTTTTCTAAGAATCACGTACATGCCGCTAGCATAATGAGAGAGAAGAAAATACCATAAAACACAAGGAGAAAAACTAGGAGATAATGAAAGAGTTAAAAATGGGAAACGAAAGCCAGTGGGATTCTACAAAGAGGGCTTGGACATCAGCAGTCAGGCAGCAGACACTTTCCCAGGCTGCCTTCTAGTGTTTGTCCTGGGTTTTTCATCATTACTTTACAAAGCCCTTCTTACAGTAAGTATTTTAAAAATCCAATAATACTGAAGTCTTGAGGATACTAAAAGGCCAGAAAAACACCATTTATAGACTTACTGATAAAATGCTTGCTCTGATTAAAGTAACAGACTAAGGCTATAAGGCATAGATTTCCATTGGCATTTGATTTTAAAAGTATGAAGATAATTCTCATTTAAAGTAAAAAAAAATGTATACACATGTAAGTAAATGCAAAAAAAAAAAAAGAAAAGAAAAGAAAAAATAATTTTTAAGTAAAAAACAGGAGTCTGAACTCAAAATATAATACAAAGCACCTGAAGTAAATCAGGACTGATCTAATAGGGTTTTCCAGATGCACACAGACTTGGTGCCTTCTCCACCTATGTGATGCAGGCAGTAGTGTGCCAGCTAGTACCATGCACAGCACCATGTTGTAGGTGATAAATGCAAGAGAGGCCAAGTTCATGTACTTTCCTCCCCTTTACCATAAACAGTAATTTGTTAAGTCATAAAAATGTCATAAACACAGTTTTCATTGTCGTGGAATACACAATATAATTAGAAGTCATTATCCTTCAAATGCATGTTTTCCTCTCTCCCTTTGCTTCTAATCTCATCCTCCAATCAATTCTTCACACTGCCTGTGAATTATCTCTCCAAAGTAAAAACCATATATGGCAACCTCCTTCTCACAACCTGGTAGTGACTCCCCAGTGAAGATGGACTAAAGCCTCAAGTCTTGTTTATGATATTGGAAGCCCAGAGTATGTATCCCATTAATTAGCACAATCTTACTGTCTTCTCCCCTTAATCTGTAACTGCAAACCCAGAGAACCAGACAGTTCCCTCACGCTCAGTCTAATCCCAACATAGCCACCTACACGTGCCGTAACAACCTTAGGTGAATTACTCTTTCTCTCTGACCTTCATTCCTTGGCCAACAAAATAGAAACAATAATACCGGTTGAGCTCCCTGATTCAAAAATCCACAATCCCAAATGATCCCAAATCTGAAACTTTTTGAGCACACATATGATACCACAGGTAGAAAATTCACACCACAGAACTTTTATAAATATTAGGCACAAAAGTCAATGTTTCATGAACATTTTTTTAAATGAGGAAGGACTTTAAAGGTATAGGCAAAATTAAATGAGGAAAAGAAATGCAAGCTTTTCTCATAGTACTTACTAACTAAAAGCATGCTACTCCAGTGTGAGAGCATAGTTAGGCAGAGGATGGTGCTCACCAGTACATTTGCTCTTCAGGAAGAAACACTGTGGGAGGTGTGCAGTGGGCCCAGAATATATTTAAGATCACCACCAGCAACTTTCTTCATGGAGGAGAACTGATGACTGATGATACCAGCAAAGGAGAGGTTGAAAAAGCTGGACATGATATGGCAAGTGACAGGCAAAAATAGACAGCATGACATTGTACAGGTCCAGGGTTAAGGATGAATAATAAGCTGACCTAAGAGTTCTGGCAGTAATCTCTCTTTTCCTATTTAGCAATGCTAATCATTCCATTAGCACATTGTAATGTGTGATGTGGTTTTTATCTATATGTTCTCATATCAACTAACAATGAAGCTGGTATTCACTTTGGGGCTTTTGAATTGAAGGGAGAATTTGGAAATTTGGAGTTGGGGGTTCAGAGTTAAACTCATAAATAATAGAATAGAAATAGAAGAAGCTGAAGTAATTCAGAACACTTGTATGTATATAACATGTAAAACTGAAAGGAATACAGCTATAATAAAACAAGATAATATACATGACTATTTTAGCTCAGGACTGAAAATACAGTAAGTGTTGGAATACCCATAAATTGAATTGGAATTTTTTATTTTCTTGTTCACAGCTATGCTCAATTATGTACGTTGAGTGAGTAAAAAAAAAAACCCTGGGACCAACTGATAATGATCTTTAGATTCATGCAGATTGTTAAGAGACTGTTCTAACTATCCAATGTGGGAGAAAAAGAGATTCTATAAAAATTATATAAATTGATTATGAGGAAGAATTTGCCAATATCCAGACTATGAAGTAATAAAGTTGTGCACTAAGTGAGGTTATAGAAATGTTTTCTCTCCAATCTTAAAACGAGGGCCAATTCCCATGTATCAAAGATAGAGTAATTCTGGTTCAACCCAAGGCTAAAAAGAAGCAATGAGACAATCACCCAAATTCCTCCCAGATTTGGGATTGTATAAATATTCTGTTTAGTGACAACACATTGGATATATTTTTTCTTAAGATATTTTAAAAATAATACCAGTCAGAATTTCATAAATTCCATCCATACTTCATAACTTGGGTTTTCAAACCCAGAACTGCATATGCAACTAAGCAAAGTATGAAATCTACAAATAACTAAAGATTTAAAAGACTGGGTTAAGATATAACCTGCATCCTCTTCATTGTTTAGCTTCATCATGAAAATTACTTTAATTTTGATGCTAGAATCAAAACAACCCAATCTTCTTAAAAGAAGCCTACTGTCTACTGTAAAGTAATAACATGTTTTAGAGACTTCTAAGTGTATATCTTAGAATTCTAACTTAAATATATGTTTTGGAAAATACCAATCATTGATCATGAAAGGCTGGTTACATTTCACTATGACAAACAGGCAAAAATAGTGTGCTTAAATTCTTATTTCCTCATGTAACTATTTCATATGATATGGAAAAGAATCAACACATAATTTTTAAGAGTTGGAAAAGAGTAATTCAAATGCAGAAGATATATCTATTTTCCAAAAAGAGATTTTCATTGTATATCTCATGAAAATAACTTTTAAAAATGTTAAGCACATACTCAAATAAAACAATAGGAATAAATATACATACAGACTTAATAAGGAGCTGGAAAAAATTATGATACATCTTTAGTAAGAAACATAAGAATAGGAGTTTGTGAGCTGAGAGGAAAAAAGGGTGAAAATGAATCATAGTTGTAACTGAAGTTATTTTATAAGTTTGATGATTAATGAATTATTCAAGTCTATATTGTGTTACATTATACCAGAGTCATGTGCTTTCTTTTTTGGAAATTGTGGAAATTTTTGTTTTAACTCACCTAAAAGAAGAGAATTTTATTAGCATATGTAACCTCAGACATCATTAAATTGTTCTTTTAGCAACTTGCTGCAAAAAAATTTGTATAATGCATGAGTAAAACTGGCTCTTTAATCATTCTAAAATTTGGGTTCTTTTGAAAAGAAAAAAAAAACACCAGTATTTATAGCTCTATGTTCCTAGCACATCAAAAATCTATTCTAAGAAAAAGAAAGGTCACATTATTACACTCAGGAAACAAAACTCTGTATTAAGGAAAATATTACCAAGGTTTTAAGAAGATTTACCATTCTTTGAACATTATCTACCTGAAATTGAATGTCCTTTTGATCAAAATAATGGTTTAATATTCACTTGAATAGTAAGACATATGTGTTGATTAATTAATTGTAGATTTTCTGTATGTGCTGTTTTTATGAGAACTAATTAGCAACACATCCATTTATTTTCCTCTATTCAATTATACTACTCAACAAACTATGAAAATACACATATGTTGGGATAGAGTGGAGTATGAGAGAAAAGAGTTCTTCAAATCAGTGCATACTTTTACATAAACCATGTCTTTCAAAAATGCTATCACCACTGGTAGGTTTTGAAAAACTAATTACATGAATTCTACAAGTACAGATTTACAGTTAAATAACAGGAGTTAATTCCTCAAGATGACCAAAAACATTCTTCAAGAAAGCAATTAGATACATAATAGTGCACAGTCAAAAAACAAAAATAACCACATCAAATTTAGCCAGGTAAAGTTTATGTTGGATAAATACACAGTGTTCATCAAAGTCAAGCTACATTGTGCCCCAGGTAGCTTTAATTTACCAACACACCATGTAATACATTAGGCAGACAAACATTTCAGAGTAGTAGAAAACAATCCGATTGAATATTAATTTTCAAAAGTCAAACATCCTCAGTTCATGATGGTAGTCTAGCATGCAGGCACAAAATCCTGTGT
The DNA here is from genome assembly GCF_047511655.1 of Castor canadensis. Taxonomy (NCBI): domain Eukaryota; kingdom Metazoa; phylum Chordata; class Mammalia; order Rodentia; family Castoridae; genus Castor; species Castor canadensis. The sequence continues at coordinate 108,734,733 of NC_133392.1, forward strand.
TAGACTTATCTTTAAGTGTCATTAGCCCCCTTTTGCTAGGGTCCTTACTAAGTAAAGCATGAGTACAGATACCCAATTTTGAAGGGTACCTTAATCTGAAAGAACATATAACCTTCAAAACAACTTGAGGTGGCCTAAGTTTTACAAGTCAATGTGATCTAATTTTTACTATGCTTTTCCTTACCATTTCATTATTATACTGGTTTAAGGAGGACATTCTAGTGCATTTACATACTTATAAAATATATAGGAAATATGGTAGGCTCAGTACAATTTTTACAGAAGGATCTCAAATTTATTTGCTTGGCATTCCCAAAATAGCTACAAATTTTAAGTAACTGTTTTAAAAAAGCAAGAGACTCTTTAAAATGACAGCAATTTAGAAGCATAAATAAAAGTAATTAATTGTGCAATTTCAGAAATGGAAACTTACTTTCCTTTTCCTTAAGTAGTGTAAAGATACAAGCCAACTTACACACTAGAAACCTGGTGATACAGTAAGTTAGACTTTATACATTGTCTTAAGAAGTAAATTAGAACCAAGATGCAAACACTTTCTCTTGTACCAAAAGTATACTATTTTTTAAAAATCATCAAGCACAGAACAAACAAAAAAGTCACCTATCACCTCAACAGAAATGACACAAAACTCTGACTTTTAAAAACTCCTTTCTTACTCCATTTATGTAGAATTAGTTAAATATTTGTATGAGCAGTAATTTTTGAAGAGTCTCTACAGTTCAAGGCATTTTAAAAAAAATCTGGAAACAGTAGGTAACACAATGATAATTTATGCATACTTCAGCTGACCCACTCTCTCCATCCATTTCACACTTGTGGTACGCATTTGGAACAAAACTCGGTGTTCCATTTTCCACTTTCTAAATCACTGCTAATGCAACGATCTGCAATGCACTGTAGATACCGCTAAGCCCCTTCTTACCATGTATGAGCCACGGTGAAGCGGCGACGCTGCCGGATGCTTTTATTCACCAGCAACTTTCTGAAAAAGCACGGTGAGTTCCTTGGCGAACTGCGTGGAGAAATTTTGGGAGATGTAGGTCTGTTTCCCGGTAGTCTTGGAAGCTCAAGTTCTAAGTGCATTTGCTCCTTGAAAGTCTTTATGCAAACCTCAGATTCAGAAGCAGTAAGTTCCTTGGAAGAATTTTTTGCTGTCATGTCTTGTATGGAGTGCTAGCTTTCACCATTCAAAACAAAAACCTCAAACATAGCAGAGACTCTACTGCAGGTGAAAAAGCCTGATAAACCTGCAAACTCTTTCCAGTTCAATTTGGAAAGCTGCAGCTCCAATGTAGGAACTGCTCAGAGCAAGAGCAGCATATTCGAAGAATGGCAAGTCAGGCTGTCACAGGGAGCTTTATCAGGCTGGCTTTGCCTCTGAAAATGCGCCAAAGTGCTTCCTATGTCAGTAGCCTCCTTGTGGATGAGGTTTGTCTGCAAGCTACACACTGACACTCACTGAATTCATTCAGCTGAATATATCAACTGATGAAATATTCATAAGGTCTCCTTTACATGTATTTATATTTAAGTCTTATCAAACAGGCTATATTCAGTAATGGATAGTAACCAAAGCCCAGTCACCTAGTCACTTGTTTTATTTGCACAAAGGGCAAAATCAGAATCCGTTCAGCCTGTGTAATGTTTAAAGTCTTCATTCAGAATTATCTTGCCCTGTAATGCACACAACAGTAACTCCACCCACCAAATGCTATTGGCCCAGGATTATTTAAACAACTGCATTCTGTTTCCCCTTGAAAACACCCTCCATCACTCATATTTTCACTAAATTTGTGAGGCTACTGTCCTCACAACAGGAAAAGCTGATTAAATCAGGGATTGTCAAAAAGCCCAGCTAAAACAATCTTCCAAGTTCCATTTCTGAATCAAAGAGCTGATTTGCTAAAGTTTTTCTTTTTTCTCCCTTCTCCAGAAGATCCAAAACAGCATCAATATAAAAAAAAAAAAAAAGTCAGTGAACAGGAAAACATTGGATTTGGTTCATTCCCCCCAAGGAATTCAAAGCCTAATTTTTATTCCAATAAACATTACCCTCATTCTTCTGTTTAGGCTCATTGTTCATGAATTGCCCACAGCAGCCACTGTATGCTAGATGCAAAGCCTCTTCTAGAGACAGCAAAAGCATCCCCAGTAACAACGGAGAAAAATGAGTGGTCCTAGGTCAAATGTGGAGTCCAAAGTTAGGTACTATGCATGTGTTTGTGTGTGTGCAGAGAGGTGTACAAGGTATATACAAACATGTTGCCTGCTGCATGATTGCTTGTGGAAATATAGACTTGATAGTGTGTGTGCATTTTGTTCATAAGGATTCCAAGTGAGACATATGGCCAGGGGAGTCTCAGTCCAAAAGTAGATCATTATAATCTGACATTTTATTTAGCACTGGAATGCAGCTTCTATACTTTAAAAGTCACATGGAAATAGATGGTGCTTGAAGATTCTGGATGTTGTGAAAAGTCTGTATCAGCAAATGATTGTCACCAGAGCTAGCCTGATCTCCAACAAATTTGAGAAATTTGAATTAGGGCTAGTCAGTCAGCAAAAGTGACAGAAAAGGAATGATTCACAGTAAAACTTCAGGGGAAAAGGGAGACATTCATTTTCTCCACTAATGTGTGAGGTCTTCCAGACTTATTAAATCATTCATGTATGTCATATACTCCAGCTAAAAATGTGCTGAATATCCAAAAGGTTAAATAAAAGCAGACTATCACTTAACATGTAGGAACAAACAGATCCCACTTCAGTCCTTCAGGAAATGATTCAAGCATAATAGAAAGGGTTTGAACTAATGATTGATAGGTATGACCTCAGAAAGCTTATCAATATTTAAATAAGTAACTCAAGTGCATAGTGAACAAAAGCACTGTCATGGAATTTTAGGTCTTCATGGTAACCTTGTTTAACAACTCATTCCAAGGAGTGGGAAACAGAACTGAAGTGACTTGTCTAGTCATATATTAAAGCCCAGGATTTCTGATTCCTAATTGAATGCTCTTTAATTCAATTAAAAAGTTGTACATTTGTCCAAGTAGGTCTTGGTACATGATTTTCAATATCTGAAGATACTTTAACTGCCCTATTTGAGATGACAGATTTTTAATAATAAGACTAATGATACCTCTTATTTGCTAGATTGTGAAATAAAATCTGAGACTTTCCCCAATAGTATGATTTAAGACTGGGACATGAAATTATGTATTTCTATCATGAATTCAGGGTGACTTATTAGCAAAAGGTAAAATAGCAAACATCACACCCCAGATTTAGCTGTATGTGAACTGGGATTCAGATCTGGAAATACTGATATAAACTTTTCTAAAACAGCAGAATAGAGCCACTATAATTACTTTCTGATTCTTCTTGCCAATTTATGTGGTATCATGTAGCACTTCGCATTATTGTCTTCACCTTACCTTTTATCTCAGTGTCCTAATTAAAGAGGCTTTTAGAATCATCCTAAGAAATAAAGTTCTCACAAATCTGTAAAGCCTGTTAACGCTACCTATCCTAGAAAAATTCAGGAATACCACAGAAACTTAAAATTTAATAGATAACCAGACTATCTGAAAGCCCAAATTCCTTATCTCTGAAGTTGAGGGGTGGCAATGCATGACTACAGATAAATGCATGAAAGTCTACTTGTGGAGTCAAAATGTCAAAGAAAAACAAAACACTGTGCCAAATGCTGAAGTGAAAGATGAAAATGGAGCCAGGAATGATGGTGCATGCCTATAATCCCATCTATGTGGGAGGCGGAGATAGAGAGGATTTTGAGTTCAAAGTCAACCTGGACAAAGTCATGAAACCCTATCTCAAAAATAAAATGAAAACAAACGGGCTGGGAGCATAGCTCAAGTGGTAGAGCTCTTGAGTATGAGCCCTTTTGTTGAATTCCACTTCCCCAAAAGGAATCTGGAAGGCAGAAAACAGGAAATGCTAAGAAAAAGTAAACAAGCAGAGAGTAAAAGAAAACAGCCTGCTGGATTTCAGCAGAGAACACTAGTTTGAGAACAGGAGAGAATGCAGATAGAGCTTATGTGCCCAGTGTATTAGTCAGCTTTCTGTCTCTGTGACAAAATACCTGCCATAATCAACTTAAAAGAAGTAGTAGACTACTTTGCCTCACAGTTACAGAGATTTCAGTCTGTAGTCACTTGGCCCTGTTGTCTGTGGGCCTGTGGCAAGGCAGTATATCATGGTGGGAAGAGGTCTGTTAACCTCATTATGGTCAGAAAGCAAAATGAAAGACAGAGGAGGGATTGTGGCCTCAATATCCCTTTCCGGGGCCCTTCCACCAATGACCTACCTTCCTTCCATTAGGCACCTTTTCCTAAAAGTTTCACCATGTGACAATAGTGCCACAGGCTAGTGACATTTGAGACTGAAACCATAGATTTTGTTTAGTGCCTAGGAAGGAGCTAATGAACAGAATGAAAACTTTCTTATCCAAATATAAACCTTAGCCTTTTGCACCTCAAAAGGAGAAATGAGTAATTCTGAATTTATCAGTGTATAAATATTTGCCCTTGAAAATTCCAATGATAGCTAAGTCTCTATATTAAAAAATGAAGCATCTGGTATTCACATCCTGCTAAAGCAATAAGAACAAAATTACATAGTAACTAACAATCAAATAATGTATTACTTACAAATATTATGGAAAAAATATAAACATTTAGTTTTTGCTAAATTGAAAAGGAAAGACAATTAATTTCCACCAAACAGAATTATAAATTTATAGTGTAACGATAATAACATTATTGAATGTTTTTAAAAGTTAACAGCCTTGTAATAAAGTTATTTTAAATGAAAATAATTATATTCTCTCTGTATTCAATATCCTTTGAACTGTAAAAGTTGACCTGGAGTAAATTTCTCTCAACGATAATTTTTCAACTGACTTTCACAAAACTACAGCATTTTAAAGACACAAAGCTATAGTTTGTGTACAGTGACTTTATACCTGGCCACAACATCAATTTCAAAATAACATTGCTCTCATTTCCTGTAAATGCAAAACTGGATACTTGAGAAGAATTCACTCAGAAGTTTTTAAAGAAAGGAATATATTTAAGACTAGCAATATTAACTGTTAAATTATTATGTATTTATCTCCTTCACTATGGTAGCTCCTTTTTGCTGAAGTAGTATATACCATCTGAAAACTGCCACTAGACTCTATTCAATCAAAGACACATAAGTTATCTTTCTTGTCAAAGACAAGATAATGAGAACAGAAGAACAACAGCAAATCGTAGCCTTTTCTAACCATCTAAAACAACAGAAATATTGCTATAGTCAACTATATCACCACAAATTACAACTTCTCCTAATTTTTCTATTTCGGTTTTACGAAATGGAGCTAGACAATTTTTCTAACATTATTGAAAATAAGACAATATAAAACTGAATAAAAATAGTTGTCTATCTAACATGGAGAAAGTACAATTAACTGACAAGTCTTAGGAATAAAGACATATGGGGACTGAGAATATAGCTCAGTAGCAGAAGAGCCCTTTCTTAGCATGCTCAAGGCACTGGGTTTGATATCAATTACTGAAAAAGAAGGATTATTGAGGTAAAGCTTATATCTCTTGCAGACTTGCTGGATTTCAAATATGATAGTAGGAATTTCTAATAAATACTTTCATTTGATCCTCATAGGCATATCAGACAAATACTGTTCAAATCCCTTACTTGAATTTCCTAGGATATTAACTATAATATCCTTTAGGACTGGACTAAAACTTATATAACACCATATTTCTAGAATGTGAGAGTCTGGTAAAAACATTATTTGTTAAATATACATTACTTTGTCCAGTTTTACATAAGAACATCAAGACACAAAACTGCATAGCTATTAAGGAGTTGACCCGGGTAATAAAACTCGGGTCTTCCCATGCTAACTATAGCATCCATTTTATTATATGCTACCCCATAATATCACAATGGTACAGAAGAGGGAACACATGCCCCCAGGGTAGTATATTCATATCTCTGAAAGTTTATTTTCACAAGTAGCAAATATCCTAAGTCCGACGTTATATAGCGTGTTATCTTTATAAGATGATGTGAATGCTTTACTCTATCCATATGATGTTACTCATTTCCTCATCATCAGTAAAATGGTACTCTAGAAAGATCAGCTTTCTCACCACACAAGGGAAGTATGAGGATAGGCAAGACACCTAAGAAACTAGATGGCATTTGTTGCCCTCAACGCAGAGAAACTAAAGCAGATACTTTGGGGCAACTGAGGCCAATAAGAGAGGGGGAACAGGAACTAGAGAAAAGGTGAGATCAAAAAGAATTAACCTAGAAGGTAACACCCATGCACAGGAAATCAATGTGAGTCAATGCCCTGTATAGCTATCCTTATCTCAACCAGCAAAAACCTTGTTCCTTCCTATTATTGCTTATACTCTCTCTTCAACAAAATTAGAGATAGGGCAAAATAGTTTCTGCTGGGTATTGAGGGGGTCGGGGGGAGAGGGAGGGGGCAGAGTGGGTGGTAAGGGAGGGGGTGGGGGAGAGAGGGAGGGGGCGGGGGGAAGGGGGGAGAAAGGACCCAAACATTGTATTCACATATGAATAAAATAAAAATTAAAAAAAAAAGAAAGATCAGTTTTAATCTGTACAGCCTGGTAATGTCACCTCAACCTTAGAGAAGAGGAGGGAAGCTGTACCACAGACCTTTGAATATGTATTATATGATACTCACAATGATCAAGAAAGAACTATCCACTCAAAGCCCTGCAGTGAGTTCTCATGTTTCCAAGGAAGCCACAAAATGGCTCCGAGGCCTGCTATGATTCTTCCCATCACCATCTGCAGTGCCCCTCTGACCTCATCTTCTCTCTCCCCCAGGTTCACTCTGCTTCAGACACATTGTTCTCCTTGTTCACTGAAGATGTCCTGCAAGCTTCCTTTCCTCAAGATATCTACATGGTTTGTTTCCTCATCTCCTTCCATCATTTGCAACTACCACTTGCTTGATGAAGTCTTTCATAGTCCTCCTGTATAAAACTGCATTCTCCCCACAGGGCTTTATTTTCTCCATAGTATTTTCAGCGTGTAATATAGTAAATCTTCTAAATTGCTTGTTCATTATCTGTTTAGAACCCCTAGATTTTCAGTTGATGAGGGAATGTACTTTGCTTTATTTATTCCTATAATCTCAACTACAGAACAGTACCTGCCACAAAGTAAGTTTTTAAATAAATATTAACTGAATGAGTAAATGACTAACCTTCCAAGTGTAGAATAAGATGAGGGAAGGGGCATCAAACAAAAATACAAAGTATCTCTCAAATTAGGGCAAGAGCTAATGTTTACCATTTTTAAAAAATTGCTTTTTTATATCCTCACTGCAGTGCAAAAGCAGAATGCTAGAGTGTCATAATCTTTATTCATTACTGGTGTACTGGTAAGACAGACTTGCCAAACTCTCTCCTCACAGTGCTTTCTGGTTTTGGCAGAGTAATTAGGTGCTTCTTTCACAAGGCACATTCTGAGAAGGCAGATAACATAGAAGAAAAATGCTAAGGAAGTCCCCCTTTTGTTTCCTAGGTCATTGTTAACATCAGGTTATATTAGCAAGGATGAGTCAGATATCTAAACCCAAGGACAGAAACTGTTCCCATGGTAGGTGTTTTTAAAACTGCACCAAAAGAGGGTATTCCAGTTCCCAAAGATAATACTAACCTGTCAGCAAGTTACCTAAAAAGATGATTTGAAATGAATAAAATATCAGGGGCATACATGTTAGAAACAAGGCATAGTTGAGAAAACCTCTTTCTCTAAAATGAGCTTTTTATTATTTCCTATCCTGTCAGCAGTCTTCTGTGAAATAGGTTTTTTAAAATGGTGTAGAATTCATCTACAATTAAAGAGTTTAAATGTAAATAGTTACTTATATAAATCTAATTAACTGTGATACTACAGAGATCATAGAAAGAGCAAAAGCACACATGAAATGAAATCATATTTACTCCATTGCTGTTAAGAAAAGAATAATAGTCAGGGATCCATTCCATGTTTAAACTTACATTTGCAAGCTATTAAACAGAAGCAATGTTTTCCTAAATTAATACTTCAATGAGTTTTAAAAGGGTACAGGATGGAAAATGCTTCAAAAATTGTGACTTAGATCAAAGTCACCTCACTTAATCTCAAGATTTATTTATTCATTACAGACTATTAATTTAATATAGGCTCATATTAGATATAATTTAAAACTCTATGACATTAATGCTAATGGCTTGCTGGTTTATAATGAAGAAAATATAATTTTGTCTATCAAGATTGACTTGAAATTCTAAAATTAAGAAGTAATCCAAATTTAATTTCATATAAATAGTCCACATTTATTAAAAAAAAGCATAGTATTAGCATACATGAAATCAAAGTCTTGAGGTATTTTATAAGTAAGCATGCTAAGCTTTATAGCAAAGACTATTAAGGAGAATTTCTAGTTTTAAAAGCTTCCTTGGTTATTTTTTGTCTCCCTTGCTTTATTTTTTAATTTATTGTGCAATAAAATTAACTTTCTTTGGTGAATGCTATCTCTACAATCAGGATCTAGAACAGTTCTATCAGCCCCAAATTCTCTTGTGATACATTTTACATTCATATTCTCTCAGCCCTAATCCCTGCCAACCCTGATCTGTCCTCCATCACTATAGTTTGTCTTTCCTGTAATGTCATAAAGAGAATCATATTTAAAAATATTTAACCTTTGAGACCAGCTTGGTTCATGGAGCACAATGTCTCTGGAGTTTAACCAAGATTTACTTGGTTCATTCATTTTTATTGCCTCACATAGTATACAATTATTTAGATGTGCCACAATTTGTTTAGTTATTCACCTACTGAAAGAATTTTGACTGGTTTTAGTTGGGGTAATTATGAATAGAGCTTTTACAAACATGCATGCCCAGTTTTGTGTGAATATAGGCTGTCATTGCTCTGTAGTAAATATGCAAGTGTGGAATTCCTGGGTCATATGGCAAATGTGTGTTCATTTTTATAACAAAATGTCAAACTGTTTTTGAACAACTGGCAAAGATTTTTTCCCCATAGGCTGTCTCGTCACTTTGTTAATTGTTTCCTTTGCTGTGCAGAAACTTTTTCATTTGATGCAATTCCCTTTGTAAATTCTTGTTATTTCCTGAACTATTGGAGTCCTGTGTTAGCATTTTTTACTTTACCATTTGTTTTGTGCGTAGAGCTTGCATCTTGAACCATGCAGAGTGGTTTCCCAATATTCAATTTGACTCTAGTTAGTCCTCAATGAAAGAACAGTGAAAGGTTGGGTATCTATTGTAGTTATTTAGACAGAAATCCTTCTAGAAGTAGGCTCTAGGTGATGCCTAATCTGTATCTCCTGACCACTTTCCCAAGCAATAGTCTTCTTTCTTCAATGCTGACTACGGTGCCACGTATACTTCAAAACACTGAGATCTGATAGAAACGTGATCTGTTCACTTCTCCTTACTTGTATATTTCTTCTAATTCATACATTCTTGAAACGTATACTTACTAAGTAGGCATTATTTACCAAGAACATGATTTGCGTTTTTATGGGTAAGCCATAGTTATTACTTGAAGCTTGCCTATTTGTTACTAAACATAAAATCAAAAATTTAAAAAGCTTTATGAATTTTTATTATAGCTGTGACTATCAACTTTTCCAAATAATGTTATTATCAGTTAACTTTTATTTCCATTCACACATAATATATAATAGTATGCTAATTAAGAAAGTAATTGCTTTCTTATATGCACACACCTTATAAAAATTTCTGTGGTCTTAGAGAGTAAAGACTACAATTTATTCTTTATGTGTTAACTTCTTTAGGTAAAATGATTTCATACATATCTAAAATGCTTTGTGCATGATAAATGAATATTGAAAACACAAGACTATGAGTAGACAGTAGTTATTCGTGCATTACTTATTAGTTATTCATTTCATCAACTGGTATTAGTCAAATGTTAACTATGAATCAGGCACTGGGCTAGTCTTAAGAATACTGCAATGAACAAGTTTGACCCTTGTGTTCCCCTTGTGGTGCTTATAGTCTTGTAACAGAGCTACAACTATAACTGTAGTTATAATTATAAACCTATTTACATTTTTGTTCACCTGTTCTCCTGTTAAAGGAGATCAAAAACAGGTTCTCTTTTGTCTTTTCACAGTACTTGAGTTCCTCTCCATTTTAAAGTGATTTATAGTCACTATGACAGTCCTGTAAGATTAAATATGCAGCAGTTTTTTGTGCAGAGTGTCTGGACTTTTTTTTAGTCTACTCTATTATCCCTATTCCTTGCCTCACAGCTAGGCTTATGAATTTTTAGAATATTAAATGGATATGGATCCAATGACACACATCAGCTAAGTCAAACAAATATAAAATTCTCTTGTTTTACCTCTCCTTGTATTCTGATGAGGACACAGGGAGAAATCTGTACAGTTTTAACTGCAAATAACAAGTGAGTTTTTCTTTATAGTGAACCTAAGTCCAATTCCTCATATTGCACCCCACAGGTTCTCATTCTCTTGGTTTCCTGGGACTACCATGACAAAGTACAAAAAACTGTGTGGTTTAACCAAAATAAATTGTCATCTCATAATTCTGGAGGCTAGATCCAAACTCAAGGTGTCAGCAAGATTGTTTCCTCCTGAGGGTTGTGAGGGAATCATCTGTTCCCAGGCCTCTCTCCTTCATGCTTTCTCCATGTGCCTTTTCACACTGTTTTTCCTCTATGAGTATCTATGTCCAAATTATCACTTTTAAATAAAGCATCAGTCATATTGGATTAGGACCAATCATAATTACTTCATTTTAACGTGATAAACTCTATGAAAATCTTTTTGCCAAATTAGTTTTCATTTTTAGCTATTGAGAGTTAGGACTGTGTTATTCAGCAATTACTATAAGAAATAGTAACATAATACTAAATACAAATACTAAAACTCAGTTGAGTTTAAGCAACTTATAAAGTGAAAAGGCTTGTTTCTGCTCTTTGCTCACAGTTGTAGAGGTTTCAGAGCATGGTTGGCTGGCCACATTGCTTTGGGCACATGGCAGAACATTATGGCAGGAATGCCAAGTGGAAAAACCATTCACCTCATGGAAGAACAATGAAAGAGGAAGACAACAGGGTCCCACATTCCCTTTGGAGGGCATGTTTCTCATGACCTGGAAACTTTCCACTAGGGCCCACTTCTTGAAGGTCCCACCATTTTCTAAAACCACCATGCTAGGTACCTAAGACTTTACCATAGAATTTTGGGGATACTTAAGGTTCAAATTATAATAAACTTTGATATATGAATTTGAGGAGTACACGACATATGAATTTGAAGAGTAAAAGCCTGTCCATTGGCCCCCAAAATTAATGTCCTACTCGTAGGAAAAATACATTCACTTCATTAAAATTTTTCTAAAAATCATAATCATTCCAGCTTCAGCCTAAGTCCCAAATCTCATTTAAAGCATCCAAATCCATTATCAGTGGAACTTGGAGTATATTCATTCCAGGACAAAGTTCCTCTCCATTTATAAATTATAAAACAAGACAGATTACCTACATCTAAAATATAAGAGTGAAACTGTCATAGGAGATACATTCTTATTCTAAAAGGGAGAACTTGGAAGAAAGAAAAAGGCCATAGTTCCCAAAGAAGTATAAAAATGAGCAGGGCAAATTCCATTAGACTTTAAAGATGGAGAAGAATTCTTTTTGCCTCAATGTGATGTCCTTTAGGTCCACTAGTACAATGATACTAGTTGGTTTGGCCCTGGGAAGTAGCAGCCCTACTTTCTGACACTGAGGATTACCACTGAGGAGGTAATCCTCACTTTTAGAACTGAGTAGGAAATGGCCCTACCTATCCAGTCTATGCCCTCTGAGGTGGTACCAGGTAGTCTCTGAATCACCTTCTAGGTCATTCTTGCCTTTTTCTGAAAGATAATGCATTTCTGCTACCAGATAGTTTTACCAACTCCTTTCCTGTCTATAGAATCTCTCTCTTTTTTAGTTCAAGCTAGTAGTGTTTCTGCTGATATGAAACTCTCAAAAATCTTGTTGACTTCCTATTCTATTTACAGGGGTCCAAGCTACAGGGCTTTCCTCTATAACTGCATCTGAATTCCTGGCTTTTTCTGAGACAGATGATTCCATCCATGGTTTGCACATCCTTTTAGCAAGTAAACTCACACCTTTGATGTTCTTTCCAGGACATGCTTTCTCATTTACTTAAATATAGATATGCTGAGAGTTTTCAAAATCTTCAAGTTCTGGTTATTTTTTGCTTAACAATTCCTTCTTCAATTTATCTCTCTCCTTTCACATTTTACTGTAAACAACAAGGGGAAACCAGGATGTGCTTTTAACACTTTGCTTAGAAATCTCTTCAGCTAAATACCAAGTTCATCACTTACAAGTTCCACCTTCACAAAAAAAGGAATGAAATTGTGCCAAGTTCTCTGCCACTTTATAACAAGGATCATCTTTCCTTCAGTTTCCAATGAGATGCTTCTCATTCTAAGACCTCATCCGAAGCATCTTTTAACTTCATACTGACAGTCTCCTCAAGGCAGTGTAGACTTTCCCCACCAAGTACTTTGAGTCTCTTCTAGTCCAATCCAAAGCCATGTCCGCGACTCAAAGTATTTGTTACAACACCTTACTACTTCCTGGTAGTACCATAGGCAAGTGGTCTAGACAACCGAAATATATTGTCTCACAATTGTAGAGTCTGGAAGCCTAAAATCAAGGGATCAGCAGGATTGATTTGTTTTAGAGGACCATGAAGAAAAGATGTGTTCTAGGCCTTTCCCAGGATAAGAAATGAGGCTGGAAAGAGATCCAGGTGAAGGATAAGATATAGTAAATAGTATTTATTAAGAGTTTACTATGTACTAGGCACTATTATCCACAGTATTGTCACATTTAAACCTCATTATATCCCTTTGAAGCATATAATACATATTTACAGGTGAAGAAACTGAATTTCAGAAAGTTGAATGAATTACCCACATTCTCCCAATTAGTACAGTTTAGAAACCAAACTCATACAACTTCAAAACTTATGATTTAACCCACTGGGCTTTATTGCAAAGGAAAAAATGAAAAACAATATGAATATGCCTTAAATAAATACGTAACTTACCCTAAAAAGCTGTTCATTCTAACCATGTTATATCCTGAAATGAGAATCCTACATGCTTCTCCATAAATGTCATCCTGCAGGACAACACAGCATACTTTGAATATATGACAAAAATTAGTTTCACCCAGACTACAAACTAATTTTATTAATGAGTTATTTAAAAAATAATTTTGTCTGAATGCCCTCTTTTTAAGAATAAATGATGTAATGTGCCTTAGCATGTTTATTTACTTGCTTCAAAATTAGAATTTATTTGACCTCCATTGTTGTTAAATTCTAGAAAATTTTCTAATATTCTACCTTTATTTTCTTTCTTATCTTAAATATTGCAGAGAGAAATATTGCCCTGTGAGTCTATGAGTAGCCTCTATAGACACTTCTATAGATATTCCTGAAATTTGTTTGGAGGCTTATATGTTTATACTTAATTCTCTTCATTATCTTTACTTTGAATAATGTTTGGGTATGAAATCTCACTGATTTTGTAAGCCCTAGACTAGGATTGTAATCTGTTTAATTTGTGCCCCATTAGATACAATCAGTATTTTCATTTTGTGTTTGTTATTTAAAATTTTAGAGGCAAGAAAGTAAATTATTAATGATTCTATCCTTGTTTAGTCACTTTAAACTTTTCTCATTTTTAAATGCAGATGAGTTTTTAGAAGACATCATAAGGTGACACTTCATGCCAACTACCAAAGTCACATGCAGAGAAGAGAACTTCTGATTCCTCCTTCCTGTCTCTGCCTAGCACCATTTCTGGGTTTCCTGACACATACTGGGATTTCTTAGTACAGTATCTATTAACATAAACGGGCAGTGCTTGCCATATGCCTCAGCCAAAAAATATTCATCTTCATCAAAATGTGAAAAAACCCAAAGTAAGGTATATTGAGAACACAATGAGAATACCTTCCCCCTTCATAACAAGTGATTTATATTCCAAAATCACAGCCTCCAATTACAGTTGTAGATTCCATCAGATTTTTTTACAGCTTAGGAAATGTGCCTCATAAGGCAGAGATCCAAATTTCTGAATCGTGACAGCAACAGCTGAAGACTAAAGATAGACAGTCAAAACATCATTTTCTGTACATTTTCAGTTTTTTAAAAAGCAGTTACGGTATATTATGTATGAAGTATATTGTTTTAACCCTGTGATGGCTCTACTGGAAGAAAGATTTATGATAGAAAATATTATTTTATGCCTTCATTATAAACACATAGTTTTTAAAGTGGTCTCAACTCTTTTTAATGAATATGATATTTTCAAGTGCATTTTATATATATGTATATATAATAATTATCAACAGTACATTTTCATTTTAAGTAAATGTTGAGTTTCCATGGGATCCCTGTCATATAGAAAGGACTGTCTCAATATCTTTCTATGGTTCCCTACCCTATTTCCTCATGTGTCTTCCCAGACAGCCTGCCACAAATGACTTTTTGTGAAACAGCACCCTATCCTCTTCTAACCTTACTCTGCTTTGTTCTCTAACAGCTTCTATCAGTCTTGGCATTGCTATTGTCTGACACCCCCATTAGAATAAAAGCCCCATGAAGACAGAGATCTTTAATGTTTTAATCACCACATTAACTCTAGCACCTGTAGCACTGCCTGACATATGGTATATGTTCAATGAATGTCTACTTAATAAAAAAAAAGTCATATAGCTAACTGCAAAAGCATTCACTAAGGGCTCCCATTAAGCACCATCTGCCCCCATTCCCAGTCCCTTTAACAAATTTCTTAGGCAATTTTATTTTTATAGCCACCAAGAAGAAATGCTGAAAAACACACTCAGAATGATGAACTATAGGTAAGAATAAGCCTTATCTTAAATTCACCACTGTGAATGGCCTTTTAGCCACCACTGCTGGAGCTCCATTGAAAGCCTAACCTTCCATAAGCAGAGACCTATTGTGATTCACTATTCTTTAGCAGGAGCTCTTCTCACCAGACAGAAGGCAAAGCAGAGGTGAACTTGTGACCTTCCCAGTGGAGTAGCTGCACCACCACCCAGCAGGATTCGCTCTTTCAGCTAGCACAATGGTAACACTGTGTGCTAAGGAATGATTCACAGGAGAAGCAGGAGCTCCGCCAAAGACAGGAAGGCAATCTGTACAGAATACTATATGCTGAGAGGGATTTCTTTGATTTCAAAATGAGAAGCAAGCAGTTTGGGAGATGGTATCTGCCCAAGGGCCATATCCCTTAGGTAGAAGACCCAGGATCTATAAATAATTTCTTTTTTTTTTTTAAGAGTGGAGTTTAATAAAAGCTTCATTTTAGGAAATTAATCAAAATATTATTCAAACTTAAGTTTTACAAAATCTTATTTTGTTTAGTTTGTTACAGCTCAGTAAATACTGGAGAACGGCGATGATGGCAGTGATAATGGTGATGATGATGACAAAAACTAGGCAAACATTCCAAATACAACTGAGTTAAATGGCCAAAAATATGCAGTAACAAATAATGTTTAATCTGATTTTGAAATATACCTATTAAAATCCCAGATGGATAAAAAGGGGATAAGATGCCAAAGTGAGAGACCTGTACATCTGTATAAAATTCTAAATGATTCAGTATTCAAAACATTGAGCTTGTTGTCAAGGAGATTTATGGGAATCATAGTAATTCTCTTCTCAATTCTGAGCTGTCATTTATACTGTCCAAAAACACAGCATTATAATTAAGAACTATTTTGCCATAGATAACATTACATTTCCTAAAGAGTACTCCTGACGTTTTCTATTAAGATTACTAAGCACAAAAATACAGCAATCAATACAAAATCTGCATGTGAAAATACTTATGTGGAAACAAATTAAACCCCTGGTAAATTGAAGAGCAATCAAGTCTGAGAATGGCCTAAAGTGAATGAATTATTTATGAGGAGTCTGAACTTTGAGATCAAAGCTAAGGCACCTTCCTCATCATCTGTGGCCAATTCCTTCAAACTTTCTGTTTCTTAGTTCTTCAGTCCATAGACATAAATGTTCTTACCAAGTATTCTACAATTTATGTAAATCAACAAATTACAATTTAAAATTCAAATCATACTGCACTTGCAATGCAATTTGGAGCATATGTTTTGATAATAAACTCCTTGTAAGATCTAAAAAATGTTATAGACATTATGACATTCATTGTCAGGTATAATCTGTAAAGAGAGATATTCCAGTCTTAACATGGTTCCTAGCTTGTGTACATAGTTAACCGCATTTGTGTACATAGTTAACCACATTTGTGTACTTTCCCAAATTAAATAAAATAACTTTCTCATCAGGACCTAAAGAAAAACATAGCATGATCTTTAAGAGCATACAATGAGTTTCTGAAGATTAGATATGTAATATTTTTTCAAAGAAGGAACAAGAATAATACATCGCTGTGTTATCCAGAAAAAGTGTTCGTTTGATGTTTTTACGTTCAAAAAATACAAAAAGGGACAAATAAATATTATTTTTTTACTAAATGTTTGAAGTATAGTCTTATGTTATGCTAAAAATAATTCCATTGTACTAGCTTTATTATAGAGAAAACTATATCGAGAAAATTCGAGACTCAAGCAATTTATGGTCAAAGCAATACTAATGATGCTCCCAAGACATTTCTGTCTGTGATTTCTTTATTCTTTGCAATGTGCCAGTGGTTCACCAAGTGTGGTTTCATGACTTCTACCACTGATGTGCCTTAGAGTGTGTTTCCCTAGGTATTCTGGACTTGTTCTTCAAGCTTGGTGCCTTCTGAGTCAGAAAGTCTCAGAGTAGCTCATAGGAGTCCGTAATTTTGAAAAGTTTTCAAGTGATTCTGATGCATGTCACTGTTTGTGAACCACTGACCCCACTATGTTTTCACAGTTGATATTATGGAATTCTAGTGTATATTAACACTAAAAGGAAAAAAAAACAGTAGTAAAGCTAGTTGATCAAATTTCCTAAATATAAATTTATTGGGCTAGAAGGTAGCTTCAGTTATAACAGTGAGCATGGATGTTTTCAAACTCAGAAATGCTTATGTCAGGATGAAAAATAGGTGTTATAGCATGTGTCAACTCTAATAATTGGTTGTGACTGCCTGAAACACTGAGATAAGAGGTTTGCGTGACTACATTCAGTGGGAAAGAATGCCATGATCAATATCTACCATTGACCAGAAAGAAGTGAATGGTAGCACACAAGCATGGTAAACTAACTGTGTAATTATGTTAATGGCTGAGTATTGTCTATGCAAGGAGCCATCTTAAAGATGTAGTTTTAGAGATTAGTGGCTCATTGGAAATAACAGTGAGACCTTAATATGAAATTGAATTGATGCAACCCCATGATAGTAATGAACAAAGTCCTACGTATTGTGGTTATATATACCACATTTATTTTTTTTTTCATTTTTCTTTTATTATTCATATGTGCATACAAGGATTGGTTCATTTCTCCCCACTGCCCCCACCCCCTCCCTTACCACTCACTCCGCCCCCTCCCTCTCCCCCCCTCAATACCCAGCAGAAACTATTTTGCCCTTATTTCTAATTTTGTTGAAGAGAGAGTATAAGCCATAATAGGAAGGAACAAGGGTTTTTGCTGGTTGAGATAAGGATAGCTATACAGGGCATTGACTCACATTGATTTCCTGTGCGTGGGTGTTACCTTCTAGGTTAATTCTTTTTGATCTAACCTTTTCTCTAGTTCCTGGTCCCTTTTCCTATTGGCCTCAGTTGCTTTTAAGGTATCTGCTTTAGTTTCTCTGCGTTAAGGGCAACAAATGCTAGCTAGTTTTTTAGGTGTCTTACCTATCCTCATCCCTCCCTTGTGTGCTCTCGCTTTTATCATGTGCTCATAGTCCAATCCCATTGTTGTGTTTGCCCTTGATCTAATGTCCACATATGAGGGAGAACATATGATTTTTGGTTTTTTGAGCCAGACTAACCTCACTCAGAATGATGTTCTCCAATTCCATCCATTTACCAGCGAATGATAACATTTCATTCTTCTTCATGGCTGCATAAAATTCCATTGTGTATAGATACCACATTTTCTTAATCCATTCGTAAGTGCTGGGGCATCTTGGCTGTTTCCATAACTTGGCTATTGTGAATAGTGCCGCAATAAACATGGATGTGCAGGTGCCTCTGGAGTAACAGTCTTTTGGGTATATCCTCAAGAGTGGTATTGCTGGATCAAATGGTAGATCGATGTCCAGCTTTTTAAGTAGCCTCCAAATTTTTTTCCAGAGTGGTTGTACTAGTCTACATTCCCACCAACAGTGTAAGAGGGTTCCTTTTTCCCCGCATCCTCGCCAACACCTGTTGTTGGTGGTGTTGCTGATGATGGCTATTCTAACAGGGGTGAGGTGGAATCTTAGCGTGGTTTTAATTTGCATTTCCTTTATTGCTAGAGATGGTGAGCATTTTTTCATGTGTTTTCTGGCCATTTGAATTTCTTCTTTTGAGAAAGTTCTGTTTAGTTCACATGCCCATTTCTTTATTGGTTCATTAGTTTTGGGAGAATTTAGTTTTTTAAGTTCCCTGTATATTCTGGTTATCAGTCCTTTGTCTGATGTATAGTTGGCAAATATTTTCTCCCACTCTGTGGGTGTTCTCTTCAGTTTAGAGACCATTTCTTTTGATGAACAGAAGCTTTTTAGTTTTATGAGGTCCCATTTATCTATGCTATCTCTTAGTTGCTGTGCTGCTGGGGTTTCATTGAGAAAGTTCTTACCTATACCTACTAACTCCAGAGTATTTCCTACTCTTTCTTGTATCAACTTAAGAGTTTGGGGTCTGATATTAAGATCCTTGATCCATTTTGAGTTAATCTTGGTATAGGGTGATATACATGGATCTAGTTTCAGTTTTTTGCAGATTTATTGATAATGGTTCTCAGGTTGCCTTTAACTTTATTAAAATGTGCTCTATATTGATGAATCTGGGGAGAGATCTCTAAATAGACATTGGAGTATAGCACAATAATGGTCTAGGATTTCTAACTTGATGACATAAATATTATCCCACACTACATTTCTGCCTACTAGTGTTGTGGCATTGTTTTGTGTGTTTTACAATAGGATTGTTTCACATTTGCTTAATGTGTGAATATATCTCTCTACAAACCAACTGTGGCAACCTTCTTTAAAAACAGAGATCCTATATTTTTTGTCTTTAAGATCCTCCCACAATAACCTCCTGCAATCTTTTGCTCATACTAGCACTCAAATATTCATCAAAAATAAATTAATAACAAACGAAAATAGCTACCAATTCCTAGGTACCTACTGCATTCTAGTAACTTTGCAGTTATTAATAATAGCTTTGCACAATATGTATTTTCATCTCCCATTCTACACTTAAACCTCATGTTTTAAGAGTCAAAGCCAAAATTTGAAGGCTTTCTTCAAACCTAGCTCTGTCACTCCTAAGTCCTTTCTCCAACTAATCTTCTCTAATAATCGCTTTATAAAACAGAGTATATAATTATAAAAATAGTCACTGAGTTTAACTTAGTAAACATGCATTCATTTACAATTAACTATGATTTAAAGAATTTCCCTGTCACTCATTTACCTTTAGTTTAGTTCTGTTTAAGTAGGACTATATTAAAGAATATTTCTGTGTGCCCACATTCCAACTAATGGAGAAAAGTCTTGTTTCTGGAGCTGATATTTTTTCCAACATTGTCAATAACTAATGCTCACAGCTGGCTACTCTTGGGATTTCCTGATAAAGACAGAAAGGATAGATTTGCAGCTAACAGAACGCTTTGCTCATGGAACCTCACCTAAACAAAATCAACAGACTATTAAAGACAAAATAGTCACTAATCTAGGTCTCAAGCAACAGTTTGTCATGTTGTACTTTATGCATGATACAAAGTGAGCATTCAATAAATGTTTGGTCTCAGAGATGTCAAAATCAATAGTGTGCTTTTTTCTCTTCTCTTTACTGAAAAAACTTTTTGTTAGAAGATTACTTTTAACTGCATCTAAACAAGGAAAAAAATTGAAAATACTTCCCCAAACCAGCCATGCAGAGACACTAAGTCAGAGAACATCAGATAGGTTATAATGCTTTATAACTTCCTCCATGCTACTTTTTTGGTAAATAGCAGAGAGCTTCAGGTTGATTCTCTCATCTAATTTCATATTCACCAATTGAAGAATTACCTTCTGGACAAAGCTACTTTCTATCCCAGAAAGGCTGATCTAGAAGATTACAAATTGTCCTTTTTTTGGGGAAAATATTCAATTTTAGCATTCCTCTTCTCAAATAATTTAGACCTACAAAAAGGGTAAAAAGTAACCCTAAGACTCAAAGGTTAACATACATGAATTTCTTTTTTGTTTCAATTTTATTGATTTATTGACTGTATTTTATTATTATTGTACTGGGGGTACATTGTGACATTTACAAAAGTTCTTATAATATATCATAGTTGAATTCACCCCCTCCATAATTCTCTATTATCCCTGTCCCTCCATTCTTGAAATAGTTTCCACAGGTCTCATTTTTCCATTTTCATACACGAGTACATAATATTTCTACCATATTCAGCTTCCTACACCCTTTCCTTACTCTTCCCTCCTCCCACTGGTACCAAGCCCCCAGGCAGGACCTGTTTTGCCTTCTTGTTCTGTTTTTGAAAAAAAATTTTTTTTTGTTTAAGACAGCTATACAGGGTATTACATTGTGATATTTCCATATATATGTATTATAACCTAAATTGATTCATCCCTCTATTTGTCTCTTTTCAACCTTAGTATCCTTTTTATGGTGATTTCAACAGATTTAAAATTCTATATTCATTCTTGTATAGGAAATGTATCAACCTTATTCACCTTCTTAACTTCCTTCTTTACCTTCTCTCTTTTGTATGTGACCTTCCTGTAGCATGATCTGTTTTTCATAAAATTGCTTACATTTGCATTTGGTTTATATTCCACATATGAGAGAAAATATGCTGTCTTAGGCTTTCTGAACATGACTAACTTCACTTAAGCTGATGTTCTCCAGTTCCATCCATTTTCAAACAGCAAAATTTCATTCTTCTTTATGGCTGAATAAAGTTCCATTGTATATAAATACCACATTTCCTTAATCTATTCATCAGTAGTGGGGCATCTTGGTTGTTTCTATAGCTTAACTATTGTGAATAATGTTGCAATAAGCATGAGTGTGTAGGTTCCTTTATTGTAACTTGATTTATATTCCTTTGGGTATAGCCCTTGGAGTGGAATTGCAGATCATATGGCAGTTCTATTTTTAGTTTGAGGAGCCTACATACTGTCTGCCATCATAGTTATACTAATGTATATCCCCACGAGCAGGGTATGAAGGTTCCTTTTCCCCCACATCCTCACCAACATTTGTTGTTTGTATTCTTGATTATAGCTATTCTAACAGGAGTGAGATGGAATCTTAATGTGGTTTTGATTTGCATTTTTTATGGCTACGGATATCGCACATTTCTTCATGTGTTTTGTTTTTGTTTTTGACCATTTGGACTTCTTCCTTAGGAAAAGCTCTGCTCTGTTCATTTTCCCATTTCTTCATTGGGTTATTGATTTTGGGGGAGTTTAGTTTTTTGAACTCCCTATGTATTCTTGTTACTAATCCCTTGTTAGACGTAGAACTGGCAAAGATTTTCTCCCATTCTGTGGGCTTCCTCTTCAATGTGGTGACCATTTCTTTTGCTGTGCAGAAGTTTTTTTTTTGTTTTTTTTTTTTTAATTTCATGTAGTCTCCCTTGTCAATCTCTTAGTTGCTGAGCTATTTGAGTTCTATTTAGGAAGTCATTGCCTATGCCTATTAGGTCCAGTGTATTCCCTGCTCTTTCCTTCACTAAGTTCAAAATCTCAGGTCTTATATTTAGGTCCTTGTTTCACTTTGAGTTGATACTTGTACTGGGTGAAAGACACGGATCTAGTTTCAGTTTTTTGTATGCAGAGATCCAATTTTCCCAGCAATATTTGTTGAAGAGGCTGTCTTTTCTCCATCACATGTTTTTGGCCCCTTTGTCAAAACTCAGGTGGGCATAGCTGCGTGAATTCATATCTGCATCTTCCATTCTGTTCCACTGGTCTTCATGTCTGTTTTTGTGCCAGTGTATGCTGATTTTAATTGCTGTGGCTCTGTAGTATAATTTGAAGTCGGGTATTGTGATACCTTTAGCATTGCTCTTTTGTTTAGTATTGCCTTGGCTATTTGTGGTCTTTTGTGCTTACAAATGAACTTTTGGGATGATTTTTCAATCTCTGTAATGAATGTCATGGGAATTTTGATAGGGATTGCACTGAAAATGTAGATTGCTTTTGGTAGTATAGCCATTTTCACAATATTGATTCTGTTAATCCATGAGCATGGGAGATCTTTTCATCTTCTGTAGTCTTCTTCAGTTTCTTTCTTCAGTGATTTATAGTTTTCATTGTAGAGGTATTTCATTTCCTCTACTAAGTTTATTCCCAGATATTTTTTGAGGCTATTGGAAATGAAATTATCTTCTTATATTCTTTCTCAGTCTGTCCATTTTGGGTATATAGAAAAGATACTGAGTTTTTGTAAATTGGTTTTGCAGGTACAGGAATTTCTGAAGAATTTAACAACTCTAACAGATACATAATACAAATGGCAAATAATCTTCAGTAATACACCAAGCTAGAGAACTATATAAACATGCCAGCAGACCATTTGAAGGAACAGTCTTCTGGCTGTTGGTAACTAACCATCTGGACGGCCCAAATGGCCATCTGACCACAAAACATATTCATCAAACACACCTGTAAGTGAAAGGAACCTAATATGTAGAAACTTAAAAATCAACTACATCTGTTTAAAAGAAACAGAATATACAACAAATACACAGTCATGATAT
Organism: Castor canadensis; assembly: GCF_047511655.1. Classification (NCBI taxonomy): domain Eukaryota; kingdom Metazoa; phylum Chordata; class Mammalia; order Rodentia; family Castoridae; genus Castor; species Castor canadensis. Next base: position 108,757,834 of record NC_133392.1, read on the forward strand.
ATTAACAAAGATTTTTGGAACCAGAGTCTCTATCCATTCTAACTGGCAAAATAGAAACAATTTCATAAAATAGAGGTAACCGTGATGGATATTTCTTGTATCACAGACAAAGGATAATATTCCTAAGACACAAGACATGGAATTTAAAAACCCAAAGAAAGAAGAAAGTATGACCTACTTTGTTTCATTATTTGTAACAATGCTCATTTCTGAAATATCTCAAATGATATTTTGGCATAGTTACAGGAATATAGCAAAACACATACCCAGGTGTTCTACAAACACTATTTAGAGTTAATAAATTTTGACACTAGTAATTCTGTTTTTTATTCTAGATTTTGCAAGAACAGCTGATGCTTCTGCTATCAGTATCCTCTCTGAACATTGTCAAGAAATATCATATCCTACATTTAAAATAGCTTAAATAACTACCACCCTCAGCAGTTTCATTTCACTTAAGTTATTTATCATTCTTCAAACTATGCCAATGGCTGCATATGTGACATAACTTGTTATTCACTGATGAGTTCTTGCATTTAAATTACATAAGGTTCTTCATAAAATGAGTCCTTTAGCAATGTCTCATAACACCCATTACTATCTATAGTAGAAATCCTAAATAAGTAGCTTGTACTACTTAGATTTTCATAGCTGAAAGAGGCAATGACTACTATTAACATGTCTGTTGCTTTGTAGCAAGTGCATTCGTTCTTCAAGGAAAAATTATGCGAGTTTTGTTTTTTTTTTTTAGAAAAAGCAATCAAGTTATAAGGGGCCAGCTGCCATTTTCTAAGCACATAGTCATAATATTATAATTAGTCACCTATCTCAATTTCTTAGATTCTAGTCACTGGATAATTAAGCTAAGATGCCAGGTTTGAGTTCTCTATGTCTACAGATCTCTCTACTTTTTCCTATCTTCCTGGGTATCCTGCCTGACCAAGTCACTCTCTTGGCTTCTATGATTCACTGATCTTGGGTACCTGCCAGATAAATTCCAATCTTTTAGATAATGCATCTCCAAAAACTTTTTAGCATCTTCTTTTGTACCTAAAAAAGATCCTCTTCTGAGGCATACCCAAGGCAAAGTCCTATCCTGTCTGGCTCTGAATCTTCTCTCAGCATCACCTCCTGCCATTTCTCCCCACCCTTCATGTGCACAGCCCTCCAGTTGCACATGTTTTCACAAATCCATACTTTCAATCACTCATGCTACTTGCTTTTCTTGCAATATTCTCCCTCTGCTCTACAACCATGCATTCTACTTGAAGACCTTGATCAAATGTCCCTTGATTATCTCACTCTTGGAAGATCTCACAGAGACTTCCAGATTGGTTTTCTGCAAATGCTTAGTTTTACCAATATGCACTTTCATGTAGAATTTATTATATTCTAATATCTAATTACATATTAACACACATATTGTGCCCATTTGATTGTGAACTATGTAAGAATATAACCTATTTTGTCTTAATGATATTGATGTCCTAAGTTTCTACTGAAAGCTAAGGTCTACTATAGACCCATAGTTATTTTGGGCAGGCTAAGAAAATAAAGTATAAAACCAGAATTTTAACAGTGGTGTGTGCCAGCACTTCCAAGTTAGTAATCTTCCAAAAAATGCATGCATTACTTCCAAAAAGGATCAGAGGAAAGACAATAATCTAGCCCTTACAAAGCAATGGACATACTCATATTTCAAAATGAATTTTCCATTTTTATTATGCATTATCAGTATCACACAAATTAACAGGATAACTAACTTACAAAAAAGTTCTTTTTTACTTCTCATAAATGTTTGATAATATCCATTCAATTAAATCAGTTTGAGAGCCTCCTACATAGAAGGAGTACAATAAAGGTAGGTTGAGTAAGTGAGTGAATACATTCATAAAATTATTAATTCACATAAAATAATACATTAGTTTGAAGATGTAAATTAAAGGTCATTAATACATTGTTTACCATTTTACCTAAGAAAGGTGAATAATGAAACAAAACTTCGAGATTAATATCAAGAAGTACTTAAGTGTCTAACATGATCTTTTGACAAATTTCTATTTGCTCTGACTCAGAACTGGCATTAGAATGGAAAATGAACAAGCACTATAAATGTCAATGAATAATATTGAAATCACAATCCTAAACAAAACTCCAAAAGGGTCTCCTGAAAACACAAATGGGCAAAAAGAATTAAAGAAAAAAAAACCTCTATTATAACCTAAACCTTTATTGTTCCCTTTTAATGCTTTTGAAAATCACAGTAATATAATAATTAATACTCACTATGAAAATGCAGAAATACACATCATTACAAACATTACTCTAAATTTAAAATTTGAAGATAGAGATAGAATTCTAGTAATATGTCATGTGATACAATAAATCTTGCTACATGCATTTAGATGGTTTCCCAGCCAGGTATAGTGGCTCATATCTGTAATCCCATCTACTTGGAAAGCATAGATCAGGAAGAATGTAGTTCAAGGCCACACCAAGTAAAACATTAGCAAGAATTCTCTGGTTTTTTGTTGTTGCTGAAGGAGGCACTCAAAACTATAAACTTTCCTCTTAGCACTTTGCTGTATTCCAAAGGTTCTAGTAGGTTGTGTTTTCATTTTTGTTTGATTCTAGAAACTTTGGATTTTGTCCCTTATTCTTCAATAGTCATTCAACTGTGTGTTGTTCTGTCTCCATCTACTTGAATATTTTCTGTAGCTTCTTTTGCTGTTAAGATCTAGCTTTATTCCATTAAGTTCTGATAGGATACAGGGAGTTATTTAAATGTTCTCATATTTGCTAACACTTGCTTTGTGTCCTGCTCATTTGTGGAACCTAGGACCTAAAATTATGATGATGATAGCATATGGATGTATATGGGGGACTCTCTGGGAGGGGATTGTGAAGGGGTAAAGGGAAATGAAATGGATACTGAGGCATGCAGAGATGGAAATACATTGCATATATACGTATGAAGATGGCATAATAAAACCTACCAATGTTTGAAAGGGAGGGTGGGTAAAGGAAATGCAGCAATGGGAATATAATGGAAGGGGTGAACTTGTTCAAGGTATACTGTATGCATGTATGGAATAACCACAATGAAACCCCTAACATTTTTAATGTACAATAAAGCAATCTGTTACTCTTTCCATGAGGTCATATGTTCAACAGCAGCCACAAATTAGAGACATTTTCTAACCCTATCACATTTGCATTCTTTCCTTGAGTGCTTATTGTGTGTCAGGAACTGTGCTAAGTACTAGGGGTAAAAGGTGACTCAGATGCAATTTTTGCTTTATGTAAGTGAATCCATGAAAACCTTAATCCATTAATTAGGTACTAACATGGTTGACAATATTTATTGTTAGATTTTTCCCCAGCAGATAAACTGTGAAAAAATAATAAGGCTTAGATTTCCAAGAAATAAAGGCATTCATTTTAAATCAAAAGCTAATAAGATCCCTGTAACTGTTCAACTGTTTTACATTTAAACCTATGAAAGTGGCTAGTGTGGTTTGGACCATATCAAATGTATTTAATTTTTATTCCAAGGATGCCATCTTTCTGTACTGGACTTATTTTGACAACAATGTATGCTTTATAACCTTGTGAGAATAGGATCCTGCACCAATTTCACTGAAAGTGGTAACCACAGACTATGTGAAGCTGAATTCTAATTAATAGTACAGAAAAAGCTTTGTTCTCCTTGCTCCACAGAGGGAGGAGATGCTTTAGCTCTTTAGGCTGACATTAATTTGTGTTACCCAAGGTGTTCTCATTCCTCTAGTTTACCCCTGCTCACCTTTCTAAAATATATGCCTAAATGAAAATGCAAGAATTTAATGACTTATTTACATGTCCCTGCTCCATAAATGAACACACACACACATACACCTCATTTTATAGTAAATTGTGTAGGACCCTGTTCCTTCAAAATTCAGTAAGCTCACAGAACACAGTAAAAAATGTAAATAAGAGAATAATGTGATATGATTTTAGTCACTTTACGCAAGTATAACCACTGGGTGTAACCATTATCAGGAAATCATATTTTTCTAGTCTTATATATGCTACATACACACACACATACACTATGTAAAAAAATGCTATCAAAGTTTTGTTGCTTGCTTTTATCACTTAGCCATGTAATCTGATTAGCATCCCACCAGTAGCAAATATTCTTCTATAACATGGTTTTAAATGGTTGTCAGTAATCTATTACCTAGCTGCAGAGTAAATCGTGCTCAGGTATTGGAGATGCAGAATTTCTATTCTTCCTCAGAATTTTAAATAATGCTTCTGCAAACATTTGTCTATATAGAACTTTGTGAGTATTTGTAATTTAGATTCAAGGACGTGAATGGACACATTGAAGGACATGACACTGTGTAATGAATTGATGTTTACTCCATAGTTTATAAAAATTCATTTATCTTGCTGTAACCAAAGGTACTGGTAACAGTGAATCACGTACTTTTTGGTACTAATGCATGCCTACTGAAACCTTAGACCTACAGTCTCCAGTTACAAATGTGAGTTTGTAGTTTAATTTTTACAACTTTGGAATAATTTACCTTGAAAACCTTTAAATCATTTAACCATTTTTATTGCTTGGCATGTAACCTGGGAAGAATTTTATAACTAATTATTTAAGTAATTCACTTAAAAGGACAGCATTACTACAAGTATAGAATTGTAGTGTCACTTGATTATATTTCAGCTAACAACTGGAGAAAGTTTGTAGGATGTGTGTGTGTGTGTGTGTGTGTGTGTGTGTGTGCTCATACATGTTCCTGACTTGAAATAAGTTTATGTGAACATAACTGCTATATCAATCATTTAACCCATTAGGACATTCAGGGGAAATGCCTTCCCTACTTATCACTCCTCAGAAACAACTAAAATAATTGTTTTAAGAAAATCTGGTAGAAACTAAATTCTTTTGCTATTTCACAAAACTTCAAGATTATATAAAAATCTTTACATATAAGCCATAGAAGTTAGAATAAAAAGGAGGGAAAGAAAAACCTAAATTACAATTAAGAATGTGATTACATAATACAAGTTCAACTAATAGGCTTGGACAACAGGTTTCTTTCTAAAACAGAATATAAGAAGATTCTGCTTTCTGGAAAGCAAAGATTTTGCTTCCTAGAGAAGGAAAAATGGATATGACAGTGCTTGCCTCAGGCCAATGTGAACAAGCTTAGGAGAAGCACTGATCAGGCAGTTGGTTCTGTGTTCTTATAGAGGGGGACAATTCCATAACTGAATTAATAAACTTCATTTTCTTTTATGGAATCCTAGAGTTTGACAGAAGACGGTGAGTTGATAATAATCAAATGTTGGTGAGAATGTTGACGTCCAGGTCTCAAAGTCCCTTGAGAAGCTGATGTTTACTGCTGTCTTAAGTTACTTTCCCAGTTCTGATAGGCAAATTATAAACCACAGCTGGGCAATCTTGCCACATGGGTACAGCAAGTGGCACCTGAAGTATTGACTCAGCAGTTATTTACTGATAGCTGTAAACTGCTTGCTCTCCCTGTGCTAGGGAATAAAAAGAAAGTGTAAGACAGTCTCTCCCTTCAATGAACTTGAAAGCAGACTTTCACAGCCTGTTTTTAGGTCCAAAATGCACTACTATTCCAATGAGTCCAATGATCCTTGAATGCAAGGATCACATGCATTCAGAAAAAGAGAAGCAGGATATGGAGGGGAGGAATAATTTAGGTGCCCAACATGCTTCCAGTGGTGTGTTGCAGCCAACTTGTCACAGATCAAGAAAGCTAATTGTTAAATTTTCAAGCCAGTGATATCACATAGATGGCTGAGAATCAGCCATGGTAGGAGTATTTGCACCATGGAAATTAGCAAACACTACCAATCAAATTGTGGTTCTCTGTCTATGTTGTTGCAACTGTTTTTCTGGACAGCCATTGTTGAACACCCACCAGTCTACCCGTAGACAGACCCTAGTTTCCCCAGGACTTTTCCAGTTGAGACAAGACATGGAAGTCAAACATCACTAATAAAGAACAGATTCTGTTACATCTGGGTTGAGGGTCCACCTCCACCTTATCAGCCATGTCTTGGGAGTTGTCTTACTTTACAGCAACAGACCCTCCCTCCTAGACAGACCAATAGATATATCCATTACATTGGATATTACAGACTTTTCAACCACAATTATCTGTTTGGTATTTCCTGTGCACATACACCACATTCTTCCAAACTTCCATGCCTTTTTTTTTTTTCCTGCAAGGAAATTCTCTCTCTTTACTTTCATCCTCAACCCCTTCTCTAAATGAATCCAATTTCTTCCTTCATGGTGTAAGTCACATGTGCTTCTCTTGGTGTCTTTCCACAACCCCTCTACATGACTATACAGTTTTCACTACTCCATCTTCTTGTCAAGTAGCTCTGAGGCCTGCTAAAACAGTGTTGCCTCTTCAACTTACTGGATATGTTACGTTAAGAAAACTATTTAGATTCCCTGAATAATAGCAGATAATTATATTTATTTGGTAAGGTTGTAAGGATTAGCCTAGCACATTACAAGTACTCAATAAGTACTAATTATTATCACTATAATAATAATTATTATTATTACCTATAAAAGAGGTGCAATAAATTATCATATTATAATATATATTATCCCTCAAAGACAGAATGAATTACAAAGACAACCCAGTAATTAAAATGGTTTGCCCTGGGCTCCCTGCTGTTTTGTAAACATGCCAAGCCCACATCCGTCCTCATTTCGAGGCCTTTAACTTTCTGTTCTCTCTTCTCACTTTTCTGAGATGTCTGTGTGGCTCATTTCTTACTTCATTGAACATTTCCTCAGTTTTTACTCACTCAAGGTAGGTTTTTGAGATAATACTATCTAGAATAGCAGCCTCTATCATTCCGTAACCCCCTAAGCCTTTATTTTTCTGTATGAAACCAACAAATATGCTACATCTTACATGTGTGTTCTACATATGCTCCCCTACAAAAACAAGCTCCTGGGGCAAAAGATTAGTATCTTTCACTCATGTGTTCAAAGTCTAGTACCTGGAACAATTTGACTTAAAGGTCCTTAATAAATCAATGAACGTTTCTCCAATACGTTAGATGTTCAACAAATGTTTATTGATTTGGAATAACTAGATATGTGCAATGCATAGGCATTTACCAATTGGAGGCTGAGAAAAGAGCCACTATAATGATTTTATATTTCTACAAGTCTTCCCAGTTTCTGATGCTGGTTCACAAGAATCTTTTCTCCTACTCCTAAACTTCAGGCTTTCTAGAGACACCTAGTGGCCCCAATGGGCACTAAACTGGTTTTGAGTTAGAGAACTAAGCGCTTGTCACAAAGCAGGGTATATTAACAAAACATGGCATCATTTATTGAGTGTGTGTGTGTGTGTGTGTGTGTGTGTGTGTGTGTGTGTATGTAGGTAAATACGTGTTTCACAATCCTGAGAAACAAGCATTTATTCTTGCCTCTCTTTCACAGATGGAATCCAAGGCACAGGGAGTTTGTCTAACGCCAGAAGCCAGAAAATGGCAAAACTGGGAATAAAATTCAAACTCCTAAAGTGATATGAAACTCAAAATAAACAGTCCTGGGCAGTAATACAGAGTGCTAGTTCAAGAGCTTTCCATCAAAAATCATGGAGAATTTATTTCTGCAATCAGGTCTTTCTTCAGTGTCTTTCTCAAAAGTTGAGATGAGCTGGGCACTGGTGGCTCATACCTGTAACCCTAGGTACTCCAGAGGCAAAGATCAGAAGGATCATGGTCCTAGGCCAACAGGGGCAAATAGTTTGTAAGACTCTACTTGAAAATATACTACACAAGAAGGGGCTGGTGGAGCAACTCAAATGGTAGAGTGCCTGCCTACCAACTAGGAGGCCCTGAGTTCAAACCCCAGTACTACAAAAAAAAAAAAAAGTTGAGATGGAAATCTAGCTTCCTTATTTACCCTTGGCAGATAATGGAGATGGTGACCTGCCTTTTTGCATGCCTCAGTTTCCTCATGCTATGTGAATCTACCGTGTTACCATATAAAAGCAAATATCCCTTCTCAGTCACAGGCAGTTCTGTTCTTTAAATCAAGATTCTTAGACATAAGGCACTGAGTAACTGCACAGATAAAAAGCATTAAAAGTAAGTAGGCAATAATAAAATTTAGACTTATACTGCATTTTGTGTTTTGTTTAGGGTAGCCTAGACCAAGTCAAATATATGAACTGGATGTGGTAGAATGTGAACAAATTTGAATATCAAACCAAGTTACTTTTCGTTGAATCACTGAGTTGAATTGAGGAAGGGGCAGTGTGGAGTAGGGAAGAAAGCCTGGGTTTAGTCATCAACGTTGCCCCTTCTGAGCTTTATGAGCTAATGGGTGAGTCAACCAAATCAAGCTTCCATTTCCTCATCTGTCAAAATGGTCGTAATCATTCTTATTTTACAATATTTTTTTATTTAAAAATACAAATAAATAAAATAAAAGGTAGATGATATAATAAGCAGCCCAAACAAGTACTTATTATATTTACTATTAATACTGCACTCCCACTCCATCCCACATCTCCAAATGAATTCATTTGTATGGACCTGCCAGAATACTTGACCCCAGTTTTACTTTCTTGCAAACATCTTCTATCATCTTCTCTGTGGATTACTCATCTTCAGTTACAAACAGGCCTATCTCCTGGTAGCCCACCTAGTTCCCAGAAATACGATTCAAAAGTCTACTTAAAGGAATTCATTTTGCAGAAAATTGTCATACATACACACTACAAAACACATCAGTGCCTAGTTGTCTTAGATTGGTTATTAGAGTTAGGAACAATGAAGCAAATCTACTGTGTGTGAACATTCATGAGAGGGTAGTTTTTCAAAGTTAGCATTAAAATTAGTGTCACGTAAGTGATAAATAGCCTGTTTATGTTTGTACAATTCATTTGAAAGGTGCAGTGTGTATCCCAAGCTACACAAAGTGCAGCAGCATTAGTCCTACAGGAAATAAACAGTGCAGCAATGGTGCCCCCTTGTGTTGGAAAATGAAAAAATGAAAATATTTTATTTTTGCTTATCTGGAGGCACAGAATGGACTCAAAGAAAATGATTTTTTAAATATATTCCATGTTACTCTTCTGATGCATTGTTACAAAGTTAGCTTTTTTTCAAAAAGAAATTTCAAAAGAGCATGTTCATAGTCAGATGTAAGCCTCCATAAATCAAAGGCATCTGTAATGCCAGTTGCCTCATGGGTCTCCTGCCTTTTCCAGCTTGTACAGATCTCTCCCCACATAAGACAAACATTCTGGGTGTGCTCACAAATCACAGACTTACCATTTTGGCTAGACTTAGCTTGAAATCACCTCCTGTTCACAATAAATTTAAATGTACATTTTCCTTGTTGTTGATTGGTTGGGTTTACCCACCATGGGGAATGTACAGTGCCCAGGCAGATCAGAGGGCATTGTGCCATTGTTTCAGTGCCCACTGCAACTCTCTTCTCCATGTCATTTTTTAGAATAGAGGACTAGAATAATAGGTCCTGACAGTTATGTATCTTATTCATTTTCTTTGAAGGTAACCACTGAAAAGGGAAACTAAAAAAAAAAAATTTAAATATTGCTTGAATGATAAAGGTGTCTTTGTTTTCTAGGGTTGCTATAACAAAATGCCACAAATTAGATGGCTGAAACCAGAATGTATTCTTTCACAGGGCTAGAGGACAGAATTCTGGAATCAGGTGTTAACAGGACCATGCTTCCTCTGAGACTCTGGGTTGCATCCATTCTCGACTCTGCCAAGCTTCTGTTGGTGGCCATAGATCCTTGGCATTACTTGTCCTTCATCTAGCTTTGTCACACCAATCCATGCCTTCATTATCAGAAGGCATTCTTCTCATGTGTCTATCTCTCCACCTGCCATTTTCCTCTCTGTATAAGAACACCAGTTACGGTACATTAAGAGATTCTGTCCTATTCCAGAATAACTTCATCTTTTTTTTTCATTTTTATTAGCATATATTCATTGTATAAAGGGGACTCATTGTGAAGAGTTGTACATTGTAAATTGGTTAGCTCACTCCCACTATGTGCCCCCCAACACCCTCTCTACCCCACATAAAACAGTTGTAAGAAGTTTCACCATTCTATTTCACACATGTATACTAAGCCAACCAACCATATTTCCTTACCTTCACCTCCTTCATTCACCCTTCCTCCTCACACAAGTGCCCCCCTTGGTACCTATTTTACAGTCTAGTCTTTCATTTCAGTATAACTTAATCTGTTTTTTTAACAGTTTTATTATTGTTGTAGGTACATTGTGACATTTACAAACGTTCCTACAATATATCATAGTTGAATTCACCCCCTCTATCATTCTCCTTTATCTCCCCTCCCCCCATTCCTAGAATAGTTTCAGCAAGTCTGATTATATTTCAAATACTCTACTTCCAAATAAGGCTACATTCGTGATACCAGAGGTTAGAACTTTAACATATCTTTGGGGATCACAATTCAACCCCCATCAGCAAGAAAAATACTCTCTTAAATCTCTTGTGAAGGGGGAGGGTATTCCTTCAATTTTTACTCTAATTGTTATGCTAATTAATAAGCTAGTGATCAGAGACTATCATTCCAAATGTGTCCTTCTAGCAGGCTTTCCTAGACATATGTGCAAATGAAGAAAAAGATATCCTCTCTCTTCCTCTTCTTACAAGGTCATTAATCTCACCATGAGGACACTAGCCCTATAACCTAATGCAACTCTTTATCTCTCAAAGGTCTCACTTCCAATGCCATCACATTAGGGGTTAGGGTGGTAGCATATGAATTTGGAAAGACACAATTCATTCCATAGCAGCAGTAGCATGACCAAGATGAAGTATACAGCTGAGTTTTTAATGAGACTTATTTTGGTTTAGTTTAGCTCTTCATAACCCTATACCTTAGATCAATCCTGAGAAATTTTACAGAGTTTTGACTTGTCTTTCAGAACTTATCCAATGCGGGGAAAAAGGAACCCTCTTACACTGTTGGTGGGAATGTAGACTAGTACAACCACTCTGGAAAAAAATTTGGAGGCTACTTAAAAAGCTGGACATCGATCTACCATTTGATCCAGCAATACCACTCTTGGGGATATACCCAAAAGACTGTTACTCCAGAGGCACCTGCACATCCATGTTTATTGCGGCACTATTCACAATAGCCAAGTTATGGAAACAGCCAAGATGCCCCAGCACTGACGAATGGATTAAGAAAATGTGGTATCTATACACAATGGAATTTTATGCAGCCATGAAGAAGAACGAAATGTTATCATTCGCTGGTAAATGGATGGAATTGGAGAACATCATTCTGAGTGAGGTTAGCCTGGCACAAAAGACCAAAAATCGTATGTTCTCCCTCATATGTGGACATTAGATCAAGGGCAAACACAACAATGGGATTGGACTATGAGCACGTGATAAAAGCGAGAGCACACAAGGGAGGGGTGAGGATAGGTAAGACACCTAAAAAACTAGCTAGCATTTGTTGCCCTTAATGCAGAGAAACTAAAGCAGATACCTTAAAGCAACTGAGGCCAATAGGAAAAGGAGACCAGGAACTAGAGAAAAGGTTAGATTAAAAAGAATTAACCTAGAAGGTAACACCCATGCACAGGAAATCAATGTGAGTCAATGCCCTGTATAGCTATCCTTATCTCAACCAGCAAAACCCCTTGTTCCTTCCTATTATTGCTTATACTCTCTCTACAACAAAATTAGAGATAAGGGCAAAATAGTTTCTGCTGGGTATTGAGGGGGGGAGCGGGAGGGGGTGGAGTGGGTGGTAAGGGAGGGGGTGGGGGCAGGGGGGAGAAATAAACCAAGCCTTGTATGCACATATGAATAATAAAAGAAAAATGAAAAAAAAAAAAAAAAAAGAACTTATCCAAGACTCTTAAGCATTCATTCCTTACTAATAAGATAATTTTTTACTAGAAGATTTACTGTACTCCAACTAGGTGCCAAGAATATAAAACTGAAAACAATGAGCATACAAATATTGCGTGATTAATTGATTGCCACTCTTTCTCAAAGACACATTGATGGGCATAGAAGCAAATGTTCAATGGTTTGTATCCTGATAAGGACACATGTTCTACTCAGTGGTTTATAGCTGGTGTGCCCTAAACTCCAGGGTTGTTCACATTGATCCACAAAGGATTTCTTTGATCATTTTTCTCTATAGGCTCCATGTTTTAGAAGAAAACATTTTTTTTCTTAAAAACAATAATAGTTAACATTTGAATGAGTACCAAATACCAGGTACCCTGCTGAGAAGTTCCAGTCAGTCATTTAACCTTCACTAAAATTCTATGATTTTCAGATGAGACAAAAAGAATGTTTAAGGAACTTGTCCAAGGTATGATTCCAAAACTCATTGGCTGAACCTTTTTTTTTTTTAATTTTGAATTTTTTTTTTAACTATTGTGCTGGGTGGGGGTACATTGTAGTATTTGCAAAAGTTCTCACAATGTATCAAATATATCATGTTTGAATTCACCACCTCCACTGCTCTCTTTCATCCCCCCTCTGCCGATTCCCAGAACAGTCTCAACAGCTGTCATTTTTGCATTTACTTACATGTGTGTACATTATTTGGACACCCTCTCACTCTGCCTGGCTCCAGGCAGAATCTGTTCTGCCCTCTTATTCTCTGATTTTGTAAAAGAAAATATATAAAAGATAATAAGAAAAAGATGGTGGTTTTGCTAGTTTGGTCTATTTTGGAGAAAGTTCCATGGGCTGCTGAGAAGAATGTATATTGTGCTGTTGCAGGGTGAAATATTCTGTAGACAGGTCCATTTGATCTATGGTGTCCTTTAGTTCTAGGATTCCTTGGTTGATTTTTTGTCTGGATGACCTATCTATTGGTGATAGAGGGGTATTAAAGTCTCCCACTACCACTGTGTTGGGGTCTCTATATGGTTGTAAGTCCTTTAGTATATGTTTAATGAAGTTAAGTGCACTGACATTGAGTCCATATAGGTTAATAATTGTTATTTCCTCTTAATGTATTGTCCCTTTTATTAGTATGAAGTGACCTTTGTCTCATTTTTATAATGTACATTTGAAGTCTACTTTGTCTGATATAAGTATTGCTACTCCTGCCTGTTTTGTGGGGCATTAGCTTGGTAAATCTTCCTCCAGCCTTTCACCCTAAGCCAGTGCTTATTTCTGTCAATAAGGTGGGTCTCTTGTAAACAACAGATTCTCAGATCTTCCTTTTTAATCCAGTTTGCCTTATTAATTCTTGTTCTTTTTCATACTATAGTGGTAGTTGTTAGTGAATTTATTTAATCAGAAATTTTAAAACACTTGCAGACCCTCCTATCACTACTTTTTCAATGAGAAAAGAAACTCATACAACATAGGGGATAGAGACAGGATATGACCCCACATCTTTCATATTTCCAAAGGTCACATTCCTCTATCTATACCAAACTGTCTACATAGAGCCAGCTACATTATTTATGAAGACAATGAAACAGCAAATTGTGGGGCCTCTTGTTAAAAAAATGAAACATAGCACTAAATCAAGAGCTAGGACCTTCTGGATATAGGATCTTGTGAAACAGACCCATGCTCACATAGCCACCCCTGGACCTACCCCATGTTCCACAGATGCAAGGGTTTTTGGGGAAAACAAGCAAAACATAAAATTTTTCTGGACTTTCTTCCTTTTTTTCAGTTCTGGGGTTTGAACTCAGGGACTCATGCTTGCTAGGCAGGTGCTCTACTGCTTGAGTCACTCTGCCAACCCTAAATTTCTCTGCCATGGTATCTTCAACTCTCTTTTCTATACCCATTTATTTATGAGTATCTCAAAAATATCTGGCAAGAATAAAAAAAGGCAAGAAGGAAACATAGTATGAAAACTGGTAAGCGTCTTAGTCTCTAAGGCACAAACCTACAGATATCTTGAATCATAGAAACCCAACCAAGTTGGGTTTGTCTAAGAATGAAAAAGTACTTTAATGTCACAAAATATGTAATACTTGCCACTGCATTAAAATATTAAAGGAGAAAGTACATGTGGCCCTTTCAATGAGTGAAGAGGAAAAACCTGTAACTTAAAAATCTAACCCAAGCATGATACAAACAAACAAAAGGTCTTATAAAATTAGGAATACAAGGAAATTTCCATAACCTGATAAGACATCTATAGAAGACATAATTCATAATATTGTTGGTGATCCTGTTTACAAGGAAAAATAATACTAGCATGTCTATATCACCACTTTTAAACACTACACTGAACAACCAATGCAATCACAGGAAAAATAAATTAAAGGAGCAAAGATTAGAAAGGAACAAAGATATTAAAATTTACAGGAAATGGTCCATATGTGAAGCACAAATAATCTTAGACAAGTTATTAGAAACAATAATAATTTAATAAAGAGCTGGCTATTGGATTAATATACAAAACTAATTTTATTTTCATAATCAAAACAAATTGAAACTATAAAGATACTTCTTATACTAGCAGCAAAAGAAGAAAGCATGCCTAGGACTAAATCTAACAAAAGATGTACAAAATACAGTCATAATTATAAATATTTACTAAGGGTTTTTAAAAGACCCAGATAAATGGAGAAATACAACATGTTGATAATAGGAAGACTCAATACCATAGAAATGA